>NW_022589709.1:61437645-61867709 GCF_004348235.1 Phoca vitulina
TAAAGATTTTATTTATTTATTTGAGAGAGAGAGAATGAGAGAGAGAGAACACATGAGAGGGGATAGGGTCAGAGGGCGAAGCAGACTCCCTGCCGAGCAGGGAACCCGATGCGGGACTCGATCCAGGGACTGCAGGATCATGACCTGAGCCGAAGGCAGCTGCTTAACCAACTGAGCCACCCAGGCGCCCCCTGAATGCAATTTTTAATCACCTTGTGTTTCTTTTTGTTCTGACCTATCCCACCAGGGATCCACATGTAAAATACTATATACTAAAATTACTTGAAATACTCTTCTCCAATGGCTATGGTACCAACACAATAATAGATTCAAATGTTTTAGCTTGTTTTTCATCTTTAGGAACTGCTTTTACTTTATTATTTTAAATCATGTAAAATATCTATTTGGCTCCAAAAACCAAAGTAAAAAACAGATACACATCCTGAAAGATCAACCTTTTACCCTCTCTCCGTCTTCTGCCCACATGACCACCTTTATTAATTTGGCTTATTTTTCTATCGCTCTGTAGGTTGCACTCTTTAAACATAAGAAAACGCTAGACACTGGTCTTTGCTTATAGTCTCAGAATCACTCTAACACTAACACTGTATACAGGCCGTCTTCGTTTCTTTCTAAGCTGCACAGTACCCTTCTGTATGGTTCACCTTATTACCTATTATGAATTATTTTTTATCAGCATTTTGCTATTACAAATTAAACTGATACATATTAGTTTTAATCCATCCCTTTTCTAAATATACTTGGAACAGACCATGTTTTTAAAATCCCTGTGGGGGTGCCTGGGTGGCTCAGATAGTTAAGCGTCTGCCTTCGGCTCAGGTCATTATCTCGGGGTCCTGGGATCAAGCCCTGCATCGGGCTCCCTGCTCAGCGGAGAGTCTGCTTCTCCCTCTCCCTCTGCTTGTGCTCTGTCTCTCTCTCAAAATGAATAAATAAAATCTTTAAAAAAAAATAAAATAAAATAAAATAAAATCCCTGTGAAAAATGCAGGCTTTTAGCTGGTGTCTTGCAGTCAAACCATTTTCTGGTTTTAGGCTTACATGGCAAACAAGGTGGTAATAGCATAGATCCTGAAGTCAGAATGCCTACATTTATATCATGGCTCCAATACTTACTAGGTGTGTGACCTTGGACAAGGTATTTACCTCTTTGTGATTTAATTTCTCATCTGTAAAATGGGGGAAAGAATAGTACTATCATCATAAGTTTATGTGAGGATTGAATGAACTCTATGTTATGTGCTTAGAAATGTGTAGCATACAGTAAATGCTAGTATTAGCTATTACTATTATTATTACAGAATAAATTGTACCTTAAAAATATTTGTGCCATCTTAAATAAGCCTTACCACAGTGAATGAAAGCAACCTGGCTCATTACTACTTGATAAGACCTGACAAGAGAATTTCTAAACTCAAAGTGGTATGTATACATACAGACAAATTTCAAATTAAAGAGATGTTAACAATTTAAATTTGAGTATTTTTAGAATATAATTGTATTCACCTAGATAATTTGTTCTGACTCACAAAATATAATAAAGCCTATTTTTGCTCTTAACTATTTGTTCCAAAAGCAGGCATACTTATCTCTCTATCCAATTTTCGTAACATTGTAATTTTCTGCTTCAAAGAACAAAGCACTTACTTCCAGATACTGTCAGAAACAAGTATAACAGTGACATTTAGCCAAAAATATATTAAAAATGTTATATGGCATACTATATTAAGAAACAGTATCTGAGAGGTATTAAAAATGAAAATAATGAGTTAATATGAAAAACTATTATTATTACACCTTTACTGGAACACTGAGAATAGGAAAAAGACAAAAATGTTGAGTTCTCTTAGCTTTCAAGTACAGGCATAAAAGGACCACTGTCCTAAAATATTCTTTCATTTAAAAAACAAGTAATTTATTCATGATAATTAGCATACTCTTAGTATTTATCATCAATTAAATAATAAAATCCAGTTTCTGAGATTTCAAATAAAATGTACTGGTTTAGCTATAACAATGCTTACACAAAAATAGTGTTAAATGTTATTAGGTGGCCAATTTTTAATTGAAGTCCTTATATCCTATCAATGAACTCCTGCTGGCATATCTACAAATTGGCTTAATCTGTAACTTATGTTAAATGATACGAATTATTTTAATGTATACTTGCATGATAAATGATTTGCACTGAATTTTTAAATCAAATATTATTAGGTACAATTAAGAAACAATGATATCACCTTCTTTCACATCAAAGGAAAAAGGAGAAGCAAAAAGATTTTTTTTCCCAGTAAAGTTGTAAGGGTGGTGTTATACATTATATAAATTTGGAAATTTTCGTAACAAAAGTTTTTTAAAAGACTGTGCTACTACTCCGGAAAGCAAGAAAGAATTAAATACAACTAATTTTATTTATTTATTTTTTACTTTACAGTTCTATTTTATTTTTTTTATTATGTTATGTTAATCACCATACATCATTAGTTTTTGATGTAGTGTTCCATGATTCATTGTTTGCATATAACACCCAGTGCTCCAAGCAATATGTGCCCTCTTTAATACCCATCACCAGGCTAACCCATCCTCCCACTCCCCTCCCCTCTAGAACCCTCAGTTTGTTTCTCAGAGTCCATAGTCTCTCATGGTTCATCTCCCCCTCCGATTTCCCCCCCTTCATTTTTCCCCTCCTGCTATCTTCTTCTTCTTTTTAACATATAATGTATTATTTGTTTAAAGGGCCAGCTGAGATATATAATTCTTGATAAAAAATAAAGCTCTAGCACTGTGTAAATAGCCTGCTTAGTATTGAAGTTTTAACTAATGTATTCTTTTTATTTTTAAATAAACACTTATTTAGAAGAAATGGTCAAAAGATGAGGTAGAATAACTTGTTTTTTCTTACAGCCCAAAATCTTAACAACCAAAATAAATTATTTGGCCTCCAAGTACAGTAGCCTATTCTGCCCCGAAGGGAGATTATATAATTAGACAACTATTTAATTATACAGTTAGGTAAAAATAGCAAACACTTAATATTACGTGATTACATGGTAGGCATTGTTGTTAGTGCCTTATACGTGTAAGCCCCTGGGATCCTCATCTCAACTCTAGGATACAAGTGAAGTTTTCATCCCCATGTTCTAGCCAGAAGGTGAGGGGCAGAGATGAGGCCGCTCACCGCACCCGGCTGTGAAGCAGCAGAGCCAATACTCGAACGCTGGCAGTTTCGCTTTGGTCCACAGTCCTACCTACCGCGCTCTCCTGCTCTACTGCCTCTGATTACGTGATTTTGCAAGAATATAATAAAAAACAAATACTAAAAAGAAAGTAAACATTCTCCTTAGGACATATCCTTAAAAACCTGCTTCATTTTGCCAATGAATTTCACAATGCCCATTTCATATGGCTCAGGACAATTTGTCTTTCAGTAGTTACTAAAAAAAAAAAAGTATAAAAGCAGGAGGAAAAAAAACCACTTTCAATTCAAACTTTTTCTCAGAGGTGTTTAAACATAAGCAACAACCTCTTTTCTTAACACTCAGAATATATACATTAAAATTTAACAGAGATTTCAGATAATGCATACTTACAAATTATTAAAATTTCATGTGGCACAATCCCTTATATAACAAATGAAAGAATTTAAGCCCAGTTCTTACACATAAGAACTGTGTAAAGTAGCAGAGATGGATGTGCAAACCAAAGCGCAGGTCAAGAGGAGAATAACACTGGAAATGGGCAGTTAGTATGCTTCAGTTGGCATTTCTACTGGATGCAGGTATATTTGCTGTGCAATCCTTAACGTAAGAATTACAGATTCCCCTTGCTTCCACATCACTTACATTGTATGCATTCAGAGGAAGGAGAATACATAATTTATTTAAGTTAGGATAATGGAAAAGCTAGAGGAGAAACACACACACGTGCGCACACACACAAATCTATAAAGACAACATCAAAATGACATGGCAATTTCCTCTCAAATTTCTATCACTCCCACATAGCCAGTCACTTTTTCCTCGGTTAGAATTAAGGCCATAGTGTTGACTCCTTATCTCTCTCTACTTCCAGAAAAGAAATTACCACCAAGACAAAAGATGAAGCTAAGATTACATAAGACAGATGAGGTCCTCAGTAAAATTATATATTGCCACTACATCAGTTTGGAAAGGGCATAAATGCATTAGAAATTCACAAGAACATTTTTGTAAACATGTCCAATGTTACTTGTAATCTCTGCAGCTTAGAGAATACTGTGAAAATAGTGGGGGTGAGAGTAGACCAGGCCTCAAGCATCCAGGGTGGTCTCTAGAAGCCACAGATTTCTGTAATTACCCCTTCAAAGACCACATGCTTCTTTCGTAACTGGGGCTTACGTTCTCATGCTTTAACCCCTATACTAAAAAAGAAACTAAAGAATCTATGAAACTAAAATCAGAGTTTTATCATATTTTACCGTATGTGCCCTATTTTTAGTTTACAACATTATCTTGGTTTAAAGTTTCTACTGTGATTTCAAATACAGAAAAGCAAAAAACAGACAGTATGGTGAAGTAATGGGTTTGATAAATGGACTTTCTGGGAAAAATCAGAATTAACCAAAGTTCTTATTTCAACTCCTGTTAAAAGCCTTTCTATATTATAAGAATTCTCTTAAAGCCTAAAGACACTGTTCTAATATGTAAGTCAGTCAAGAATCTTAAGTACCATCTTTAACATCAGTAATGCAGAATTCATTTAAGAATGAATACTGAGATGAGTAATATTCATGCCCCCAACCTGTGGAAAGTACAATAGTCTCATCATCTTGCAGTGTACCTCTGCCTCAAGAGTGACAGTCATCAAGCAGCTCTAACCTTGTCTCCTTTGTAACTGAAAACACCAAGGTCACACACCAGTTTCCTACACTTCTCACCAAACATGATTATCTACAGCTTCAATCACTGCCACTTTTTGCCAACTCTCTCAGAAAACAAACTCCTGCTCCCCTTTCAAGCTAATCTTTCCACAAATGCTCTTGATCCGAAATCCCAATCCCTTGTATTATCTAGAGCCATCCTCCCTTCTACTGGGTCACTTTCATTTACAAAACCTACTCCAATCAAGTCCTCCATACTTCATCCCCACACACAAAAACCATCTTTTCACTTTTTAACAGTAAATGCTTGTTATGGGTTGAACTGTGTCTTCCAAAAAGATATGTTGGAGTCCTAATCCCAGGTACCCGTAAACGTGGCTGGAAACAGCGTCTTTGCAAATGCAATTGGGTTAGGATGGTATTTTTAGGGTAGGCCTCTAATCCATTAGGACTGGTACTCTTATTAGAAGAGAAAACAGAGATACAAGGAGAACGTCATGTAACAAAGGAAAGCAGAGATTGAAATGACACATATACAAGCCAAGGAAGCCAAAGCTTGCTGGCCATCACCACAAGCTAAGACAAAGGCATGGAACAAACTTTCCCCCAGAGTCTTCAGAGAGAGCATGGCCCTGCCAACACCTTGATTTCAGACTTTCAGTGTCTAGTACCCCGTGAGAAAGATAATTACTATAAATACTATAAATTAATTTCTGTTGTTTTAAGCCACCTGGGTTGTGGTACTTTGTTATGGCAGCCCTAGGAAACATACAAAGTCTTTAATTATAGGTGCCTCCCTGTCTGATCACTTTATAACTAAAAACTGAATACTAATACCAAGGGTTGGCAAACTATGCCCATGCCATAATTCTGTAAATAAAGCATTAATGAAATACAGCCACACTCATCCATTTACTTATCATCTATAACTGCTTTCAATTCTACAACAGCAGATACAAATAGTTGAGACAAAGACTGTATGGCCCACAAAGCCTAAAACATTTACTACCTGGTCCTTTATAGAAAAAGTGTGCTGACCTATAACCTATACGGTGAATAAATGAATAATGACCAAAGCTACGAAATGCAACCAATTTGAGAGTCGAATTAACAAGCATTGTAACACGGATATCTGGAGTTTTATTTGTGCGTGTGTACAATAAATATCTGAAGAACAACACATTAAATATTATAATGCTTGAATAACTTCAAACTGATGATTACTCTTATTAGATGTATAGCAGCTATCATAGTGGTTAATACAAAAGAAGATTTTACCATATGCACAAACTTTTACCCACTTAGTCCCCCAAATATACTGTGGATTACTATGACAATTATTGTGATTAGTTACATACAGCTGACCCTTGAACAAGGGTTTGAATTGCACAGGTCCACATATATGCAGATTTTTTTCAATATAGTACAGTACTAGATATGCATTTTCTCATGAGTTTTTTTTCATTTTATCTCATGATTTTCTTAACATTTTCTTTTCTCTCTCTCTTCTTATAAGAATACAGTATATAATACATATAACTTAAAAGATATGTGTTAATTGACTGTTTATGTTATCTTTAAGATTTCGGTCAACAGCAGGGTATTAGTAGTTTAGTTTATGAGGAGTCAGAAGTTAAACCTGGATTTTCAATGTGCAGAGGGTCTCCAACTCTAACCTTGTGTTGTTCAAGGGTCAATTATACATTTCTTACAATGAACCTCTTTGGGCAAAGACTTTTTAATTTCACTGGGAGGAAATCATATAGTTTTTAGGATCTAAAGAAATGCCATCATTCTCATACGATAAATGCAACTTTGTTATGATAATTAACACTTCACTTAACCATCTTGCATATCTGACCATATCTGACTTAGAACACAGCTAAGAAATCAGGGAAGTGGGGGAGTGCAGGAAGGGTTAACAGGTACATCTTCTTGCAAAGTACAAACATGAAGCACATATGTATATATGTATACATATACATGTAAATATATATTTCATATAAATTTATAAATACACTTACGTTTATAAATATATATCTAATTGATACTATATCTTTAATACATAAATATATACAACTCAGAGCCTGTTCCTATTCTACACAATGATATACAATATATAAAGATAATATATATCCTTAATCTATATAGATATAATGCATAAACATTAACTCAGAGCTTATTTTTTAAAGTTTTTTTTTAATTGAGGTATAACTGACACATAACATTATATTATTTTCAGGTATACAACATAATGATTTTATACTGGCTCTAAATCATACTCAATCGATACAAGTTTCATAGTATAACTATGATGCCAACACAAATTAAAAGTCCCAAATTATAATAAAATTTCTTCCCAAAAGTAGGCTAACCAACTGGAGCAGTGAGAAGTATTACATGTCACCAGCTTTTGGACAATTCCTAAACATTTTTAAAGCCTTCCTTAAAAGTGAGGTCTCAGGATGGGGTGGGGAGATGGACCTTGATTAGGATACCATCAGCAGGGACCTTGTCAGAAATGTGGAATCCACATTATTTTAACAACATCCTCAGGAGATCTGTATCCACATTCAAATTTGAAACCCCTGGCCCAGAATTATAGTAATTGATTACCACTAAAAGAAAATACTGTCTAGAAGTACTCTTCTCCTTGACAATCATCCAAACCCAAATGAAGGTCCAATTTCACAAAATACAGATGAAAAACTTACAACAATATTCATTTAAAATATGACAGTACCTTGAGTACTTGAACTTGACCTTCTGTAGTAATTTCCTTTAGCAGCTCACAAAACGACTGACAGAGACCCACTGCATATGTCTGAAATTCAATCAAAAGTCAAAATATACATATAAATATATTTGCAGTATCAAAACAGGCAAAAATTAAATTTGGAACTCATTACAATCTATTTGAAAACTATATACTTAAGGTCTAAGTATATAAAGTTTCAATTAGAACTCTTAGAAAAAGCTTAGAAAATAAAAATACAGTTTACTGCGATACTGATTTTTACAGAAATATAAGGCTGTATTTATTTATAGAGATACTTTCTGTGTTAAGTAACAGTTCATGGAACTGCATCACATCTGCCCTACAGTGCTTATAAAGTTTTTTCTCCCCTTAAAGTAACTGATCAATCTTCATTTAAAAGGTACCTCTTGATTTCAAATGAGAGACAATCAAAGTAAGAACTACACAAATTTTTACAATGCAAAAACTGTACAACATACCTGTAGAAATTCTGTTGATGATAAAAAGATATAACCATTGATGATCTTAAAGCAGGTTCTGAGATTTTCTGAACTTAGTTCTGCCAAAGAATTTATTTTAAAAAGGACAGGTTAATTCAATGTTCAAAATCAGTTTAAATGAAGCACTTTATTTAAAACTAAGTTATATACAGTTCTTTACAAACCTTCTGAGTGCTGTTCAGACTACTGGGATTCAAACAGCTATCTAAGAACTGACATCAACCTATAACTGAGTACTTCCCCATATACCTGGCACTAGTTAAAAGAATTTAGGGAAAAAAATTAAGCTCCCAGGTTTTTTATTCCTTTCAGAAAACAAGCACATAATCATATATACCAAACTTTCATTTCAAACTACGTTTCTAGTGCCAGCATGGTAAACGACAAGGAACTGAATTTTTTTTTTTTTTAAGATTTTATTTATTTGACAGAGGGAGACATAGCGAGAGAGGGAACACAAGGAGGGGGAGTGGGGGAGGGAGAAGCAGGCTTCCTGCGGAGCAGGGAGCCTGATGTGGGGCTCGATCCCAGGACCCAGGGCCCACGACCAGAGCCTAAGGCAGACGCTTAACGACTGAGCCACCCAGGTGCCCTGGAACTGAATCATTTTACCATCATATTTTTACAAGTGCTTAAATGGTTCACTCAATAAGCATCTACTGAGTGCTACTGCACTGGCACTGGATATGATATGCTACTTATGAAAAGAGTCCTATTACACTCCAAAAACTTTCAATACTGTGTTTAGATAATTCTCAATCCTTGGACTCGTCTTCAAATCTGCTCTCCTGTAAGAACTTACACATAAAAAATATTCTTAAAAATGTAACTATCAGGGGTGCCTGGGTGGCTCAGTCGTTAACCGTCTGCCTCTGTCAAATAAATAAATAAAATCTTAAAAAAAAAAAAAAAAAAAGTAATGAGAATACTAAGTAAATTAACACTATAAAACAGATTTAAAGGATTTTAAAAACAAGCCCTTAGAACTAAGTTATCAGAATTATTTTTAGTGATAGCTTTTGGTTCTATTTTTTATTATTATTTTTTTAATTTTTTAATTTTATTTTTTTAATTTTTAAAGATCTTATTTATTTATTTGACAGAGAGACAGCGAGAGCAGGAACACAAGCAGGGGGAGTGGGAGAGGGAGAAGCAGGCTTCTTGCCAAGCAGCGAGCCCGATGTGGGGCTCGATCCCAGGACCCTGGGATCATAACCTGAGCCGAAGGCAGACACTTAACGACTGAGCCACCCAGGCGCCCCTTGGTTCTACTTTAAATTCCTCTGGTTCTACTTACATTTAGGAAAAAGGATATAAAATGAATTTTAGCCTTGTATTTATTCACACACTTAACATATCTTAAAAATCATTAACTTAAACATCTAAATAGTATTCAATATTGTTGGTCTTATGTATTTTATTTATTTATTTATAACTTTATTTTTTATTGTTATGTTAATCACCATACATTACATCATTAGTTTTTGATGTAGTGTTCCATGATTCATTGTTTGTGCATAACGCCCAGTGCTCCATGCAGTATGTGCCCTCTTTAATACCCATCACCAGGCTAACCCATCCACCCACCCCCCGTCCCCTCTAGAACCCTCAGTTTGTTTGTCAGAGTCCATAGTCTCTCATGGTTCGTCTCCCCCTCCGATTTCCCCCCTTCATGAAAATGAGAAAATTCCTGCCAACAGCTTTATTTCTACTTATAAAAAAGTAATAGCTATCATATTCAATAATTTTTAAAAATCATAGATACAATGACAAAGAATATGTTTTCACTGATAAGAAAAGTAAGTATTCATTTTGATTTATAGTCTTAAAAGATTAAAATAAATATTCTGGTTATATTTCAAAATAAATTCTAAAGCTAATATAAAATAATGTATATGCAAAATGTTACATGTAAAAATGAGTTTTGTGATACTCAAGAATATGATACTCAAGAATAAAGGTAACACTGTTGTCAAGGTATACTAAACATGCACAGACATAATGTGTAAACAGAATTTCTTCATTTATCGAAGCAAATATACATACCATAATACATAAAACAAATTACATACAATGTTTGTTTTCAAAGAGAAAGCAGGAAACAAACTAATTCAATAGCTTCCATATAATCTATATTCACTGTTACTATCTGTAAAATACAGAATTTTTAAAATTTTTGAATATTAAAAAAGCTTAAATCTAGTATTATCACAAGGATGAAATTTTAGTAGTTCTTGATTTAGTTAAGTAACAAATCCTTCATTGACTGTGGTTGCTTTTTCTTTTAAAATAGCAGTAATATTGGGGCGCCTGGGTGGCTCAGTTGGTTAAGCGACTGCCTTCGGCTCAGGTCATGATCCTGGAGTCCCTGGATCGAGTCCCGCATCGGGCTCCCTGCTCGGCGGGGGGTCTGCTTCTCCCTCTGACCCTCCTCCCTCTCATGCTCTCTGTCTCTCGTTCTCTCTCTCAAATAAATAAATAAAATCTTAAAATAAAATAAAATAAAATAGCAGTAATATTAACAGTAATAGTAATACATATAATTGCAAAACAAATAATCTTTACTATGTGGCAGACATTTTTTTAAAGATTTATTTACTTTTATTAGAGAGACAGAAAGAGCATGTGCATGTGTGCACACCTGTACAAGCAGGGGAAGGACCAGAGCAAGAGGGAGAATCTCAAGCAGACTCCCCACTGGGGGTGGAGCCAGATGCGGGGCTCAATCTCACGACCCTCATATCATGACCGAGCGAAATCAAGAGTCGGATGCTTCACCGACTGAGCCACCCACGTGCCCCACCAGACACTGCTCTAAATACATATCTAAATGCATCAACTACAGAGCTTTCTATGGTTAAACTGTACTACAGTGCTTACCTAAATCTACACTCAAAATACTGTCATAAAGTCTTAGTAGGGTTAGTCAATACTTTTTAAGTCTTTTTCCTGTCTACCCACCCTTCTCTTGTTACACTGTAAAGGTCAGGCATGCTGGGTTTGGGGTCAAATAACATAGGCAAAGTGAAATCACTGTATAACGTCACCCATAAGCGAAAACGGCTGAATCCTGTTCATGACAAAGTTGACAATGGCTCTGGTTGAGGTTTCTATTCCTAGGTCAAGTACAAAGAAGCACTGTGGATTACCCAGAATGACACTGTATTTGGTCTCCAAGTTAGGAAGAGTAGAACTAAAAGGCCTTTACCAGAGTTAAAGGAGTGAAAGGACATTTTCCACTTTCTTTCCCTACGGTTTCTTAAAAAAAGATAAAACTTTTTTAGGAGACTAGCAACAAGTGACTGGTCTATTGCCACAGTCTTCATCTTTGGGATTTTTTTCCAACAATTTTATAGGGACACTAGATGATAAATGGCAAGCGGCTCTTTATCAGAAAACAGATGCTTTTTGGTATTATTTGAGATCTATTCTGAAGAATGGGGTAAAATAATAGAAAATAAAGAAAATGTGAAGGACTAATTACATTATCTACCCACTATGACCATCCAGCAAATGAGATGTTTTCTAATCAGTTATAATAGTGTTTTAGTCCACATTTGTTGATCTGTGAAAAAGTAAATCTACTTTTCTGGTGTAACATTATACCTCAGTAATATTTTCGTCTAATAAAACTACTCACTACAAATAAATTCCCAGAAAAAAAAGTCTTCAGATATTGCTGTAAATGCCCTCTCCCAACAATATTTAGTTAGTGGACACAAAGTTCTAATGAAGGAATTAAAGATGTTTCATGGATCACTCTTGAAGAATGGTTACTATAAATGCAAAAAACTGAATTTTTACATTTTATAAATAAATTATAGTATTCTGCAGACTGAAAAAGAATCATAAAGGCCCATAAACAGCACTGTATACAATCTTTATATTACTCCAAGAGAGTTTAAATGTGAATATCCACTGGTAAAATCCCTCACAAAACAACTCTATAAACAAAATATTATGTTTTTTAAAATATAAGGTATTACATACTTATGAATGGTAGGTGACATGTAACAGGAAAGTATTCTCTAGTATTAATTATCATCAGAAAACATGTTCAGATTGGAAAAAAAAAAACCTAATTAGATCTCATCCAAGGTGGCCTAAGAGACTAAGGCCCCGCTCCCAGCACAGTGTCCAGTTCTCCCATCCCATGTGCCACAAATGATGCTTCTAGAATATTACGCTTCATGATTTTGCATCTCTATACGTCAGTAATACTTAAACAATAAATATGATTTGCCAATATTTAATAGTCTTCATGTTGTTGGTACCTTAGCTAAATCAGAAATATGTACAGAGCTCATTTGTGAACAAGTGACAGCATAAAATCATTTTGTAAAGGAAACTGGGTAATACCATGGTATACAGAAGCAGCTTTACAATACAGTCTTTTAAATACCTTATAGAACCTGCTATGAAACATAAAAACTTTACCAGGCAAAGTTCAAACTTAATATGGAATTAATTTTCCAAGAACACTTTTTTGGTTTTAGTTATTTAGTAAATTTAGTGTCTACTCTTTAATAAGCAGAAATGGTTCTAAAAAGTTATATAGAAACATACCTAAAAACTATTAAAACACTATTAAACTTGTTTGTGAATACGAGGGACTTCTGTAAAAATGGAAGGTATAATTTAGTCACCTATCAGGCCCCAAATTATCACTGCATTCAAAAACAGTATTGTGTTTTACACTTTCACACATACCAAGAAGTGGGGACATATTCTGAAATATACGAAGCAACTCTGGTGTAACACTTGGGCTGTTTTCCAAAGTCACTAACCTAGGAAGAAAAACAGATGATTAAGTCTCTTTCTATAACCATTAAGCTGTTAACATTACAACTTATTAAAATTGTCCCATCTAAAGAAGAAAGAAAAATGGACAATACACAAAGTTATGAAAGTTATCTTTCTAGGAAAAAAATTACCAAATTTGTCAAAATTTAAAACCCATCTATAAATCATATATTATTATTTCTATATACACAGCAAAAATAGTAAGGGAAGTAACTACATACTAAAATATTTACAATAAAATTATAATGATAAAGCAAAAGCATGATTATCGTCAAGGAGAGACAAAAATTGCTTTGTTTTTATTTTTCTGTCACATGTTATTCATGTGTCCTTTCAAGAGACACTGGGAAATATGAAAGAACCAATGTATAAAAAATAAAATATATATGGGTTGTGGTTTATCAGGGAAGTGTGCAGCTGGTTTACCTCCTCACTCCCCACCCAAGAAGTTAATGGAGAAAAAACATGATTGTCAAAACAGCTGCAAGAAAAGAGGAGGGGATCCTATTCAAAATCTAACGTTCATTATCAAAACTATCCTATTATAAACAGAAATAAGTCCTTAATCTGGTAAGAGGGTACCTACCAAACACTCGTAGAAAACACACCTAATGACATTTGACACCATTCTCTTGGAAAAACACAATCACACCTCAAAAAATATCCTCTATTTTTTATCTTGTCTACCTTCACATCTATTGAGTATATGTATGGAGGGCTCCTCGCATGATATGCCAATTAATTAATAAAAGACACAAGGGTGAGAGGAAAAAGTTAAACAGTCTTTATTCACAGAAGATATGACTGATAGAAAAGAGAGGGGGAAAGAAGTACTTTAATCACTAAGAGACTTCAACAAGGTTGCTGAATATATCAATACACTGTATATAAAAATCAGCTCAATTTCTATATATCAAAACAAATACTTAAGATTTAAATAGATCTTACTCTAAGAGTCACTGATATAAAAATCCAGCACCATAAAGATGTCAATTCTCTCTAAATTGTTATACAGAATCAAAACTTCATTCAAATCCCCACAGGCTTTTCCCTAGAAATTAGAAAAGCTGAGTTCTAGAATGATTTGGAAGGCAAATGACCAAGAACAAACAAGAAATTTGCCAAGAAAACAAAACATATGGGGGTTGGGGGGGGCACTTCTTTTACCGCATATTATGGCTTACTATAAAATCAATGTATTTAATATCGTAAACAGAGTAACACAAGAAACAGACCTGCTCCTTTATGAAAGAGGCAGCTCCCAGGTTAAGAAAAGGCTGGACAATTCAGTCACTGGTGGTGAGCTACTGGGCCTCTACCTCACATGAAATACAGAAATTAATTCCAATTTTATATGAGAAGGATAACGTCAGGAGAACATAATTAGAGCTTTAAGTTAAAGAAAGATTAAGGAAAAAGAGATAAATATGACTACATTAAAGTTAACGATTACTGTGTATCAAAAGATGCCTCAAAAAAGTCAAAATGTGGGGCGCCTGGGTGGCTCAGCCGTTAAGCGTCTGCCTTCAGCTCAGGTCATGATCCCAGGATCCTGGGATCGAGCCCCTCATCGGGCCTCCTGCTCTGTGGGAAGCTTCTCCCTCTCCCACTCCCCCTGCTTGTGTTCCCTCTCTGGCTGTGTCTCTCTCTGTCAAATAAATAAGTAAAATCTTAAAAAAAAAAAAAAAAGTCAAAATGTAAGTCACATACTGGGAGAAGATTGTTTCCAATACATATAAATGAAAAGGGAACAGTCCAAAGGAATATAAGAGGTTAATAAAAGACAAATGTAGAGAGCACATGAACCAGCATTCCAAAGAGGATCCATCCAAAAACTGTCAATAAACCGGACTATAAAAAATACAAAAAGATACTGAACTAGTAATCAAGAAAATGTAAAATATAAGCAAAACAAGGTACAATTTTACCCCTACCAGATTAGCAAAATTTCCAAAGTCTGACATAACAGGTATTGGCAAAGCTATGAACAATGAGAACTCTTGCACACTGCTGGCAGGAGGAAGTTAGTCTCATCACTTGAAAAGTAATTATCATCTGAAAAAGTGAAATACGTATATGTGCACATACCTATGACCTAGTGAATAAGGTCTCATACATCTGCATACATTGTCATGTACAAAATGTTCAGTTGCATTATTTGAACATCAACCACAATGGTGTATATGAATTGTGACATTCATACCCTTAAACTCATCAATATGGATCAATCTTAGAACAGGGAGCAAAAAAAAAAATAAGCAAGTTAGAAGACAAGCTATAAAATTTATATGAAGTTAGAATATACTGTTTAGAAAGACACACACACACACACGTGATTTTAAAAACATTACAAGAAAGAAAACCAAGGAATGAAAACAAAAAAAAACTGGTACAGTGGGTCATCCCTGAAATCAAAACAGGAGAATTCAACAAACATGCCATACCATGGGCTTCAAAGACATTCTTACTATCCCATTTCTTAACGAGGGTACAGGAAATGGATTTTCATTTTATGTAAGTTATAAATATTTACAAATAATATGACTTCCCTATTAATCTATGAACTATTTCACAAATTTTATTTTATTTATTTATTTTTAAGATTTTACTTATTTATTTGACAGAGAGAGAGCACAAGCAGGGGAAGCAGCAAGCAGAGGGAGAGGGAGAGGCAGGCTTCCCGCTGAGCAGGGAGCCCGATGCGGGGCTCAATCCCAGGACCCTGGGACCATGACCTGAGCTGAAGGCAGACGCTTAACCGACTGAGCCACCCAGGGGCCCCTATTTCACAAATTTTAAATGCCAAAATTTGGAAGAGGAAGGGGGACACAAGAGAAACCAGCCACCCCAAAAATGAAGTACGTGCCACATATACAAGCAATAATATTTTTAGACACTTTAACTCGGATCAACAAGAACAGGATTTGATTCCATTTTTAAAGAATAAAACAAAAGATTTTAAAAATTTTATCCTATTCACCTTTACAATAACAATGAAATCAAAAGAAAAACCACAATCCAGTCACGATATCTCAGTGAGAAAAAAACTGATGGGCATATTCTAAATCTCAGAAGATGTTTCAAACTCTGTCATTGGATCCAAATTAAAATTCCATATGAATTCTTCCCTCCCAATGTCATTACCTTAGTAAAAAGACATTCAGGTCATTGTCACTCTCACTACCTATGCTCGTTTCCACAACACAAGCCATAGTATTTTAAAAAGGAAAAAAATCTTGAAAAGTTTAAAGTACTTAAAAATAAGATGACATAGCATTTAACTCCAACTTCAAATCAAGAATTAGAAAGGAAGAAAGAGAGACAAAGTCAAAGCACTTAGGAAAGAGATAAGTTACTATTCTGATGAATAATTAGACAAAGTTATATGTACCAAATCTTTAACTAGAGAAATGTAAATTTTAATGTTACCCTTCCACAAAAAATATAGGAAACATGGAGCATCAGGTAAAAAGACAGGTGTATCAATTCAACAAATAAGTATAAGAGCATGAAAGTTCTTTTGAGGTAAAGCATCTCTGGTTAAGTTAAAATACAAAATATAAAAATTTGAACTGTATATGAAACACAACTAAATTTCAAACAGAAAAGCTAAAATGTAAACACTGAACAAAGACAGTTAAGTCAAATCTAAATAAAGTAAACCATATGATGATATAGCAGGTAAAATTTAAATGCAAAATAAGTAAAAAGTGAAAAGTTAATCAATGAATACATATATATTACATCACTTGATGCTTCATGAAAATATTTTAAATTTTAAATACTGTGTTTATTAAATATTTTAACAATATACAAAAATACCAAAATTTTGTGCAGTGAATAATATCTTTTAAAAGTTACAGATCAAGAATGCTAGAAATAGTTTTCTGATGGTGATGGGCAGGCAACTGTAAAGGAGCTTTATATCTTGTCTCTCCACCTATGGTATCATCACGGTTGTATAGTACACAGGATAGTAAGTTTGATTTAAATTCTTAGCTGTGTATTATTTGCACTACTTCAGTTGTATCATGTGCAATGTCTTGACCAAGCCTATGTTTAAACTCTGTAGAGTATCATTTTATACATATTCCCTGCTACAGAATTTGTATTGCTTAGCTCAACAAGAGATTGTCTGCATGGAAAGATTAATAGCACTGATTAGCTTTCTAATATTTTGCACTTTTTGAAATGTTTTTTTTTTTACCTGATTCTATTTAAAAGTTTATGAAATACTGAAATAAAACCCTATTGACCAGTTTAAAAAAAAAAAAAAAGAATGCTAGAAATAAAAAGGGACACTGACACAAGAAAACTAGATGGGTATTTTAATAAACCAGTGTCAAAATTAAGAAGTAAAACACTGATTTGAACTATACAACCCACTAGTTAGAAAGAATAAAATCTGCATCTTTTATATCATCATTACTATTGATATGAATATGCTACAAAAGCAAAGCCTATAGTCATTAAAATTCATATTAATTTTTAAAAAATTGAACAAGTGATATGTTGTATTTACAATGCAATAAGTCCAGACCTCAATCATATACTTTAGTACCAGCAAAAAATAGATGAGACTGAGGCAAAGGAGACATTAAAAATCCATAATGCTACCACCAAAATAAAAAACAGGACATTATATATCAAGACTTTAGGGAAATAGGCAGTTATAAGCCAAGACAAATTCATAGCTTTACATGTTTTAGCACTTAAGGTGATAAAGTAACAATTTTTTATAGCTTTAAGAAAATATACCCAGCTAAGTGTAGGAAGTAAAAAAATCTGAAGGAGAAATAAAGTAATGAAAGGATAGAAACATAGGAAAACTCATAAAATCTAACATGTACTTCTTTCATATTTATTAATAAAAAGAAAAATCTCTAATAAATGTACTTTAGAGGCAAAAGAAAAATAAAACTGCAAATAGCAGAGATAAGGCAAATGTATGTAAGGTTTTTTTTTTTATTAGTATCTTAAGGTATTAAGTACCCAAATTGTAACAGACATGGAAAATCAAAACCCAAGTATGTATAAATTAACAACTAAGAAACAACTTCAGAATATTACCAAACTATGAATGACTCCCCAGCCACTGCCATGAATCCATTTTCAGTTCCCTTTATTACTAAATTTTCAAATCATCCAAAGAGTTACTGTATTATAGAGATCACTCCAGTATGAAAAAAAAAAATCACTTTTATAACTGGTAAATTGGTAAAAGAAACATGACACTGATATGAAATCAGTATCACAAAATATGGACTGTCAATCCAACTCATTTATAATTAAAGGAAAAAATAAAATCTGATAAAATACCAGAAAATAGACTTGTATGACATTTTAAAAGTAGAATTCACCCTAGCAAGAAAAGTTTATTTCAGGAAATCATTTTTTAAAGAGAGAGGTTTTAGGGTTTTTTGTTTTTTTTTTAAGGTTCTAAATCTCCTAAGTGGATGGCAAAAGGCAATCAAACCAGTTTTTTGGTTTTTGTTTTTGTTTTTAATAATGAAGAGCATATTACAATTAATGGTATATAGCTGATGCTTATTGTTGACCAGTCTCCATTACCCTATGTACTTCCTTTAAAAAGAAGGAAAAAATACTAGCCCTTTATGCAGGTTTGTTCAAATGCAAGGTTTGTTCAAATTCTGCTTAAAAATATTTTATAGTATTACATGTTCATATGAGGAAAGAAGAAAAAATAATTACCGAATTGAGTCTCAGAAGGTAGGTCAAATGACAAAAACTTAAAGTAAGTAGAAAGTGGAAATGATAAATATAAGAGCATTAATAAACAGAAAACAAAAATACAACAAAGAGAATCAAATCCAAAAGTTGGTTCTTTGAGAAGACTAGTTAACACTGACAAATCTCTAGCATGTTAGATCAAGAGTGGGGGAATAAACTTTACGGGGAAAAAACCCCACATAATCAGTCGGAAGAGTTTTACTTGGTATATATGACCACAAACATCTCTTGCTACTGATTATCCCTAGTAAGTTCAAATTCCCATTCTCCAAGATAATTATTTTACATCTCTTTTCTCCACAAATCCCTCTTATCTTATACATACTTCAACTCCAGCCGTTAACACTACACTGATGGCTACAGTTCACATTTAGTTGAGAAAACGTATCTATTTGATCGAACACCTTCCCATCTCATCCCACTATAATACAAAAATCCATCTTCCTGCCCCCAGTTAAAATGGATGAAGTATCCCTGATGCTATTTAAACAAACAAACAAAAAAAAAACCCTACATAGGCTAAATCCCATCCCTTCTTGCCTCCAATTTTATCACTCCTGAGGCTCATCCATCCCTCTAGACCCTGCATCCCCCCACACCAGCCAACTGCTGCCCAATTTCTACACTCCTCTTCATAGTAAATGCTCCCGAAGTTGTCAATGCTCACAGTCTGTACTTAAATAATTTCAATTCTAACTTATTCTTACCACTTTACTGAAACCCCTCCTATCATCTCCATGGGCCAAATTCACTTCTTTGTACTCCTCTAACAAGGATAATCAGCAACATTTGACATAGCTGACCACTCTCTCTTTCAGGAAATATTCTCCTCTCTTGGCTTGGTCTTCCTGCTCTATCACTAGACAGCTCTTCTCTGTCACCTCTGATGTGACCTTGGAATCTGGGATTCTGACTGTTCCACACCTGCCCTTTCCTTCCTAGGCAATCTCAATGATTCTCGGGCTTTCAATGTCATATACAAAGTGCTAACCACTTTACAAACACTACCTCATCCTCACAACAGCCATGTGAGGTAGGAATTATACCTCCTCATTCTACAGATAAGGAAACGGGAGTTTCACAGACAATGATTACACACCTAATGCAGTGGTGTAACCTACATCTGATTCCGAAGAGGTGTTCTAACTAAGAAAAATATATGAAGAAATGTGTACCCTGGTTCGATTTATTTATTTATTTATTTATTTATTTTTTTTTTTTTTTTTTTTTTTAAAGATTTTATTTATTTATTTGAGAGAGAGAATGAGATAGAGCATGAGAGGGGGGAGGGTCAGAGGGAGAAGCAGACTCCCTGCTGAGCAGGGAGCCCGATGCGGGACCTGATCCCGGGACTCCAGGATCATGACCTGAGCCGAAGGCAGTCGCTTAACCAACTGAGCCACCCAGGCGCCCCAACCCTGGTTCGATTTAAAGAATCTTAGCTACGAAGCAATTTGGCAAAACAAAAACAAAAGCAAAAAAAAGTCACAAGTACTCTAATGATTTCATTTTGTTTACATATAACTAAAAAGACCACTATTAACAGAGCAAGTACTTTTATTATTACCTGCTCAGGTAATCCTTAAAAAAATTTATAGACCTGGGGCACCTGGGTGGCTCAGTCGTTGGGCGTCTGCCTTCGGCTCAGGTCATGATCCCAGGATCCTGGGATCGAGCCCCGCATCGGGCTCCCTGCTCTGCGGGAGGCCTGCTTCTCCCTCTCCCACTCCCCCTGCTTGTGTTCCTGCTCTCACTATCTCTCTCTCTGTCAAATAAATAAAATCTTTAAAAAAAAAAAAAAAAAAAAATTTATAGACCTTTAATACACACATTAATATACTAAGTCTACTAATATATATACATATATGCTAATATATTGTTAAGTATCTGAGTCTATCTCATTACTATAGCTAATATTTTTAGTTTTTCTAATAGTTAACATCATATAGATACATGTTTACAGAAATGTGCCAGAGACTAATGTTTTAATTTATAATCTAGAGTAGGGTTTGGCAAACTGTAGCTCATGGGTCACATTCAACCCACACCCTATTTCTGTAAATGATGTTTTACCGGAGCACAGCCATTTTATATACTATCTGTGACTACTCTGGCACGAAAACAGCAGAGGTGAATAGTTAGGATAAGAGAACACATAGCCTGGAAAGCCTAAAATACTTATTGTCTGCTCCTTTACAGAAAAAGTATGCCAATAACTGATCTAGAGTGCTCCATCCTGTACAAATAAAAATATATGAATATAAAAGGATTCAACACATGCTAATTTGCAATCAAACCATCCAAAGTCGTTTAAGTTCAAACAACATAACCCAGAAAATATGAGAAACCCAACTTGTGAATTGAATATCTACCTGTTTTAAAACTGTTCATGTAGTATTCTGCTATAGATCATTAATTTATAATTTGCACCAATTTCTAAAAATCAAAAAAATGTTCATTCCTAAACATCTAAGAAAATACTAAGGCAGGAAGGAATGAAGGGAGGAAGAGAGAGGAGGAAGAAAGGAAACCAGAAATGTTCACTTTTTCTATGGTTATTTCTGTGATTTTCATTTTTTAATTTCAATAGTTTATATATCAGAATGTTTAAGCCTTTCCTGTATTATAATTGGCCCTGCAGAAAATTGCTGCTATGCGTAAGATAAGCTTAGTAAAGCAAAAGGATTTTCTATGTTCTGGCACAGTTCCTCACATAGTGGTCAGTTACTACAGGTCTGTGGTACAGAGCCACCTCAGAAACAGAGTTTTTCCTTTTTACTTTTCAACATGACATACTACTCACTTGGTAAAATAATTAGTCAAGTCAAGACTAAGTAGCCTCAGCATTTGGGGCTGAGGTACAGTATCTCAATACTTACTGGGTAAGGTAGTAAGAGGCTGAAAAATAACTCAACACCCCCCAAAACATCCCATTTAACAGGCTGCAAGTTTTAAGTCATTTTTAGTTTTGAAAATTTATTGCGCTCTCCCCATTTTACATTTCAAATTCGCAAATATTAAATGCAGCCAAGTTCTTACTGAAATTTTCCCTTTGAACTTTGACTACTAAGAGCCTACACTGAGTGACAGCTGCCAAGAACAGATGGAGCTATTATGTTACCCAGTTCAGGGAAAGTGATTTCATGTTTTTGTTTTTAAATGCTGAATTTTTAAGCCCTGTTACATGACCTTTGCTTTATTGGCATGAGAGTATGGAAGGCCGGGGCGGGGGGGGGGGGGGGGGGAATCCAGGGTATCAAATTTTTCCTCTTACCATAATTCTAAACCATCTTCCAGAAGATAAACATGTGGAGGCTGGGAAACATCTGTACTCAGTTGAATAACTGGGAGCAGGAAAGGGTACAGGTTCTTGCTGTCTGCTCCTAATCCCTATGGGAAGTATAAATAAAACTTAACATAAGACACTCTAAGATCCCACCCCCACCAAAAAAATAACCTATCATATAAAAAGGTCCTAAAACAAACTTATAAAAAATAAATCAATCAGATTTTCTGGGATGGTCCTAACTACAGCACTACTAAAACAAGGTTAGTTCTGTTTACAACTGAACAGCAAGTAGCAAAAAAATACTATTCAATTGCCTAATGGTAATAAAACCATGTACACCAAGGCTATAAACACCTGTTCGTTTTAAGAGATTCCACATATAAATTGTTTCTCTTCTCTACTTAAAAAGTACTAACACTGCTATATTAAATTCTATAAATCATCTCTAAATGAACCCAATCAAAATGTTCATCAGTAAAATAACTGTATCATAGTACATTCATATTCCAGAATACTGAGCAGCCAATGAAAAAGGATTAGGCATGGAATGAAAACAACCTCAAAAATAATTACTAACTGGATTTAAAGGGCGCAAAAGTGTGTGTATAACAATTGCACAAGGTCCAAGAATTTTTAAAAATATCTACCTATATGCATATGAGATATATGCATAAAAATGTTTCTAGGGAGCATATAGAAAAAATTAACACTAATTAAATATGGGAAGGGGAAAAGGATGCTGGAAGAGGGTAAAAGAGATTCTTTGGTTTTGTAAGCTTTTTTTTTTTTTTTTTTAAATGAACAATTTTTGCTCGTATTACTGACCCAAGAACACAAAGATGGAGGAAGAAGAGGGGGTTTTATCTCAAGTTCTAGTTTGCCTAGTAACTGTCTTACAGAGGTTGACTCAGGGAAGCACACTAAGTCTAAGCGCTCTACAAGAAAATGAAATAGATAAAAAGTCAATTTCTAATCCATAATAATCTCTCTAATCTGATAAACACAGAAAGGAAACCAATAAAGTATCAAACACCTCCCTTATTTAGGAAATAATTCAAGTATCAATACAGTTTATAATAAATTACAGTGCAACAAAATCTACATGTATTTATCTTATACTCAGTTCCATCTTTATTAGTGGGGCAGCTACCTCAGTGGAAATACATAAAGTTTAATCCTTCAAAAAGTTTGACCCCTTCTGTAACTAAAAATCAGTTGAAAGACCTTATTAAAGATGTTTTTAAAGAAAGAGGATTATTAAAATGTCACAATTAACAAAGTAGTATACTGGATTTTAAAATTTAGTTTAATTTCAGTCTCTACAATTCAATCTTTAACAGAACAACAACACAAAGAACATTAAGATAAACCAGTCAAGTTCATTTTTATTATCAAGTAGACTTAAAATTTCCTAGAAAACTTAGAATCCATCTACTTACTTAGCACACATCAATTAAGCACAAGATGCTAGCTTTAGACATATCAAAGTAAGCAACTGCTAAACATGTAAGAGTCTCTCGGGTCAAAGCCTGAAGACATTCACCTTTGTAGTCTAATGGCCTAAAGAATGTGTCCAATCCCAGATATTCAGCTTTAAATAAATTTGAACATTCTCTTGGCCCACAGTTATAAACTACAAAACATTGTCTGCAACACTATGAAATAATCACAATAGGACATTGTGTATAACACTACAAAAGCTCAAAAGTAAATTCAACAGTTATTAAAATTATCAGAAATGCTTCAAGGGGCAGAAATCATACTATACTATCATTACATAAGACAAAAGGGAAAATGAGGTGAAGGATACTCTGTACTATCTTTGCAACAGCCTATGAATTTATACTTATTAATATTTTTTTTTAGGTTAAGGGGAAAAAAAAAGAATACCCCCTAAATATTGGCATTCCCCAGGGTATTGTTTTTGATTGCCTTCTCCTGTGCCATCTGCATGCTGAAAATGTCCAAATCTGTTACCTCCAACCCTCAATCTCTGAACTCCAAACAGAGTGAATAGCTACAAGGACATCATCATCCAGAAGCCAGCTCAAACTCTTAAGCTGACCACTGAACCAACTCACTGTCTTCCTGAAATTGGTTCCTCTCCCTGCATTTCCAAACTCAAGTGACCTGAACCACTATCTACTTAGTGATAAATCGTATCTCAACCACCTCCTGGTTCCTCTTCTTACTCACCCAACATCTAAACAATCCTTCATTCTGTCTAGTATTTTTCAAATCTTTTCCCTTCTCTCTATCGCATTTACTTCAGATCTACATCATCTCCTTCATGGTTAACAGAAAGTCTGCAACTACTTTCCTTGACCTTAGTTTTACTCCATTCCAAACCTTGCCCCCACTGGCGCCCTGATTACCTTTTTATGTCTACGGCCATACCACTCTGAACGCACCCGATCTCGTCTGATTACCTTTCTAAAATAAAAATAACACTCCTTGCTCTGAACTTCAGGAGATGTTCTTTTGGTCTTCCTGACCCTAAAGCCAAGCTGTGTACTATGTCCCAGCTACACCAAACAGCATTAGCAATACTATGTTAACATCCGGAGAAAGCTGACAGATTTAATGCATGCATTTACTACTGTTCTCTGTCAAGAACCACTGAAAGAAACTAGGAGGATGTGCCTTAAAGACCTATAACCATAAGTACAAAGACAGCATAAGAAAAATAAAAGCTGGAAAGACAAGTGGTAACTGACTTAGCAAACTTGGAAAACCAAGGAAAACCAAAGCTCGAAGCCAGCAGTAAAGTAGCGGCAAGAAGCAGCCTGATTTACATTACAGAAACACCGAAAGAGTCAAAAACTGGTAGTACGAGGTACTTTGGTTTGGGAAGGGGGAGGTTAAAGGTCAGGTACGAAAACTAAGAGGGCCTCCAGAAAGTGTTCACAAAGCAGCTTGATGCCAAGATTTCATGCAAGTCCACAAACAAACCAGTGGCCCTGTTAGATCGATAAGATAAAGCAAATGCTCTCAAGACAGTGAGACAGGGAGACACTAGGTAATCAAAAGGAGCGATACTATATGAGAACAGGGAGCTGTAAACATGCAAGATGCAGGAAACTGAAAGATTTTTTTTACTGAGGAAAGACCTCAAAAAATGTGGATCATCCCCTACAAAACAACCCAGGTAGATTATATCCTAGAGGAAAAATTCACAATTAGTAAGTTTCCCATACATTTTCAACACTCACAATCAGCTTTTTAGTGCCCTAAATTTATATAGACAAAACGTTGATGATTCTTGAAGCTGGGAGACAGTTCCCTAAGGATGACTGATTATACTGTTCTTCCTTTTTCTGTGTACGCTTCAAATTTTTCACAGGTTAAAAAAATTATAATAATAACAAAAGCAGGTGGTCAAGGATCGAAGGATGATCTCTTTAGTCAGAGACTATTAGTCTGGGTTCTCAGAATATAAAAAATGAAATGAAAACAAAAACATACAAATACACTAATGTTTCCCTGTTAAGTTTGAAAAGCTCAAGGATGGCAGTGTTATCTACAAAATGCAACTTAACAATAACCCTTAGTATAATCTCATATGACTGAAAAACACATTTTAAGCTACAGTCTCAACTTTAATATTAAACGTTGTATGCCTTCTTCAAGAAGGGTGGATGACCACTTGGCTGGAAACCTGCACCTTTGGCCTAAACAAAAACACAGGGTACAGAACAGTCATGATTAAAGGAAAAGGCCCTACACTATACTCTATAAACATTCCCTGTAGGTTACTCTGGCTTCCTAACACTTCCTGAGGTGACATTGCCTAAGGAGACAAGAGAAGCTGGTTTTTTTCACACCTCGGTCACAAAACTCTCAAACTGAATCTAAAAACACATTTTGGCAGAGATATAATGCAAAAAATGTGGGATCACTCTTCGTTCTATTACTTATGAGAGCAGTAACCTTATCCTAGCCTTTGTATCCTCCTCTGTAAAAGGGATGTAATCGTCACAGAAGATCACAAGAATTAAATGGTAGATAAGAAGAGATGCTACATGAGACAGTTATTAAAAAGAAAGTGCTTTAAAAATTTTTTTGTATCACTATTCATCTATCTGAAACTGCCTTATGTAGGAATTTATAACTGTAAAACTCACCCATAAATATTCAAAAAAAGTGTTAGGGTGCCTGAGAAAGGTTTTTTAAAAACTAGTGTTAAAATGTTTTTGCCCCAGTTTTTAACTTACTAGAAAATTGTCAAGTAGTAACTATTAACTTAGCGATCTCCCCACTGGAAAATCTATCATACTTTGGGGCAAGGCCAATAAAAATCACTTGAGCACACCTGGATCCAGATATTCTCAGACTTGGCATTAAGCTCTTCCCTCTCTATCCTCTCACCATCAGAATATAATTCACTATACCCATTCAAATGACACCTACACAGTCCGGTTCACTCTGAAATTTTAGATTTTTCTCTACCCTCTGCACAACCTCAACACCTCAAAGTCAAGATGTCCAAAATCATATTCACTCCTTCCTTCAAAATTAAGTCACCTGTTTCCCTACCTTCCCAACTGATGAAAGGGAAAATTTTTATTTTAAATCACAAAAAAGGAGTGAAAATGGAGAGTAAATTTATGCAAAAAAGCCCTGAATACCAAGGAAAGTGCATGGAAAGTACAATGGACTGCACAAATCATGAGTCTATCCCCACGGGAGACTGCTACATCCACGAAAGAAAACGTCTTTAAAACCATGAGAGACTCTTAACTATAGATAACAAACTTCAGGATGCTGAAGGGGATGGGGTAACTGGGTGACGGGAATTAAGGAGGGCACGTGATGTCACGAGCACTGGGTGTTATATGCAACTGATGAATCACTGAACACTACATCCAAAACTAATGATGTACTATATGTTGGCTAACTGAATTTAAATTAAAAAAAAAAAAAGTAGAGAGTATTTTCCAGATGCCAAAAAAAATCCAAAGTCAACACACAGAAGTCGTTTTTAAAACTGTTTAGATCACACATGAAAAAGACATAAAGTGAGAGGCCTTTCACTACATTAAAATAAACCACAGGCAAACAATGAATAATTAAAAAAAAAAAAAAAAAAAGCCAAAAACCCTAGAATCTTAAGTACAGAGAACTGGTGGTTGCCAGAGGGGAGGTGAGTAAGAAGACTGGTGAAATATAAAAAAGGGATTAAGAGGCACAAACTTCCATTTTTTAAAAAAAATAGGTCCCAGAGGTGAGAAGTAGACCATAGGGAATATAGTCAGTAATACTGTAATAAAAGTGTACAGTGACAGGTGGTAACCACCCTTACTGTGTGAGCACTGGGTAATGTACAGGACTGCCAAACCACTATGTTGTACACCTGAAACTAACACTGCATGTTAATCAGACTTCAATTAAATATATATATATATATTAAATTAAGAAACTGGGAAGTAACTTACCTGAACAAGATGAATAAGTGTTGTCAGAATAGCACATCTCAACATATTGTGCTCTTCACTCTGCTTCCAAAGAAGAGGCAAATACTGTACCAGACATCCTACATATGGTCGTATCTATCACAACAGAAGTAGGGGAAGCAAAAGAACTGTATTAGGAAAGAAGGCAATTTCCTTCAAGAAACAATGACACAACACTATTAAGTCCCAGGCAGGAAATATTTAATATTTACTAAATGAAAGGTATTATGCATATATCTTTTTAAAGATAAATCAGATCTTACCCAGAGACATACAGCTCTATGGTAAATATTTTTAAAGAATTTAAATAAGTACCAGATTTACTGCATGAATTAAAATTTAGGAAAACAACATAACACAGCCAGGTATCTATAGTTTAAAAGAAAATGCTGCTATATCCTGAATCTTTTTTTAATAAAACAGCTTACCTAACTAGCAATACCACTGTTTTAGAAAGTTGGCATTAACTCATACATTTGACAATTATCTGGCGGCACCTTCCAGAGAACAAGGCAGCAGAAATAAAGAATGTAAAGGCAGACGTAGAGACCCTTACACTGAGAACAGTCAGTAGGATGACAAAGGTGTACGGGAGGTGCAGCGAGAACCCTGAACAAAATCCTTTATAAAGGACACAATCGTTAAGACCACAGGAATTAAGTTAACCAGTTTTAAAAATATACCCTAAGACACAGTACAGCTTGACAGTGAGTTTCTTAAAAAATAAAACGGATCTACACTGAAGCTGGACAGTGCTCCAGTCTCTCGGTTCATGGTTACAGTATCTGCAACTGCTCTGATGACAGTAAGCTTCGTGATAAACAGAAATACCAGGCCCTCACAACTTCAGTAATATCTTTTTCAATCCCATGGATTAAAATTAGAAACTGTTCCCCAAAAAAGTGAGAGTTTCCTTTTTTTTGCTTATAAAAATCATACACTAAAAGGGTAGTAGATAATGTGTAGAATTTCTTGCCCCTTAGGATACGAGGGAGGCTAGAGAAAGACAAGAAGTTAAATGTTTGCCCAAATATTTCAGTGAGATAAAATTGAAAAAAATATTATGAGACTCTTTATTATGTATCACCTTACTTTCAAATTTTGACTCATACTATTATTTACTGAGCACTTAATCTTGCTAAGTTCTATCTTAAAGATCACTCCAATTAGCTTTCAAAGCAGGACAATTAGTATGTAAAACCACAGGTTTCAAACGACTTGACTCATTCATACTTAACTAAAAACAGTATATAACAGCATATTCTACTGACACAGAAAATAAACTGATTTTGGTTTTGATATTCAAGTGAGAACCCTTTCAAGGAAGGGCACAAAGGGAGTATATGCTATTAATTATAGATAAGGTAGGAATTAAAATCCAAGTACCTAGGTACATTTGCAAGTCATAAAATATTTACACCCCAAACTTAGCTGTACATTTGAATTTATGATGTTCTAAATTAAAATTAATGCTTCAAAAACAGAATTTCAATAATCACCCACAGAGTTACTGTTGCAAAACACATCCCCCAAAAACGGGGGCAAAGGGCTGGGGATTAGCAAAAAGAGTGAGGACATGAGAGTCAAACACATTGCCTTAGGCTAAAAGGGAGGAGGTTAAAAAATACATTACTGAGACAACTGAGGAAACTTGTTATGGACTTGATATTAGATAACAGTACTAATTAATGTTAACTTCCCTGAGTCTAATCATGGCTATGGTTAAGAAAAGGAGAAGTCTCGGGGCGCCTGGGTGGCTCAGTCGTTAAGCGTCTGCCTTTGGCTCAGGTCATGATCCCAGGGTCCTGGGATCTAGCCCCACATCGGGCTCCCTGCTCTGCGGGGAGCCTGCTTCTCCCTCTCCCCTGCACCCCCACTTGTGTTCCCTCTCTCGCTGGTCTCTCTCTGTCAAATAAATAAATAAAATCTTTTAAAAAAATAAAAATTTAAAAATTAAAAAAAAAAAAGAAGAGGAGAAGTCTAATATTTTGGGGTGAAGTGCCATGAGACTTGAAACTAAAATTCAAATGGTTTAACAACAACAATAATTTGTATATGCACATAGATTAAAAAAAGAGCAATATAGTAAAATGTTAGTAACTGATAAAACTAGATGAAGGATATATGGGTATTATTTACTGCTGAAATATGTCAATGAAAATATATGTAAAAAAAAAAAATAGCCTATACGTAATTCTGAAAATGGTTATACTCTATGGCTTTTTAGGGTAGGCCACTATCAACTATTTGCTCAACATCTAATAAAACACATGGAATTAAGAACATTTTCTAGACATCAGGCTATAAAAGAAACTAAACTATCAGCTTAATACAAATGAGATGAAAAGTACACTACATGCACTCATCTTTTGGCACCTCCACTCAAAAAGAAAACAGAACAGAATGCAGGGGAATACTATGAGAAGTACAGTCTTAGGAGTTAGTTCATCACGTATAGTGAGGTATCCACTTTCCTTTGTTAACATGTTACTGAAAATGTGAAAATCAAGTATGTGAGAGCCTAACAAATGTTTTAACAAGGGTTCCATCCAAAGGGGATTTAAAAAAGGAAGTACCCAATGACACCTCATGTTTTAGATCTAATTTTCACAAAATATTTAATATTTCACACAGGCCCTTTAATTTTGTCCTTTTCTTCAGAAATATGTAAGTTTAAAGAATGTCTGCCTGACACCCAAACCTGATGATCACCTATTTTTTTCTATGGACTTATGGGATTGCTGCTATGGAATAATTTAATTTTAAGTTTTCAGCTACTTTTTCAAAAAGCAGAGAAAATGTGATTTTTAAGTAATTGCACATTAATAGTATTAAGATGGCAACTTCACTGAAACTTCACAATTAAACCATTATGTGTCATCTCACTGTTGTAAGATGGCTCAAACTATTATTTATTGACAAAAATGAAATTTAGCACACAAAAGATAGATCAATGATATATAAATGAGGGAGCTGTTCAAAGCTTAACATAGGAAAGCTCAACAGACTACTGAAAATATTTTTCATAACCACTTCCTACCTGAGTTCTGAAAACAGAAAATACTACTGGATAACTCTATCTCATTATTTACTGATGATAGAGTCATCTGAGTTGCTGAGGCTATTTGTGTTCTGAAAGGCAAATATGGATAAAAGGACAAAAGCACTTCTACATTTACTAAGCATGAGGAATTTCAACCTGGGATAAAAAGATTAAGAGATCTGGGAAGATGTAAGTAAGAAAATTCATTACCACAAAAAGAAATCTTTAATAAATTTCCATTAGCCAGATGATATCTAAATAAGATTATAAAAAATGGCCAAACCTTGTTTCTAAAATCAACTTTTGTAAATGAACAACAATTTATTGTATTTGTATAATGATCTAAAGCATACTGCACATTTATAATAATTTCATACTTAGGAAACCTTGTGAGTTTGGTGATTTCAGAATTATCTTTATTATTTTATACACAATGACACAAAGTTAAAGACCTTACCGAAACTAAATAGCAGAGACAGGCACCTGAAATGAGTTTTAGAGCTTCAATTAACTATCTGTGTGATCAAAATCTCTCAATATTCTCTGTAAGCCAATACCAAAATGAAATAATGTAACTAATGTAATAAGAATCCCAGGTGCTAAGAAAATTGTAAGATAATACTATTTTTAGACACTCGGACCTGTATCTGCTGCAAGTGATTAACAGAGACTCAAAACTTCTCCTGGACTTGCATGGTGACTGCATCGGTAATTCCACTAAGATGTATGTACTTTAACAAATTCCTTAAAATCTCCAACTATTTGAGATAATAAATTCCAATCCTCACCCAAAGGTTTCTGTGAGGATTAAATGAGAAATATATGCAAATGACTCAGCACAGACATTTTTAACTTGTCCTTATCCAGTAACTGACAGCAAGTCTCATCAGTTGCTTTAGAATTGAAAAACAAGCTCAAGGTATCAGAATTCACTAAAAGATCCAGGAACACACTTCGAATCTGTGGATATGAACTCAGTTATCCTTCCCTAGTATCTCACAGATTTACTTCAGTACTTTTCAAACAAGGATATGCAGTGGTGAACTAGGATATGAGAAATTACTAGGATAATTAGAGGGAAGATTCTTGGATTATCAATTTTTCACACAAATTAGGAGAGACAGAGAAGCTGAATAATTTAACAGTTTAATAATATACCTGTTGAAAACTTTACATAATCTTTTTTATATTAAACTAAACATGTACATAATGTAGACCAAACTGTAAAACACATTTAATTTTGAAGGTAAAAACTGACCTCTGAGAATATTTGCATCTGCTGATACACGTGTGGTTATGTCCTCAAACACAATGAATTTTAAGAAGTTTTATTAAGTATAAACTGGATTTACTAAGAGATATAAAATTCTGCATTCTAAACACCTTCATATTACTGATCCCATTTTTAAATTTTAGATTTTAACTTTCTCAAGTCATTTTTTGAAAACTCAAGTACACGTCAATATAACCGAAACCACAACCATATAGGTTATAAGCATTTTAATGCATATTTTAACTTTTAAACAATGTACATAAAGCAAAAACATCAATGCATTCTACACATACTCTACTCACCTCTCTGACATTTATTTTAATGTTTTACAACAAATTTACCTGTATGTTGACTCTTTCAATCACACAAGAAAGGACATGCAGAACATGCATCTTTGTGTCACATTCTGTAACTTGCTGCAGTAGCTGAAAAAGTAGTGTGAACATGGTTTCCAAATACTGCAGGGAAACAGAAATAAAAGGGGGGGTCAGAATAGAAACAGAAATATCTTCACAAACAGAATTAAGAAAATTAAATCAAAATCTCAAAGCAATAAACAGCAATCAACCAAAACCTCAGCATTACCTAAATAACTTCAAATTGTTCAAGTTGCCAATATTTAGGACGGTGATTCTTTTTTCTTTATTATTGCTCAATGGGTCCATTTGAGAATTTAATTCATCCACAAACACAATAATGTTTTCAGAGGAAAACTGTGTCTCAACTTTGTGTTTACACTTTATACCGCTAACTAAACTGCGAATAGTGTCTCTCTTGTCTTTGCCCTTACATATATGCCTATTGCCAATCACAGAATGTTTTGTTTTGCAAATTCTACTCGTTAAAGCAAAAGGAATATCAATAACTATACTTGCATACCAGCTCTCTGATGTGGCCCTTAACATATGCTGCATGGAGATATCAATTTCTGTACATATATGTTACTCAAAGAATGGCACGATATTATTAGGAATTAGAAAACAAGTATCCCATGTCTGGCTATTAACTCTTTCCTATGTTACAAAATTACAGTAGGAATTAACAAATCACAGGATGCCAGATACTTACATAAAACAAACATGTGACCTTCCATATAGTTTACTTACTTTTAGGAAGATTTCGAAAACATATTTATTTCATCCAAAAATACCTAATGATTCTTTTACTAATGAAAAACCTGGCTCTATAAGCTTCTCCATGTATGACCTACACAAGAAGTACAGATAGACATTTTATCATATTAACTTTCTTCTTGCCCAGTTTTTTTTTTTTTTTTTTTTAAGAGAGAACGAGAAAGAGAGAGGAGAAGCAGAGGGAGAGAGAATCTTAAGCAGGCTCTACACCCACTGCGGAGGCCGACTCCAGGCTTGATCTCATCATCCTGAGATCACAACCGGGGTGGAAACAAAAGTCGGATGCTTAACCGACTGAGCCACCCAGAGGCCCCTGCACAGTCTTCTTAAGAATCAGTACTACCGGGGCGCCTGAGTGGCTCACAACAAACAAACAGATGAGGATAACCTAAGGAGTAAAAGTAACAGACGCAGATAAAATGAAACTAAATGTTTTATAATTGTGAAAAAGAAAAAAGTTTATCAACTCCAGAACAGTTAAGATAGCTAAACAAAAATAAGTAGAATAAAAATAAAGCTATGAATCAAAATTACCAATACAATTACTTCCAAAATAATCCAATATACTTTTAAATTTGGCTTTAATCAATAACAGATACATATAATTTCAGTTATAAAATAACACTTAATATTCAAAGGACATAAGCAGAAATTGTTATCAATCTTAAAAATAAATATTCTTACCGGTAGAAACTGATCTGTTCTAAATTCAAAATCATCAACAGGTAAAGAGTAGTTAAGGAATACTGAGAATATATGAGATATATCTGAATAAAATATGTCTAAAAACCAAATAAATAAGCCATTCAAAAACTACATTTTAAACTAACAAATTTTACAAAAAAATTAACAATTTAAATGTGTTGCTAAAATTCTTCACAATGAAGTATTTTTTTAAAAAAAGATTTTATTTATTTATTTGAGAGAAAGCACAAGTAGGGGGAGGGGCAGAGGGAGAGGGAGACAAATAGACTCCCCGCTGAGCAGGGAACCCAATGCGGGGCTCCATCCCAGGACCTTGGGATCATGACCCGAGCTGAAGGCAGATACTTAACTGAGTGAGCCACTGAGGCACTCATGAAGTATATTTTTTTAAGACTTTATTTTTAAGTAATCTCCACAGCCAACATGGGGCTCGAACTCACAACCCCAAGATCAAGAGTCGCATGCTCTACCGACTGAGTCAGCCAGGTGCCCCATCACAAAGCAGTATTTTTAAATTCTTTAAAGGATATTTAACTTCAGTGTTGTAGCTGTTTCAATACGGACCTAAAAAAAAAAAAGTACATTATTAGTTTTTAATAATTCTAGAGCTACTAAATATCATTAATATCAAATGGCAAAAGAATTTATTCCAAATCACTTTCTTTACTCTTTTTGTTAATATTAAAGCCACAGAGCAAATTATCATCTGGGAATAAAAGAATATTCCTCTTACAAAGAGTTGAAAAGAAAAAGTAAAAAGTCCCATCTTTCTCAGTTCCCCATAATTTATTTCAAGAGACTTTAATCCAGGGGGTGCTTCCAGGAAAAAAATAATTTGCCATAAGTGTGTAGAGGGGGTGGGACTGAGAGAACAGTACAAAGGGGTTGCCACAGGGAAAGAGAAGGTTGAGATCAGAGAGGACAGATAGGCAAATGGGCTGGGGCCGGTGAAGCTGGAAGATGTTCAGTGTGAAGAGTGAGGGAGGAGAAAAGTAGTAAGAGGAGGGGAGAGGAGGAGGAAGAACACACATTCCCATCTGCCACCTCCATTACAGGAAATCCTTGAACTATCCAAAGATATATTCCAAGATTTTCTAAATCCCAAAGTTCACAAATACACAAAGATTTGTACAAGCTCCTGACCTTCCCAAATCTTATTTTCTTCGTTTATCAGCATGTTCCCTGGGCAAATCACATCAGGACATCTTAATCTCCCCATTATTTTCTTTCAAGTGTTACCTGTGATTTGGTCAGCTCAACTGGCACAGGCTACCATACCCAGAGTTTCCACGAAAAGTAACATGAACTCAAGCCATGACTAAATTCTATATTCTACTCCGTAAAACAATATACCTAAAACATTCATTTCCCAGCTGAGAGTCATTATTTTCTTAGATGCTACACTTACTGTACCTGAAATAGCAACTGGCTTTTTCTCGGCAGCCATTTTTCAAAGAAACAGTTTTAACCATTTTACAGGAGCTTCTGAAGTTCTGAGAGGCTGATTAGGCATGTTCACCAAATGTTAAGCACTCTACTGTCAAATCCACAGATCCAAGAGCCTACAGTGCAGATGTTTTCTTGCCTGCCTTTACTTTTTATTCACTATCTCTAAAGGCAATGTGAACATTTTCAGACTTTTAAATGATGTAACAAATTTGCTGATTGTCTAATACATGCAAAGCACCATGCCAAGCGGTCTACCATGAAATGACCTAATGAAAACAAGGTATACTTGTGTGATTAAAACTATTCAATAAGGAACTATTATCTCCCAGGCACTGTGTTGGATGCTGCAGAAAAAAGCTTTAAGAAAGATCTAGTCTTTGCCCTCAGAGAACTTACATTCTTGAAGGGTACCAGACACCCAGATATTAAATAATTATCAATAAAAATGTCAAACTTGAAAAGCTTAAGAACAGGATAATCCCCTTGAGGACATGGACTGGCTGGTCATCTTTAAATTGTCATCATTTAGGGGCACCTGGGTGGCTCAGTCGTTGAGCGTCTGCCTTCGGCTCAGGTCATGATCCCAGGGTCCTGGGATCGAGCCCCGCATCGGGGAGAGCCTGCTTCTCCCTCTCCCTCTGCCCTTCCCTCTGCTTCTGTTCCCTCTCTCGCTTTGCCTCTGTCAAATAAATAAAATCTTTTAAAAAAATAAAAATAAGTAAAAAAATAAATTGTCATCATCTAGTATAGTGGGAGGCATACAGCCAGCACTGTGTAAATAATTAAATTCACAAACAACAGGACATAAAACCCCCCAAAAAGAAAAATGGCAATCAAACTGCCAGCACTCTAACCTTTAATTCTCTTGATTTTTTTTTCACGAAAGGACCACAGATGCACCTAACTCATACCCGACATCTACACAAGTACAGGAACTGAAAGAGGCATCGGAATAAAAACTGTGTTTTCCTACCTAACAAAGGGAAGTCAGTGTAGTATTACATTGAGAGGAAGAGATGAAATGGTATGAGATGACTTGCCTGCACTCTAGTTTAACTCCAAAAACAGGAAGCCAAATTAGGAGGGAAAACAAAAAGCCCACAAAGTTTAAGAAAACAGAGGCGCATTTAAAATATGACAAAAATAAGAACAAAATTAGCCATTCCTGAGCTATAAAAGAAAGAGGAAGTAATTACCACAGAGACAGTATGAATTTCACAGTGATTCATAAGTAATAGGGAAAAAGTCAAAACCCAAATTTATAGAATAAAGAGCTAGGGAATGTGATAGAAGTAGAAGAGATCTAACAATTCCTAGGACACTAATTGTTCAATAAATACTTGCTAGTAAATGCAAGAAAAGAAAAGAAAACAAAGTACTCTAAACATGACTTTTCATAGAATAAATCCCTCCGAAGGAGAATTAAATCCCAAGTATCCAGAAATGGATCCAGACTGCGTGAACTCAGCCTACGAGTCTATCCTAACTCCCGCTGAAATCTCAGAAAACTCCTGAAAATTTAACAAGCTAATTCCTTTACTGGGGCAAAGAAGTACCATCAAAGTATAAGAAACATTGGAGGGATCCAAGAAAGCATGAGAGCAAAGGAGAAATGAAGGAGAAGACACCAGAGGTCAGCCCTACTGCCAAAGAGGATTGCTATAAAAGAAAAAATAATCAGATACTCACGTGCCCTGCTTCAGTGACAGTGACCCTTGGAAGAACTGTCAAAATGACTAATCTGAATTCCACACTTGAACTAGCTCAATGCCTCACCGCTTCCACAGCCTGCCCGTAACAGTAAAGGCCATCCACACACTAAAACAGCCTGGTGCAGGGACCAGAAAGAAATGGCAGTGTCTCAGGGACTGAAGACCACCAGGAAAATGTAAATAAAGTTAAGAGGAAAGAATAAAGTAATATGCTAAAGAGAAACAGAATAATGACTTTATAACATAACTATTTAAGAGAGCCCTCCTCATTCCTGGATTCTCTTTATCCCAATCTCCCAATTCTTTCAATAAACATTATTTAAGGCTTGACTCCATGCTAGGCATAATGGATACTAACATAAGTAATATTACCCTACACATTTGTACTATTACTACTTGCTACTAGTATGCTGATTTTTTTGCTCTCCTCCACCATAAAGTCAAGATCATTCGATTACACTATTTGATGTATTTCTCCTGAAATACATGTGTAAAGTAAGTTTCCTGAAAGGATAAAAATCATGTTCAATTTATTCATCTCCTTTTAAGAAAAAAAATTCTAAAGCTCATTTTACTCTAAAAAATTGAGATATAACTGACACATAACATTGTATTAATTTCAGGTTAAAGCTCATTTTCATATATTCTAAGCACCAGACATACCAGTGTAAACCTAAAACTGACTACAGGAAACTTACTCAAGTTTCCTTTCTTCTGGTTTTAGAGTGGCCTAATAATCTGATGTCTCAAACACAGATTTTTATTGATATTTCCTTTGGAAATTATATTTACTGAATGTAACTGAAAATTCATTCTGTGAAGACACAGACTACCCCCAGAGTTTAAAATCTATAGCAGTGTTTTTGAGGCACAAATAATGGACAAACAAAAAAACAAAATCAAAATGGTAAGACAGAATGAGTGGCAGAAATGGGAGAACCATGAAAGGCGCAAGAATGGAAAAAATTTCAATGCACCCTTAAAATACGTCTGCCCGATCCCAGCTGTACCTCTACACTCAGGGTTTGCTGCAGTTCTGTACATGCCACTAAAAGTCTGTTCTTAACACCATTAACTGCCTTTCCTTCTTGAAAATTTGCTGTTTCTACAGTGGTAGTCAGCCTGCCCATAAAAATGTCCATTTCTTTGCTTGAGAGACAATCCCACCACCTTACTTCCAAACTATAAATATTCTGGTTGCACCCAAATTCACATTTCACATAGCCTTTTATAAAGGTGAAAGAGTATGCCAATGCTAATTTTTTAGTAGCTTACTGCTCGTGGTATTGAAGGCTGCATAAATAACTGAAGTTAAACTTGCAAAAAAAAATTTGTAATTTCCAAAATTTAAAGACATAACTGGCTCAAAGGCCTTACAAATCAAAAATGCTTAGTATATTAATCAAATATTCTGGTTAGTAATCATCTGGGGTAGTACAAAAAGAAGGTTCTCCTCACCTAAAATTTAGTCACTCTAATTCACTATAGTGAATAGCACTACAGTAATAGCATAGTGTATAGCACTGTTGTCCTTATAAAAAAATAACAAAAATGGAACCACAGTTCCTATCACATTCAAAAATAAATTCTAGATAAAGAACCAAGGGTAAAGAAAGGGATTAAACAATGAACAAAAAGAACAAAACAGAAATCTGATTGCACTAAAATTAAAAACCTTTGCTCAATAAAAACACAACAGAATGAGAGTGGAAAGATAGCGATTCAACTGCATTTGGAAGGCTTTACTTCTTCAATATTCGAAATATTTACGGAAAATTATTACAATGAAAATATGGACACTGGGGAGCGAGCATATAGGTACTTGTTGTGTTAGTCACTGAATTTTTCCTTTTCTTTGATATAATTCTTTTTTTTTTTTAAAGACTGTATTTATTTGACAGAGAGAGACACAGTGAGAGAGGGAACACAAGCAGGGGGAGTGGGAGAGGGAGAAGCAGGCTTCCCGCTGAGCAGGGAGCCCAATGTGGGGCTCGATCTCAGGACCCTGGGATCATAACCTGAGCCAAAGGCAGACGCTTAACAGCTGAGCCACCCAGGCGCCCCTGGCCTCTGGTATTCTAAGATTTATGGGGCCCTGTACTATCTGAAGAAGTTGCTTTCTCCAGTTGCTGCACTATTTCTACTCTGTCATAGCCAGTCTTAAAAATAATATGACCATAAGATTTGGAAGCCACACAACCACAGTTGCTCAAGATTAAATCTATCCCAACACCGAAACAGCAATACTCAAGCAAGAGAATATAGATTATGAAAGCCAGAGAACATTCTGATCCATTAATATCTATCTACCTACCTACCTACCTACCTATCCACACATGCATGTGTACATGTATGTATATATGTCTGTATGTTTGTACGCTGCTGTCTATGCATGTATGTGTCTGAAGTGTCTTCCGTCATTAGCCAGCATTTCTCACAAGTTGAAATAAAAGTAGTATATCCTATATATATCAAAAGGCCAAAGTGTGCAACATTAACTTGGTACCTTACTAAACACAGTCTTTTGTTTGTTTATTTTAAAGCTGAGAAGTTTTTTTTTTTGATGTAGTGTTCCATGATTCATTGTTTGCATATAACACCCAGTGCTCCATTCAGTACGTGCCCTCCTTAATATCCATCACCAGGCTAACCCATGCCCCCACCCCCCTCCCCTCTAGAACCCTCAGTTTGTTTCTCAGAGTCCACATTCTCTCATGGTTCATCTACCCCTCCGATTCCCCCCTTCACTTTTCCTCTCCTACTTTTTTTTTTTTTTTAACATAAAATGTATTATTTGTTTCAGAGGTACAGGTCTGTAATTCATCAGTCTTACACAATTCACAGCGCTCACCACAGCACATACCCTCCCCAATGTCTATCACCCAGCCACCCCATCCCTCCCACCCCCCACCACTCCAGCAACCCTCAGTTTGTTTCCTGAGATTAAGAATTCCTCATATCAGTGAGATCATATGATACATGTCTTTCTCTGATTGACTTATTTCGCTTAGCATAATACCCTCTAGTACCATCCACATCATTGCAAATGGCAAGATTTCGGTTTTTTGATGGCTGCATAATATTCCATTGTATATATATCACCACATCTTCTTCATCCATTCATCTCTTGATGGACATCTTGGCTCTTTCCACAGTTTGGTCATTGTGGACATTGCTGCGATAAACAATGGGGTGCACATACCCTTTAGGATCACTACAGTTGTATCTTTGGGGTAAATACCCAGGAGTGCAATTGCTGGGTCGTAGGGTAGCTCTATTTTCAACTTTCTGAGGAACCTCCATACTGTTTTCCAGAGTGGCTGCAACAGCTTGCATTCCCACTGACAGTCTTACTAAACACAGTCTTAAGAAGTAGTAACAAGGACAGGGGGGAAAGATGGCGGCGGAGTAGGGGACCCTATTTCAACTGGTCCCCGGAATTGAGCTGGATATCTACCAGACCACTCTGAGCACCCACGAAATCAGCCTGAGATATAAGAAGATCTGGATCTCTACAAAGAGAATATCGCAGGCGGTTGGTTTTGAGGTTCGAAGCGGGGAGCCGTGATTCCACGGGCAGATATCGGAGGATAAACAGCAGCGGGAGGGTGCCTGGCCGTGGGGATCCTACACCTCCGGTGAGCGAAAGCCTAGCTCGCTCGGGACAGGCACAGACTCGCAGACCGGTAGCGGCGGGGAAAGGACTTTAGGGCAGCCCCCGGGGCAGAAACCCGGAGCAGCGGGGTCGCGCCTGCGAACTGCAGCCCCCGGGACGGAAACCCGGAGCGGCGGGGTCGCACATGCGAACTGGGAGCGTCTGGCAGTTTTAGAAGCACAAAGGGCAGAGACGAGCCCCGACCTGGAGGCAGGATTGGGGGCGCTGCGGAGGGGTGCACAACCCAGGACTGCAGTTTATAGCAGCACGGACAGAAACGGAGACGGTGTGGCCTGGAGAGCTCACTGAAGAACAGACTGCGGTCTCTCTGCTCTGAGGCAGAGGGTTGGAAACGGTCTCTTCTGCTCTGACTCACAGAAGGGAAAGCCGCCAGAGAACAAAAGCCCCAAAGACTGATTCCCACTGAGCCCATCCCCCGCCACAGGAGGGCAGGGCAACTCCGCCCAAACAGGGTTGCCTGAGTAACAGCGCGGCAGGCCCCTCCCGCAGAAGACAGGCTGGGAAAACAAGAGGCCAGCAACCCTAAGGTCCCAAGAAAACAGGTGCATCTTGCTTGGGTTCTGGTCAATAATTTGGACTCTATACATTCCCTCAAACACCCATCAACAGAATGACCAGGAGGAGGAGCCCCCAAAATAGAAAAGACTCCGAGATTATGACTTATGCTGCAGATTTACAAATGGATGCAGATATAACCAAGATGTCAGAGATGGAATTCAGGCGAGCAATTGTGAAGACAATGGCTAGAATGGAGAAATCAATTAATGGCAACATAGAGTCTCTAAGGGCAGAAATGAAAGCTGAATTGGCAGAAGTTAAAAATGCTATCAGTGAGATCCAATCCAATCTAGATAATCTAACAGCTAGAGTAACTGAGGCAGAAGAGCGAATAAGCGACCTGGAAGACAATATAATAGATAAAAAGGGAAAAGAGGAGGCCAGGAAAAAAAAACTCAGAATCCATGAAAATAGAATCAGAGAAATAAGTGACACCATGAAGCGTTCCAATGTCAGAATAATTGGGATCCCGGAGGGAGCGGAGAGAGAGAGAGGACTAGAAGATGTATTTGAGCAAATCGCAGATGAGAACTTCCCTAATCTGGGGAATGAAACAAACATTCGCGTCCTAGAGGCAGAGAGGACCCCTCCCAAGATCAAGGAAAACAGGCCAACACCCTGGCATGTAATAGTGAAACTTGCAAATCTTAGAACCAAGGAAACCATCTTAAGGGCAGTTAGGGGGAAGAGATTCCTTACGTACAGAGGGAGGAACATCAGAATAACGTCAGACCTATCCACAGAGACCTGGCAAGCCAGAAAGGCCTGGCAAGACATATTCAGGGTACTAAATGAGAAGAACATGCAGCCAAGAATACTTTATCCAGCAAGGCTGTCATTTAGAATGGATGGAAAGATGCAGAGCTTCCATGACCGGCAGAAACTGAAAGAATATGTGACCACTAAGCCGGCCCTGCAAGAAATATTAAGGGGGGTTCTATAAAAGGAGAAAGACCCCAAGAGTGATCTACAACAGAAATTTACAGGGACAATCTATAAAAACAATGTCTTCACAGGCAACATGATGACAATTAATTCGTATCTTTCAATAATCACTCTCAACGTGAATGCCCTCAACACTCCCATAAAACGGCACAGGGTTGCAGACTGGATAAAAAGACAGGACCCATCCATATGCTGCCTACAAGAGACTCATTCTGAACCTAAAGATACATCCAGACTGAAAGTGAAGGGATAGAGATCCATCTTCCATGCCAAGAGACCTCAAAAGAAAGCTGAGGTAGCAATTCTTATATCAGACAAATTAGATTTTAAACTAAAGTCTGTAATTAGAGACACAGAAGGACACTATATCATTCTTAAAGGGTCTATCCAACAAGAAGATCTAACAATTCTAAGTATCTATGCCCCCAACATGGGAGCAGCCATCTACATAAGCCAACTGTTAACCAAAATAAAGAGTCATATTGATAACAGTACGTTAATTGTAGGAGACCTCAATACTCCACTCTCAGCAATGGACAGATCATCTAAGCGGAAAATCAACAAGGAAACAAGAGCTTTGAATGATACATTGGACCAGATGGACCTCATAGATATTTACAGAACATTCCACCCTAAAACAACAGAATACTCATTCTTCTCGAGTGCACATGGAACTTTCTCCAGAATAGACCACATACTGGGTCACAAATCAGGTCTCAACCGATACCAAAAGATTGAGATTATTCCCTGCATATTCTCAGACCACAATGCTCTAAAATTGGAACTCAATCACAAGAAAAAATTTGGAAGAAATTCAAACACTTGGAAGCTAAAGACCACTCTGCTCAAGAATGTCTGGGTCAACCAGGAAATCAAAGAAGAACTTAAACAATTCATGGAAATCAATGAGAACGAAAACACATCGGTCCAAAACCTATGGGATACTGCAAAGGCGGTCCTAAGGGGGAAATACACAGCCATCCAAGCCTCACTCAAAAAAATAGAAAAATCCCGAATTCACCAACTCTACACCTTAAAGAACTAGAGAAAAGCAACAAATGACGCCTAAGGCACGCATTAGAAGAGAAATAATTAAAATTAGAGCAGAAATCAATGAATTAGAAACCAGAAACACAGTAGATCAGATCAACAAAACTAGAAGTTGGTTCTTTGAAAGAATTAACAAGATCGATAAACCACCGGCCAGACTTATCCAAAAGAAAAGAGAAAGGACCCAAATTAATAAAATTATGAATGAAAGGGGAGAGATCACGACTAACACCAAGGAAATAGAAACAATTATTAGAAATTATTATCAACAACTATATGCCAATAAACTGAGCAATCTGGATGAAATGGAGGCCTTCCTGGAAACCTATAAGCTGCCAAGACTGAAACAGGAAGAAATTGACAACCTGAATAGGACAATAACCAGGAACGAGATTGAAGCAGTGATCAAAACCTCCCCAAAAACAAGAGTCCAGGGCCTGATGGATTCCCTGGGGAATTCTACCAAACATTCAAAGAAGAAATAATACCTATTCTACTGAAGCTGTTTCAAAAAATAGAAACAGAAGGAAAACTTCCAAACTCATTCTATGAGGTCAGCATTACCTTAATCCCCAGACCAGGCAAAGACCCCATCAAAAAGGAGAACTTAAGACTGATATCCCTGATGAATATGGATTCCAAAATCCTCAACAAAATCCTAGCTAATAGGATCCAACAATACATTAAAAGGATCATCCACCACGACCAAGTGGGATTTATCCCCAGGATGCAAGGGTGGTTCAACATTCGCAAATCAATCAATGTGATAGAACACATTAATAAGAGGAGGGAGAAGAACCATATGGTCCTCTCAATTGATGCAGAAAAAGCATTTGACAAAATAAAACATCCTTTCCTGATTAAAACTCTCCAGAGTATAGGGATAGAGGGAACATTCAAGTTCATAAAATCCATCTATGAAAAACCCACAGCGAATATCATCCTCAATGGGGAAAAGCTAAGAGCCTTTCCCTTAAGATCAGGAACACGTCAAGGATGCCCACTCTCGCCACTATTGTTCAACATAGTATTAGAAGTCCTAGCAACAGCAATCAGACAACAAAAAGAAATAAAAGGTATTCAAATTGGCAAAGAAGAAGTCAAACTCTCTCTTTTCGCAGACGACATGATACTTTATGTGGAACACCCAAAAGACTCCACCCCCAAATGACGAAAACTCATACTGCAATTCAGTAATGTGGCAGGATACAAAATCAATGCACAGAAATCAGTTGCTTTCTTATACACTAACAACGCAACTATAGAAAGAGAAATTAGAGAAACGATTCCATTTACAATAGCACCAAAAACCGTAAGATACCTCGGAATAAACCTAACCAAAGAGGTAAAGGATCTATACTCTAGGAACTACAAAACACTCATGAAAGATATTGAAGAAGACATAAAAAGATGGAAAAATATTCCATGCTCATGGATCGGAAGAATAAACATTGTTAAAATGTCTATGCTACCCAGAGCAATCTATACCTTCAATGCCATCCCGATCAAAATTCCAACGACATTTTTCAAAGTGCTGGAACAAACAATCCTAAAACTTGTATGGAATCAGAAAAGACCCCGAATCGCCAAGGAAATGTTGAAAAAGAAAAACAAAGCTGGAGGCATCACGTTGCCCGATTTCAAGCTATATTACAAAGCTGTGATCACCAAGACAGCGTGGTACTGGCACAAAAACAGACATATAGACCAATGGAACAGAATAGAGAACCCAGATATGGACCCTCAACTCTATGGTCAAATAATCTTTGACAAAGCAGGAAAAAAACATGCAATGGAAAAAAGACAGTCTCTTCAATACATGGTGCTGGGAAAATTGGACAACCATATGCAGAAAAATGAAATTTGACCATTCTCTAATACCATTCACAAAGATAAACTCAAAGTGGCTGAAAGACCTCAATATGAGACAGGAATCCATCAAAATCCTAGAAATACATAGGCAGTAACCTCTTTGACATCATCCACAGCAACTTCTTTCAAGATACATCTCCAAAAGCTAGTAAAACAAAAGCAAAAATGAACTTTTGGGACTTCATCAAGATAAAAAGCTTCTGCACAGCAAAGGAAACAGTCAACAAAACAAAGAGGCAACCCACAGAATGGGAGAAGATATTTGCAAATGACACTAAAGATAAAGGGCTGGTATCCAAGATCTATAAAGAACTTCTCAAACTCAACACCCAAAAAAACAAATAATCAAGTCAAAAAGTGGGCAGAAGGGCGCCTGGGTGGCTCAGTTGGTTAAGCGACTGCCTTCGGCTCAGGTCATGATCCTGCAGTCCCTGGATCGAGTCCCGCATCGGGCTCCCTGCTCGGCAGGGAGTCTGCTTCTCCCTCTGACCCTCCCTCCTCTCATGTGCTCTCTCTCTCATACTCTCTCTCTCAAATAAAAAAAAAAAGTGGGCAGAAAATATGAAAAGACACTTCTCTGAAGAAGACATACAAATGGCTAACAGACACATGAAAAAATATTCATCATCATTAGCCATCAGGGAAATCCAAATCAAAACCACATTGAGATACCACCTTACACCAGTTAGAATGGCAAAAATGGACAGGGAAAGAAACAACAAATGTTGGAGAGGTTGTGGAGAAAGGGGAACGCTCTTACACTGTTGGTGGGAATGCAAGTTGGTACAGCCACTTTGGAAAACAGTGTGGAGGTTCCTCAAAAATTTAAAAATAGAGCTACCCTATGACCCAGCAATTGCACTCCTGGGTATTTACCCCAAAGACACAGATGTAGTGAAAAGAAGGGCCATATGCACCCCAATGTTCATAGCAGCAATGTCCACAATAGCCAAACTGTGGAAAGAGCCGAGATGCCCTTCAACAGATGGATGAATAAAGAAGATGTGGTCCATATATACAATGGAATATTACTCAGCCGTCAGAAAGGATGAATACCCAACTTTTACATCAACATGGATGGGACTGGAGGAGATTATGCTAAGTGAAATAAGTCAAGCAGAGAAAGTCAATTATCATATGGTTTCACTTATTTGTGGAACATAAGGAATAGCATGGAGGACATTAGGAGAAGGAAGGGAAAAATGGGCGGGGGGGAATTGGAGGGAGAGATGAACCATGAGAGACTGTGGACTCTAAGAAACAAACAGGGTTTTAGAGGGGAAAGGGGAGGGGGATTGGTTAACCTGGTGATGGATATTAAGGAGGGCACGTACTGCATGGAGCACGGGGTGTTATACAGAAACAATGGATCGTGGATCACCACATCAAAAACCAATGATGTATTGTATGGTGACTAACATAACATAATAAAATTTAAAAAAAGAAGTAATAACAAAATAATGGTGGCAGGATAAAACAACTGTAGAAGATGTAAAAATGAGAGGAAATCACCTGAAGATATACAGGAAAAGGGCAAGAGCTGAATCTACAGCAGCATTTCCTCTGACTATATCTCTTGGATATTACTTTATTGTCATCTTGGATAATCACAATGCAGATGTACATTTTAAAGGTTCTGATCAGTCCTAAAGTAAAGAGGACTACTGGAATATTTAGCCCAGTGTTTTCCAAATTACCTGGCCATGAAACCCTTTTGCTCCAGTAATACTTGTTCGTATATGATTAATGATCCACTTTTAAAGTGCAGAACTAAATAGCTCATTTTTCTCTTTCTCTCTGAATTGATTAAAAATGAGTACAAGATCCAAAAAATTTCTCTATTTCCCAAAGAAAACTTAGCTGAAATTTAATCCTTTTGTAACACTTCCATAAAACATTTAATGTCTCTCTCTGATACCTCTGACAGAAGAGTAAATAATGTTTCCAAATGAGAAAACAAAAATTTAAATCTTGTATTTTATTTTAAAGCTATTACAAATGTAAACTCAATCCAGCAAATAATAATCTCAGAAACAGCTAGGCTTTATTAATAAACTTCTAAGAATTTAAACATGGTAAAATAAAACTGGATTCCCTTTTAACTTCCCATGTTTAAAATATTTAATAATTACAGCATGATATTTAGAGTAAATTCTCCATTATTTACACAAAGTAGATAATGCTTAAGTAAAAAATCCAAAGATCAGTTCTATTTGCCTTTTGAATATATTGAGCTTCTACACTAGGTTTACCTTTCTAATTATGTTTTCCTTCACTGAATATTAAAAGTAGTTTATGTTATCATGGTACACATGTGAAAACAAGAAAAGTATGGCCCAAATCTTTGCTGAAAAACAGGGTTATCGGATGTGTTCAAAAATTTTTTAAAAGGAGTATACCAAGAAATGATTAAACAAGAAATTAGCCTAATTCGGAGGGGGGATGTGAGAAATCACTTAATTTTATGTGAAAATAATTTGAAACTCAGGAAAAGACAACTAAACTCAATCTTTTCAAGACTATGCTGGAATCAGATCTAAGCCCAGGACAAAGAAAATGTATAGTAAGTCATGAATATATTCACTCGAGCATAAAATAAAGCACCCCGGGGGCGGGGGGGCGGGGAGGAGACTATTCTACACGATGTGGAATTTCTTAAAAAACAAACAAATAAAAACAACTCTTTAAGTAACTGACCTAAATATTAAGGCAGCAAACATACTTCTTTTAAGGGAATAAAGCAACAAAGAAGCCATTATCAAGTTTTCAGTAAGAAAAAAAAAAATCAAGAATAATATATCAACACTATAAATAAAAAGTCTGAAAGGAAACAATTCTAAAGGCTAAAAAAAACACAAATACACACCAAAAAACCCTCCAAAAATGAGAGACAAAGAATCAACAACAGTAAGGATGAAAGTGATTATGGCATAACCCCAAATGTGAGAACATAAAATCTATCTTGAATTAAGGAAAAAAAACAAGAAGGCTATAAAAGGATCTTAAAACACTGTCTTATTCTCACTAAAAAATTATAAATTTTAGAAAGGTAGAGTTTAGTTAATTTTTTTCACTGATTACTGATGGGAAGGGCAAATAATAATCAAAGGACTTCCTTCCTTCGAATCAAACTGTTCACACCAAGGAACAGCTACAACAGTGAAAGGCCACCAACGTTTTGAAGATATAAAAACCATGTCTGAATCTGAAGTTTAACATAGGTTAAACTCGTTTTAAAAAAAAGTCTTAAAACACTGAAGGAACATACCACTAAGTCTTGATCTTGAAGCAAATTACAAATTGCCTCATATAACATGGGTCTTAAGTCAGACTTGAATTTCACAGAAATCCACTGACCGATGAGCCAAATCACCCTGCGTCGCAATGGCTTATACCTGGATAAGGAAAAATCATGAAATTTAAATGATAAATATTTTACAAAGCCTATTTCATTTAGTATATTTCATCATTTAAATTTTAAATATAGTAAAGAAGCAATCTGTATTTTTTATATAAAAGCATAAAAGCTACTTCTAAACATACCACAGTATAAATACTAACAATAAAAGTTCTGATCTACAAAAATTGAAAATTCATAGGCAGATATACTGCAAATCTAATTACTTTAAAGAACTGTAACATAAATATGTACATAAAAACAAGTCCATTTCTGTTCCTCAAGTAACCAAAAACAGTTAATCTGAAAAGGCATAAGCAGCTAATGTCCCAAACCTAAGGCTGAAGAGGCCCTAAAAAAGTAGTAATAAGGGAATTCCTGTATTCAATTTTCTAAATCCAATTGTTTATCTTACAAAGATTGTTTTCCAGAACACTGTGAGAGATTTATACATTTACATAAAATACTCAGTAAATAATAAATAATAAATAAAATACTCAGGTTTCTACACTGATTTTAGGTAAATTCTCTAATTTTTTAAGAAGTGCCCTATTACAGAATGTGACTCATATTATCAAAATAATGATTTACTTTTTAAAAGCTGTAAAACATTTGCAGTAGCATGTATACACATTTCTTTCTCTATTACCATCTTTGCTAAAGGCAATGAAGTTTCTTTAGGCAAGGAGAAAAACCATAAAGCTATAAACAACTATGTATAAGAATTCCACCCACAAAGTCTCTTCTTGATACTATATAAATTTTAGTAGTGAGATGATAATTGTTTCAGGGTATAAATGGAATATGCTAATGAATACACCACATTTTTTAGGAAATTACAAAATTATAGGATGATCAAGCATACAGAAAGAATTGCTCATTAAAGATGCAAAAAAATGTGTTTAAGTACTCCCTGCCCTCAAAAAGTTTATCTCACCTAAAATAATTAAAGAATGCAAAGTTATATAATAGGATTTCAGAAAAGGGATAGAAAAGAGTGGGTACGAAGAAATGGGATTTGAACAGCCTTTAAGATAAACAGTATTTTGGGCAGAAAACTGAAAAAATACCATTTCAAGGAACAGGGACTGTTTAAACAAAGTCACAGAGGTGGAAGTAAACAAGACTTGTGTACACAGTGTAGTGGAGAACCCACAGAACTATCAGTTCTGAACCGAGATCTCGGAGATTGCTATACTCAACATTCCACTCCAGATAAAGAGAATGAAGCTCAGAAAGGTCAAATCTTAAATTCACTTAGATCACAGTCACTTCTAAAATTGGAGGATAGTTTGTTCCTCAAAATGTGCTCCCTGGACCAGCAGCATCATCATCCTGGAAGCATGATGAAATCACACAGTCTGACCCAGACCCTAACACATAACCTAAATCAGAATGTGTATCTTAACAAGATTGCCAACAGATTCAGATGCACATTAAACTTTGAGAAATGCTGGTCTAGATCAGCTTGATTCAGAAGAAACATAATGCAAGCCAAATATGCAATTTTAAATCTGTTAGCACCCACATTAAAATAAATAAAAAGCAGGTGAAATTTTAACATTTTTATTTATCTCAGTATATGCAAAATATTATCATTTCAACATGGAATCAATACATATTTTACACTCTTCAGTTTTTCGATTTAAATTTTAGTTAATTAAAATTAAAGTCATTTCCTCAGTTGCATTAGGTACAATTCAAGCACTCAACAGCCATATGTAGCAGCTACTGTACTGGACAACACAGATCGAGAGTAAATAGCCTCCAGGGTTTAAGGACAATCAAACCACACAGTGTGTTCCCACTAAAGGCACATGTAGCTACCTGCTGAAGGTTTTCTCTGCATCAAAGGCTCTCTAGCTTACTGTTGGCAGAGTCACAGTCCATCTTACCACAGACTTTATAGGACATGGCAAATTCGCGGCCACTGAAAATATTCACTGACTGAATAGGTAAATAGCTATTTACTAGTCAAAAATATTTTTTTCGTTTTTTTTTTTTTTTAATTTCAAGTTTTTATTTAAATTCTACTCAGTTAACATATAGTGTGATATTGGTTTTGGAGGGGTCAAAATTACTTTTGAATCATCTCCAACTCTACAATTCCCCAGCTCTCAAGGTTTATATAGAAGCCTTCTAGTCATTCATTAACGCAGTCAAAAAAATGTTACCTGATCTATGACTACATGCTAGGCATTCTGACAGGCACCACATCTACAGAAATAAATCAACAGAAATGCACAATTCAAAACAAGAACAAAGTCTCTTGGAATTTTTAAGTCTCTAATTCTAAACTAAGAAAAAAATTATAAAAACTCTGAAAGATCTTTACCCTTCCGTTTCATCCGTTCAGTACCTAAAATTAGTCAAGTGCCTAAAAGTATATGAAACATAAGAATTCTAAACATCAGGTAGCTCTGTACTACTGAATGGGGCAACCCAATACAAGCCTAAAGTGCATCCAAATGCTTTCTGCCATGGTGTCTCTCCATCCTATCTACCCTCTCCCAGACTTGCAGTATGCTATGTGTGATCCCAAGGCATTCAGTCGGTCACCCTTCACAGTTACTATTTGTGTCTGACTACTTCTTACACCAGGCCTAGCCCCGGCTAAGTCTCCAACTGGCTTTCTTGTGTACACAATTTTTTTCTAGAATCCAGGTATCTCCATATTTCCCTTACCTTTGTATAAAATTTCCTCCTGCAAACTATCTTATCTAACATCAAATACTTCATACATGTTACAATTCACAGTTAAAGTAAAAAAACATAACCAACTTTATTTTTCAACTCTAAGAGACACAAGTCTTATTCTATACTAGATATGATCAGCTAAGTCATACCATTAACTTTTTAAAAATTTTAAGCAATTTTAATGCCTTCCTATCTTCATCACAAAATTAATAAGGTAAATTAAGTGTATTATTAACACAAAGTTTCATACTTGCCTATTATGAATGACTTGTAATTCTGGAAGAAGTTGGTTTTTAAACCACTGATCAAAATCAACACTGTCAAACAGCTCATAAGCCGCTAATCCAACAGCATTATACACTACAAAGAAGATTTGAGAAAAAAAATTTTAATTTCAGATGCTGGGCCCAATGTTAAGTGTCTTATATAAGAAACTAATCCTGAGGGATACTTTAAAACATGTAATATGCTAATAAAGGGAAATTTACAATGTTAATCAGAGACATTATTTAAACAGACATTGTAGATTCATTATTTAAGTTACTTTACACTGTTTTTCCTAAATACTCTTTAGTGCTTTCAAACAGAAAGCTACATTCATTTAAACATATTCAAGTCAAATTATAAAAATTATAAAATAACATCTGCTTCTAAATGGACACAATATTTTATGATCTGGTCCTTACCTACCTCTCTCCAGCCTCATCTCTCACCACAACCCTTTACACTCTATGTTCCAATTAAACCAAACTACTCCCAGTTCAAAACTTAACTGTTCTTGCTCCTCTTCCCTTCAAATTTTTGTACATACTGCTCCTTCTGCCTGGAACTCTCTTCTCACATAGCCCCTCCCCTTGTTAACTCCCACTGATCCTGGTGTTCTCATATTATACTTCTTTAGGAGCCTTTCCCTACACACACCCACACTACCTTGTGGTTTCCCAATGGACTACCTAACTGCCACCTACTTTAACATTAATCACTGGTACTATGCTATAATCAATTGTCTGCTTACTTAGCTATCTCCCCCACCAGACAGTTCCTATATTTTAGGTATCCCTGTATCCCAATCTTCCAGCTTAACACCCGCCACAAAGCAGACATCCCAAACATTATTACTGAAGAAATAATATTTCTAAATCGGTTTAGTTTAACATACCAGCATCTTTGATTAATAGTGCATTCATATCTTCCACATTAGTGGGTCCTGAAAACATAAGTATCAGCAAAGGTAAATAAAACTAGTTTTTAAAAGATATTTTATTTCAACTCAATTTACTAGTTTATCATTTCAGTTTAGCATAATAAATTTCATGATATTAAATATACATACAGGCATAAAGGGAAAGCCCAGATTTTGTTATCATCACCATTAGAGAGGACAGGTACAAAATGTAAAGCCATATTACAATTTTAAAAATCATTATAACATATTTGAAAAATGTCACGTCAAGCAACAATCCAAACAAACATATGCCACAGATCGCTAACTAGTGTATAATACCTTATATACCCTGATTTAAAAGAGAACTCTTAAAAGAAAAAATAAAAAGATGAATCCCTCAAAAGAAAAACAAACCAACAGAAAAGAAAAAGCATAGGCCATTCACACAAGAAGCTCTAAACATAATAAACAAACCAGGTCATGACAGTACATTAAAAGATGGCAACAAAAGAAAAAGTGCAGACAGAAAGTGAGAGCCATCATGTCAGGTGGAAACTTCTGAATAAAAAGTTGGCAGTCTCCTACCACTGTCCAGAAAGGAGAGTGTCATGGTTAAGCCGTGAAAAATACAGTTTCCTTAGTAAGTCTATTTCTTTAGAATAGAAAGATTTCTAACAAGTTTATCAAAGCACTCTTCTGCTGTTAAATATGAATTTTTAAGCTCACTACTTTAAGAAGCTGGAATAAGTACAGCCCTAAATAAGCCAACTGCTCCACAACTGGAAAGATAACTAAACTCTGAAACCACTGAAATCCTTACCACCACACAACTTATCAGAGTGTAACCTAAATAGCTTATCCACTTTCCTACAGTGGTTTAAAAAAATAATAATAAATAGAAGAAAATGGAAATGATGTTCTAAGCTCAAAAGAAAAAGTAACTGAAGCAGTACAAATATAACCAACTTTAAGAATCAGTAATCCTACATTAATTAATAAATAATTGTAACTTAAAAATCAATCCATATGAAAATACAAGTAACACTAAAATTATCTTCACAGATGAACAAAGTAAAACCTGACAGTTTTTTCCCTTGGTTTATAACTTAAGAACATTCTTTAGGTTTCTCAGAGAACAAAAGCCTGAAAAGTAAGCTGCCCGCTCACTACCACAAACAAGATCAAGCATCTCCTTCCCTACAGAAGCTTCTCTTGCTATTATTTTCTTATATCAACACCTGCTCAATCCCTGGTCCCTTACTATGTAATTTCTGCCCCAACATTTCAAATAACCCATTGTCTCAGAAGATTCCACGGCCTTCTGCCTCTTCCATCACTGGACACTTCTAATAATGTGCTCTTCTCTCCAGGATTCACTCCCATATTGTTCCTCACACCTCTGCAAGAGTTTCTGACCTGGCTTTTTTTTCTACAGGACCTTCATCTTTTCATATGCCTGAAGGTGAACATCTTGGGTTCTCTCCTTGAGCTTGCTTTTGTCTCCCAAGGCCCTTTACACACACACTCTAAAAGTAAAACTCTATCTCCAAGCACTACTAATAACAGCCTCCCTGTCATTAAGACTCAAGTTCAGGATCATGTCCGTCACTCTCCCTTGCCCAGCACAGTCAGTCAGTCACCACAAGTCAATCAACAAACAGTTACTGAGAGTACCAGACACTGGGAATAATGTGTGAACAAAACAGATGTGATCACTGCCCCTCTTCCTGGAATTTACAATATAGTAGAAAAGTCAGAAATGATAAATTACAGTTGATATTACTTATGCACAATCTGCTATTAGCAATCAAGTACCAGAAAGTTCACACCATCATTCTCTCTCTTAAATCCATTATCTTCTTTCCATTCCCACTGCCACCATCCTGAGCCTAACATTTGTCATTTTGACCTTTTCTCCCACTACTTTCACAACACACTCCAGGTAGACCACTTCTCCACGCAGTATACCTGACTGCCTACTATTTTGCTTATGCTGCTAGTATGCTTACGAGAGCAAAATCCAACTATCATGTTCAATGGCCTATCTCAAGGCCGCCTTTGTCAGTTGCCCATTCTTGTTCTCTACCCTGAAAGCCATCCCTTCAGAAAAGAACACATTCGGGTCTTCCTCAGATTCCCATCTATTATATGGTGTAGGAAAAAATGCATTGCACATGGGAAGCAGGCACTCAAAACTATTTTAACTGAACATGGATTAATAAGGTATAAAATATACTTCACCTTGAAGTGTCTGCATCATTTCTAGAAGTACAGGAGTAAGAGTCTGATTATATTCATGGAATATATCTATAAATAGTACTTCAGTGCAAGGCTGGAGAGGAAAGAAACCCAATTTTCTAGTGAAAACAATGGTATATTGTATTGATCAATTCTACAATAAAGCAAAGAATACTCATTCTTAAAATCATAAAACTCCAAAAATGTTTCCAATTCTTGATGTTTTTACATAAAGTAGATTACAATTGTTGTAGATACACTGGGAAAGAAAAATTATAATTTGATTCCTAACACACAGAAAGTTTATTTTACTATTTCAATCATTTGGCATTAGGCATTCAAAAAGTAAAACTCCAGAGAGAAAATAACTTATTTTTAATTAACAGTTTTTTAAATTAAAAAAAGCAATCTAAAGCCACATTCATTTGCAGATTCAGTACTATAAATGACTATGCAGGAACTAATTCGTTAAAAATTATGTATTTTTCTTAGCAATGACACAATAAGTAACAACTGCAACTCAGGAATTCAATTCACCACATAAAACAGTATTTTTTTTTTTAATTAACATATAATGTATTATTTGTTTCAGGGGTACAGGTCTGTGATTCATGAGTCTTACACAATTCACAGTGCTCACCATAGCACACACTCCCTCCATGTCCATCACCTAGCCACCCCATCCTTCCCACCCAACGAATAGTATTTCTTTTAACAGACACAAACAGTAACAGAAGTCAGTGTTAGCTACTTAATAAGAATGATTCATTTTGGTTCTTAGAAGTACAAAACCATCACATTAATACAAAGGAATTATGAATTTTGAAGGTAACATGCTTTATGTTTTAAAACAAATCTTACACACATACTGAAATATGTATAGATGAAATGATATGTCACCTCAAATACCTACTTCAAAATAATCCAAGTTGGGGTTGGGAGGTAGTCATATGAAATAAGATTAGCCATGAGTCGGTAACTAATAAACATGGGTTTTGGAATATACAAGGGCTCATGATATTATTCTATTTTTTAATATGTTTGAAATTTTCCATAAAGCAAAGTTTTTAAAAATTAAAGCAGTTAATTTTTTAAAAAAATTTAAAGCACTAATAATTTCTCTATCTCTGGTTTTCTATGTAAGCTTACAAAACTAAAAACATTAACGTATATTCTTAGAAAAATAATAGTGTAAATTACGTAAACACAACTTTTCACACACAAAAAATAGTTAGAAGGCTACATTTGATTAATTTTCCTCAAATATTGGCCATATCAAAAAAATGTGTGCTTAGAAAAGCATTCTAGAAAGCATTCTAAAGGGGCACCTGGGTGGCTCAGTTGTTAAGTGTCTGCCTTCAGCTCAGGTCATGATCCCAGGTCCTGGGATCGAGCCCCACATCGGGCTCCCCGCTCCGCAGGAAGCCTGCTTCTCCCTCTCCCACTCCCCCTGCTTGTGTTCCCTCTCTCGCTGTGTCTCTCTCTGTCAAACAAATAAATAAAATCTTAAAAAAAAAAAAAAAGAAAGAAAGAAAGCATTCTAAAATTAAAAGCAGTGGGTTGGTCTCAGAATCACATTTGGTGGTACAAGAAATAACATATCAAAAAAAGCTTCAAAATTACTGAAATACTTTGGGGGGGGGTGGGAATCATTCTAGCCAAAGAGAAGTAGTTTTCATTTTCAAAAACATTTCCTATTTCTGCACTGACAATTACTTTTCCATCAATGTGACTGCAAAATGCAGAAAAATTCAGTTTGCAAACCCCAAACTGAACAACAAAAATTTAGGTTAAAGTTCATAATTTAATTAAGTACTTTCTTCTCAGATACAGATTCCTACAATTATATTTCCTATTTGTCTGGTTTAATGCTTGGAATCTTCAACAAAATATCATTCTCTACTAAGAGTTATAGAAGCATTAAGTATTTCCCTATCAATTTTTTTTTCAATCAATACTTACCCTCAAACTGTATTTCCAAGAATCTCCTCCTGTTTCTTCCACTGCTGCAATTAAAAATACGACAAAAGATGCTCACCATGCAATAATGGTGTTTCCAAAGTTTCATTTTGGAATACAAAGATTTTAAATAATGTCAGTCTATTTCCATGAATGGTTTTAAACATAACACTGAAAGCAAATCCTTGGGAACACAGGCCTTACACAGACCTCTTTACTATACACTATAGATCACATCTGTGTATGGGAGTCTCCCATCAAGTGCTTACATAAGCATTCTCACTTTCGTTAAAAATTCTCTATGGAGGAAAGCTCAAAGGGCTTTGTCACTTCCAGAGTAAGTGATATCACCTGACTTGCACACAGTAAGCACTCGAATATAACTACAATCCTGAGATTATTTCATTTCAATATAACAACATTTTATAAGTTAAAATAATTAGTAACATTTTCAAAAATGTTCTATATTTAAATTTTTTTAAAAAGTAAAATACTTCAGGGACTTGTACAAATCTAAGAATTCAGTGTGTCATATGTCATATTATACTATTATATCCACTGCATAAAGAAAGCCATATGAAACTTAAGATTTTAGCTAAGAGAAAAAGCAAAAACAAAATAGGATACATATAGTGTAATGCTGTATTTCCTAAATGAACTAAAATTATTTTTAAATAACAAAAAGAGGGCGAAGACAAGTCTTCCAAAATATCTGAGGCATTCTTAAAATCTTAGGAAACGTATGAATAGAACTACACAAAGTCACCCAGTCAAAGGGATGAGGAGAGCCTAAAATTTAGCCTATGTCTGAGGACGGCTTAAGTAAAACACAGGCACTTTATTCACACACAGGTACTTTATTCACACACAGGTACTTTATTAGACACATAATTTCTTGATTTTCTGTAGCAAGGACCTTGCTTTTATTCTATTATTAAAATTCAAACAGATAAAAAAGATCTCCCAGAAAAACATTTTAAGCATCAAAAAATTCACCTTAAAATTAAAATTTAAGTAGGTGATCTATTCAGCAATTCAGTAATTTTCCAAATTTCTTTTTGAAATAGAAATGTCTACTAATAAAAAATAAGATGGAATGAATCACAAAGTACAAACTGACCTGAGAACAGAGACAGGTAGTTTATTTTATACTTTTGTTTTAAACTATATATCATATGTTCATAGGAATATCTAAAAATTTTAAAAGGTATCTTTCTGGAGAAAACTCCATGTATTTGAAAAAATCATTCATTTTCTGCTTCTCAATTTGTTCTAACAGATAACAACCTTTTAAAAGCCAAGATTCTCAGATCAGAAGTGCTATATTAAAACACAATGTTGTTATGCCTATCGTTCAAATAGATGATACGTATTTAGGGAAGGAGGAGAAAAGCCAGGCGAAACTGAAAAACTGATTCTTACTAAAGCCTTCTGGGTCTTCTTCCCACATTGTCAGTTCCTCTTCAGTTAGCAGAAAATAATGAGAGACTAATCTTCTACATATCTCTGTCAAAGTGGGATATGTGAAGAATGCCATCTTAATCTTATGAGCTTCTAGAGTTTCAGGGCTGCTATCTAGAAAAATAAAATTTCCAAGTTAATCATACAAAGATTCTACCAAAGTTGGATTATGTAACTTCAATAAATTTAAAAATACACTCTTGGGGGAGAAGATAAAGTGGTGTATAAATTCTCATTTTTCTTAAGGGCAAATTTCAAAGACATTTCTTTATTCACACCACACACATCAGTCTTGCAGCTGTCCTCCCACTACAGCCTGTACATCCCCGTGCTGTATTATCACACCATATGGGAGTGACTTAGATACGTATGTCTTTCCCTCTCCTACAAGAACTCCTCATTCATCTTGGTATACATGCACATGAATGCAATCCAATGTCTAGAAGTAACCTCACTGAAGTCAGAGAAAAATTTTAATTGTACAAATAAATTCAGCTTACAACATGAACTGCAGTGGTTATTGGAGTACTTAATTCTTAAAGTCCCAAGCCTTCAATTGACCTTTTATTGTGCTACAAAAGATAGTTTACTAAATGCATTATATGGCTTTTAAAGCTGGCACTCACATATTAAAGTCTCTAATCCTCACCTCTATTTCATGTCCAAGCAACATTTTATTTTTCACACTTAAGTAAATGAATTTCAAATACATAAAAATAGCAATTACTTCACATTTGAAATAATGGGGGAAAAAACTGCCAGTAAGGCATTACCTTCAAAATTTTTGGATGGCTTATAAGCATAATTTTTAACAATCATCTTAATAAGATTCATGCATTGAACAATGAATCGTTCGAATGTAACGCCTTCACCAACTTCCGTAAATACATAGCTTACAGAAAATTCCAGTGATCTCTGAATTAGAGGAGTAAATGAAAACGGATGCTGATCCAAGAAGTCCAAAAGCTATAAAGAAAAAAATTAAATTTTCTCCAAGTTCATATAGGAATATAATCATCCATAAGTACATCTTATAACTTTGCTAATATACATCTGGCAAGATTTGAACCTTGGTGGAGAATCTACATACATGTAGTTTTCCATGTAATACACGTGCAACTGATTTCATGGGATACATCCTATAATGTGGGTAATGTCAGATTGTATCTCATGACAAGAAATTTCTATTATTTCTAGTCCAGGGTCCAAAATAGACCCACTTCATACTTAATTCAGTAACAATGGGTAAATATGAAACAAAAAGTGTGTATACAAAAGACAGGACTTTAAAAAGTAATAAAGGCAAAAAGTGAAACTACATTTCAATTACCAGTTGATGAGGTACATTTCTTCTTTACAAAAGAATTCTGGCTAACAAATGCCAACAAAATAATAGAATGCCATCATTCTGTAACCCCTTATCAAACAACAGATGTAGGCATGATCATTAATAGCTTCTAAAATAATCAACAGGGAAAGGCTGCTGAGGAACTTTATAATGGCTAGCTCTCCCTCAGCACTGAAGATAGACACTGTATCTCCTGATGTGATGCAATACGAAATACACAATACTCTTGTAAAGTACTCTTGCCATCCTTGCCCTCCTCCACAAAATAAAGTCTGAATATGATCAAGCCTCTATATCTAACTACAAATTTATAAGAGAAATGGGAAGAGGAAAGGTATAGAGACAAAGGAACATGGTAAGTAACACAACAGGATGGAGAGAGCCAAATGCAAACAGGAAAAGCCCTAGAAGGAAATTATCTATTACCTCGACAAATAGATAGCAACAACAACAAAAAAAGAGAACTGACACTACTGAATCCCAATTCCAACAAAACAACTATAAAAATTGAGAAAAATCTGGGGCGCCTGAGTGGCTCAGTTGTTAAGCGCCTGCCTTCGGCTCAGGTCATGATCCCAGGGTCCTGGGATCGAGCCCCCGAGCCCCGCATCAGGCTCCCTGCTCCGCAGGAGGCCTGCTTCTCCCTCTCCCACTCCCTCTGCTTGTGTTGCCTCTTTCGCTGTGTCTCTCTCTGTCAAATAAATAAATAAAATCTTTAAAAAAAAATAAAAATAAAAATAAAAATTGAGAAAAATCTAAAAACTGGCTAAATAGAGGATAATAAAAAGTCATTCCTACTTTTTAAATGTGTTAGATTGGTTACTTTAAACCCCTAATCACTTAAAGATATATATTCAAATATTTATAGATAATACTAATAGGATATCTGAGATTTGCTTTTTAAAAACCAGCAAGGAGGGGAGGGAGAGGAAGTATACAGATAAAACAGCTAACTTTCAACATATGTTGATAATTCCTGAAGCTAAGGGATGACCTCAAGGGGACTCAAATATGTTTGAAATGTTCCAATTTGTAAAGCTTTAATAAAGCCAGACATTATAAATGTGAATTTCATAAATGAAATTATTTATGAACACTGCACAGATCCACTGACTAACCACATCATGGCATTTTACTTTGCTTTGTGTTTTTTTTGGTTTTTAACTTAAACTACCTGAGTCAATTTCCTGCTGGCTCTTGGAAGATTAGGTAGGCTTTTGCTGTTGAGGCTATTTAGAACCTAACTGTGGGAAATAAGGAGAATTGAAACTAAAGGTACTGCAACTTAACCAAAGACGTAAGAACAGCTCATTTCTACTCCTTTTTTCTACTCCCAGGGGAACAGACAACCTTAATCCTATTAATGAAGCTTCAGGAAAAAAGGGAAAATAGGCTACAAGTTTAGATACTGCCACCTCTCTTCAATGACCGGTTTTAGTGCAATGCAGTCCTCAAACCAGGTCTTCCCAACTCTATGTACTTCTCTCAACCATCCCCAGGCCAAAATTTCATAAAAATCAGTTTCTATAAAACTTTGTTTTATCAGAAATTTATACACATTGCCTAGCACAAGTGCACCCATATAATTCTATTCAAAAGATGTTTCATATTGACGATGATAATCTGTCATTCTGAATACAGTGACTTCCTGATATTACACTGCCTGTTACATATGACCTAGTTCCTGCTCAGCTGCAACTGGTACCTTCTTTATCTCTGCTTTTATCCAGTAGGCTTGAGAATAAGAAACTTCAGAGGAATGAACTTCTCTAATATTAGGATTTTTTTTTACAATACAGTGACTTATAACTGATATATGGCATATAAATTTAATTATTACATGCATGCTAAATACTTCAAAATAGTTTTTTTTAACTTTGCTATAAATAGTCAGAAAATAACTTACTTCACATTAAAGAATGTATGCTTACATCATTCTCCTTCTTAAATCTGAGTACATGTATTTTATTTAAGAAAACATACTTAAAATAAAAAGAAAACTTACCACTTTAGTAAAAAGAATGATGGTCTTTTCCAATCTATCTCTACATACGTTATCTGTACCTATATTTCTACCTGTTAAAAATACAATTCAAATATTAGTACAAGTTTATAATACTCCATTAATTCACAATCAAAACAATGACAAAACTTTTCACAAAAATAGTCAAGATATATTTTTGTACGTTTTGCATTAAAATTCATTACTGTGCTTTCCCAACTCTAAAAAATTAATCATCAAGTTTTTAAAAAGATTTACAAGTACTTAACAGACACAGTCATCCCCAGTACCATGTTTCACAAAATTAATCCTAAAATACAAACTGAGCTCATGTTAAAGTAAAAGGGAAGTAGCAATTTTATCCATGAATTACCAATCACATTTTCAAAATCTAAATTAGTCAGAGTTGAAATTTACAAGCAAAATAGGTAAAAACAAAGCATTCAAAGAGTAACATACTCATTATTTTTCCTGCATTTTCTGACCATTTTCTTCAGAAAATTTCCCTGGCATAATTAATTAATTTTGTATATTCAGAATAGTGTCCACCAGTCCATCAACTACTCCCTATAATCATACTCTTCTGAATCATCTCATCATTTACAACATTCTCCTTTCCTGGGAGGACTCCTATTCTTCCCTTTGCTTTTCCACAGGGTGACCAGAGAAAATGACCATTTTCATAAAAGTAAACTACTTTATATAAATTGTCTTATTCATCTTTGCATGTACAGTACCCAGAACAGTACCTGGCAAAAGACTCAACAATGTTTTTACTAAGCTGAAAATGACTCACATGAAACAATCAACAACTCCCTAAAAGTGAGTACACTAAAATATCTTCTCAGACAATTAAGTCCCCAAGTACACACGTACGTAAATGTACACAAACACACACAGGATGTACACATGTGTATGTGCGCATGCAAGCACATGCGTGTGTATTCTGTGTTTGTAGGTGTGTATGTTGAGTAAAGGTGCTTACAATCACAGGGAAAAGGATAACAAACAGACAATGAGTATATTGTAACACAAATATATATGCTAAATTCTCTTGTGTGTAGTGGATGAGAGAAGGCCCTAAAGATAAGCCAGTGAAGATTAATATACAAGGGATTTACAAAATTAAAGTACCATTTAAGGTAATTTATATCATACCCACATGTAAAATGAACTAAAAAAGACAGAACCTATACAAAGTCTAAGGGGCATGTAGCACAGGAGCTACATTTAATGAGTATTAAATACATGACTGCTGTGGATATATGCATGGAAAAGAGCAGTAGCAGTAAAAATATCTACAAAGAAACAGGACACAAAACAGATTTAAAAAAAAAAGTTTCCGCAATACTCAGGACAAGAGAGGTGTATGAAGACAAAGTGAGCTCCCAATGCAACCTCAAAGGATTAATGATCAAGATGCAAGAGGTTAGCCTTTTCAGATACATAAGCAGAGCACAAGCTATGAATAAGGATTCTACAAGTAAAATCTACTGTCAAAGGAGTACTTACTGCATTCCAGAAATTGCTTCAGACGGTCAAATATTCCATGTAAAAAACCCTAGAAAAAAAGTTTTTTTAAGGTCTCAATTTACTGTTGTAAACAGCTCCCTTATACTTTTTCAAAAATACTAAAATGTATCTATCACATCATTTTAAAAAGTTAAAATGAGATAAAATAAATACTATTAACAAATCTTCCATTAGAAAATACAGTATTTCATCTCTTCAATGTCTCATTTCAGTTACCTTAATCACTTTGCAATAAATAAAACATTATTTAAGCATTCTGTTTAACTAGATAATCTCTATTCTCCTCACTGATTTTCTTCTTCACAGCTCTTATAATCCCCTGGCATACTGTTTGTCTATTATCTGTCTGCTCCCACTAGAATGTACACTCCCTAAGAGCCAGAATTTCACTGTGTTCATTACTCTATCCCAGAATCCAGGAACAGTATTTGAGAATATTAAGTACTCGGTATATGAATAAATGGTACTAATTATTTAAAGTAGAAGTTCTTAAGCCCAAGTATTAAATTTATTAGCTTCAGATAAAAGAGAAAACAAGTGTCATCAATTATGATCTGGTAAAAATCTAAACAACCCTTATTTGCTAATACGTATTTTAAGAAATGTTATAAAAATTTTACAGATATAAAGGGATAGTGAAAAACAACTTAATTAAAATTTTTAAAAATTTAAACATCACAGACTTTTTGGATCAAAAAACTTTGGTGTATAAAAGATGTCACATGCTCTTTCAACAAATAGGATGGTCCAAGTTTTTGCACAAAATAACTACATGGCGAAGGCCATTCTGATGAATGACTAACTAGAATAGTATTATTTCCTCTTTGTCCTTAGGAATATGTTGTCCACTCATCCATTCTTGAGTTTGAGACAATTCAACTAGGATATCATCATCTGATGACTCAGAAACAGATTTCACTTAGACAATTTCACCATCATTATCAGGACCTAGAATGCTGCTCTCAGTCTGTCTTAGAGCATCCATCTTCTGATTCAGGTAAAAATTACGAAACCTCTTCCTCTTGTCAATTTTCTTCTCTGCCAATTAGGGCAGAAAATGAAGTTCTGAATTCTCAGTGTGTTAAACAAAAGCTGAAAGTAGAATAAAATGATAGACAGTGCTTCCAGTCTTCTTTATTCCTTCTTAAAGATGATGGAATACAGTGCACAACCCAATAAAGAAACTGAAAGATGACAATTTCACTGCTTCATCCTTCTGGCAATTCCATCATCTTACATTTGACACTATTTCAGTCTTTTTAACCACAGTTGAGAATAACTGAAAAGTAATGATAACTAACAAAAAAATAACTCCTAGGATGATGAAAGAGCAAAATGTTTCATTATAGGAAGAATAAGATCATTGAGATCCTATATGTATTTTAAATTTATACAGTAGTCCAATGGTCCCTTAAAGTAATGACAACGTAGGGGCGCCTGGGTGGCTCAGTCGTTAAGCATTTGCCTTCGGCTCAGGTCATGATCCCAGGATCCTGGGATTGAGCCCCGCATTGGGCTCCCTGCTCTGCGGGAAGCCTGCTTCTCTCTCTCCCACTCCCCCTGCTTGTGTTCCCTCTGTCACTGTATCTCTATCTGTCAAATAAAATCTTAAAAAAAAAAAGTAATGACAACGTAGAAAGAATTTTACTCTATTTCTTTTAAATAATACTAGTTTATCAATCGGGGTTCTCGGAAGAAAGTAGCAAATGATAAAAGTCACCAATGATCAAGAGAATCAAGAATTTATAGAATTATAGACAGCTAATTACTCTGCAGGCCAAATAAACTAAGTTACAGTTTATGATTTATGTTATATAATTACACAATAACTCAAATTAACCATTAAATGGTCATTTATAGAGCACTTTAATTAGCTGAACCATTTACAAAAAATCATTATCTCCCTTAATCCTCACAACATCCAATGAGGTAGGTACTATTATTTCATCTTCATATTATAAACAAAAAAAAAAAAGAAAAGAAACTGAGTATCAGGGTAGATAAGTAAACAACTCAACTTCCTGAGGCCACGCTATCAGGAAAAGGCCAAGATTCAAATCCAAATCTATTTGCCTCCAGAAACCAAAATCTCACCATTATCATACAGCGCTTCTAAAGCATCTTTTAAGTTCCATGTTATTTTTAAGACCTTTATGTTACTTAAAAAACCGCCCTTAACTTGTTAAAATTCTATTTTGTTTCCAACAAGTCAATATACCTTAACTGCTACAAAACAGCATTTATAACTGAGTAAAAGCGGACATACAGTTTCAGTAGACAGAAGAAAGACTCTCAAGGGAAAGCCAAAAGCTCACAGAACATTGACAGTTTCCACTGAAAACCACTATTCCACTTTATAGGAATTCGTGATTCAAATCAATTCATTTTTACTAAAAAAACAAAACACCAATGAACAGAATCAATATTTTAGTTACATAATTTTGATATTCAGAATCATATTGCATATAAAAATAATTACTGAGCCTTCTGACCTACTGTTTCTACTCTATCACATATTCATTCATTTTACAAATAACTACTGAGCATTTACTATTGGCAGAGACTATTCCAAGCTCTGGGACGGACAGTGAATGAAATAGTCTCTGCCTTTATGCAACTTAATGCATTACAGTGCAGGAATTTAGGAGAAGCTGTCTCATTGGTTTCTGGAAGTGTTTTATGGCACTATGGCAATAAATATAAATATTTAAAATGTATCAGCATTAAAATTATGGCTGTTTTTTTTTACATATTTTGGCAATTTGACAGTATCAATCAATGCTATCAATGTGCCTGTACTTGAATCAACCATTTCCACTTCTAGTAATTTATCCTAAAGAGTGCATCAGAAAAGTACACAATGACATATATACCCAAATGTTCATTCCAACATCACTGACCAACAATTAAAAACTGGAAACAACCTATATATCCATCAGTGGATAACTAGGATTTTTTTTTTTTGTTAGTTATCATTACTTTTCAATGAGTAAATGAGTCTCTTAAATACTGTATTTAAATCCTAGCTCCAATGGATAACTGGGCAGGTAAATATAGGAATCCTATATTAATGTTATCACTTTTTAAAAATTAGCTCACTGACAGTAATCACATGGATTTACCATAGAATCATTAAAAACATAACATATATTACTGACATGAGAAAAATACCCATGAGAAAAATGACATATAAATTTAAGAAAAAGCAAGTCAAGAAACAGAGCATGGGTCCCATTTACATAAAACTGAGGAAGAGAGAAAAGAATATCTGAAAGACTATGCATAAAATGTCTTAAAGTATACTTACAAATTTTAGCAATATCTTTGATACCAAGTTTTCAAATGACTTTTTATTTCCTTTCCTTCTGTGTTTAACTTTTAAAAAAATAAGCATGTAACACTTTTATAGAACAAAATAGCCATCACACTATAATGATGTATATCACCAGCTTTTAAATTCTTTTAACAGTAGAATCATGATTGCAATCAAAATCTTACTGACAGGCACAGTATACTAAAGATTTAAAACAGAGTAACTCTGGTCAAATCTGGTAGGGCAGACCCAAAGACCCAATGAGATGTACTTTTTTCACAATTCTGTTCAACACCCCCAAAGCAACCTATACAAAGCAACATTTTAGCTGACTTAAACTCACTGTGAAAACTAACACAGATCTGAGTAAATATTTAATACAATCTCATTTTGTTTCAGGATAAAATATATACAGCTATATATTCTTGTACACAGAAAAAGTAGATGATGCCATACAAACAATGAATATACATCACAAATGTTGGGCTTAACAATAGGGCTTGCCCTTCTTGTATATATACATCCAACTGACTACAAAGAGCACACGTAAATGTTATGATCAAACAAAAAAAATCATTTTAAATATCTAGGTCCACAATGGACCTAGAAATGTAATAATAGCATTCAAATTCAAGAAGTTCACCCCAATTCAAATTATAAATAACACTCTCAATGTATCATGGCACTTGAGAACTGTCCTAGGCTTATTTCCTCCCCTTCACGAAGGAGCTGCTTTGATATACTGAAAAAAAGGCCGTAAGTCTAAAAAGTATAGTATAACACATACAGAATGGTAAAAGATCACTTAATAAAAACTTGTAAATGAATGCCAAGTAAAAAGAATAAGCTTTAAAACATTCAGGAAAATACCAAGCACTTTCCCAACGCCACAAAGAATCAGTAACTGCTTTCACTTACCATCACCTCCATATTCTTATGAGGTTCCACAAATCCATTAACAGTTAATTTACGCAGCACTGAAAAGTAAAATTGAGCTTTATTGCACTAAATGCCTCGTATCTTATCCTATAAAATCATAATCATAAAAAAGACTCAGAATCACAAAGCCTCATCAAGACTGGGGGTTACTCTAACTTCATCCTTTCATATAATAGATAAAAAAAGGTAATCCCCGATCATTGGTTTGTTTCCAAGTAGGAAAGATGGAATGACAGTCAAATTCTTGTGATTCAAAAGCTGTGTTCTTGAGAGTTTGGACCAGAGGCTGAACTCGGGATCTGACAAGATGGCTGGGCTGCCCTGCAGGATTATCAAGGCAACCGAGGGTTTGCTGGCAGAACCAGTTCCTGGCACTAAAGGCAGAACCAGATGAGAGCAACGCCCATTATTTTCATGTGGTCTTTGCTGGCCCCCAGGATTCCCCCTTTGAGGGAGGGACTTTTAAGCCTGAACTATTCCTACCAGAGAAGAATACCCCATGGCAGCCCCTGAAGTATGTTTCATGACCAAAATTTATCATCTTAATGTAGACAAGTTGGGAAGAATATGTTTAGATATTTTGAAAGATAAGGGGTCCCCAGCACTGCAGATCCGCACAGTTCTGCTATCGGTCCAGGCTTTGTTAAGTGCTCGCAATCCAGCTGATCCATTAGCAAATGATGCAGCGCAGCAGTGGAAGACCAACGATGCCCAAGCCATAGAAACAGCTAGAGCATGGACTAGGCTATATGCCATGAATAATATTTAAAATTGATCTGATCATCAAGTGTGCATCACTTCTCCTGTTCTGCCAAGACTTCTTCCTTTTTTGTTTGCATTTAATGGACACAGTCTTAGAAACATTACAGAATAAAAGCCCAGACATCTTCAGTCCTTTGGTGATTAAACGCACATTAGCAAATCTATGTCTTGTCCTGATTCACTGTTGTAAAGCATGAGCAGAGGCTAGAGGTACTATCTGGATTGTTGTGAAACCTTTAAAAGCAGTGGCCTTTCTCGGCTTTTATTCATTTCCCCCTCATGGTCTGAGTATAAAGCACGTGAATGAAGGTAGCTGTCAGGGTTAGCTGCAGGGCTGTGCGTGTTTTTCTTTATTACTTTTTTTGAGGGGGAGAGGTAGTTTTATTTTAATTTTATGGGCTCCTTTCCCCCTTTTTAGGTGATCTAATTGCATTGGTTAAAAGCAGCTAACCAGCTCCTTAGAATAAGCTCTCTAGCCAAGTCTAACTTCATTTAGATGCTGTAGGTGGACAAGCTTGATTGTTTGAACCAAAATGGGAACATTAAACAAACATCACAGTCCTCACTAATAACATTATGACTTTGCTGTCAAGTGTAGAATCCTTCCTTCAAGAAAAAGCTTGTGACCATTTTGTATGGCTTGTCTAGAAACTTCTGAAAATCTTATGTTTTAGTAAAATATTTTTTGTTATTCTAAAAAAAAAAAGCTGTGTTCTCACATATCTTAACTACTTATGTTTCTAAAACTATATTGCAAAACTTAATTGCTATAATTGTTAGTACGTCTCACCTACAATAACCCCTATAAGTTGAAACTGAGAAAGTTATCTCTCTATTCCATAACCATGAAATTATGTCTCAGCAGTGACCAAAGAGCTTCATTTAGTTTTAGACTACATTAATGAAAATATAGTATCTCCTATAAAGGATATAAAAGCTGAACTATTTCTAAATCTGAAATAGACTACAGCTCTCAAGTATAAACAAACATCACATTTTATGAGTAACTGGTGTACACAGGGAGACAAGCAGGATAAACGACTGGAAGTCAGATCTATATTTAAATCCCAGCTCCAATGTTTACAGCTGTATTATTTTGGACAACTTTTCTAGATCTCACATTCTTTGTCTGTAAACTGTGTTAGTAAGTCCTACCTCATAAGGTTATTAAAGGATTCAACAGAATAATATACGTAAAACAGCACAAATCAGAAACACAAAGATGGCAGCAACAGAGACTACAAAATTCAAAGTCACATCACTTTAAGAAAATGTTACAGATAGCACTGCTATCTCTGTAACTGAGAGTTAGGGTTCATGACATGAAGCTCAAAGGCAGTATACTAAAAACAGGTTTAGAAGGGGGTAATGGTGAAAAAAAAAAAGTTCAGAACGCAACTGTCTACAAACCTATCAGTTTCAAACTACAATTATATGCAACTCAAAAGTTACTCATCATCATAGGAGAAAACAGGATTCAAACTGAGTCCCTTATTCTGGATTCATTCATTCCCACAAAAGTACTTGCTCCACATTACCTGGGACAGTCCTTTCTTTCCCCCTTCATCACTTGGTTAACGTCTACTTACCCTACGATGATTCTGGTTCAAACATCACTTTCTCAGGAAGTCCTTTCTGACCACATTGTCAGTTACCATAATATTGTAAGACCACTGTCACGCGTCATTTTACATATATTTGTGTAACCATTTTATTATGTCTATCTAGTGTCAAACACCTAACCACAAATTTACTGAAATAATGAATATATATATGCATGTCTAAGTGCACACAGGTATAGACTCAGATTACATATAACAAAAACTGTAGTCTTAAGTTTTGCTCAAGTCATAGAAATTTACAGCTGGGCAGAACAAATACTTTAAAAGGAAATGCTATGGGATTTTTCCAGGTCAAGATATCTTAGAAATGCTACGGTGTACCTAAGACCCTGAGACAAGGAAGTACTGGAAAGCTAAAATCAGGCTAATGTAGATTAGTGCTGCATCCTTTTTGTCAGAGTTACTCTTTGAAATCAGTAAGGTAAGAAAACCACAATTAAAAGCACTAGTGAAAATTCCTTAATCATTAAATACAGAACTTACACAAGTCTTGTACACATAACCTTATACCAGTTTCTCTAATTCTTTCTGGATAAATGTTTATCTCTAAATCCTTTTAAATTTCTTCCTCAAGGATGTTGACAAAACCATCTCCACTCACTTATATAACCAACCACCTGTATAATGAATTTTACTTGTCAGCAGTCCCTTAAATTCATTCACGCTTTTGTCTACAAGGTTCACCAAAATGTGCTGACAGTTTGAAGTCTGTGCATCCACTGTCTGATCAATGGTAAGTGATGCACGAGAGCAGTGCCAAGCGTGTACAGCAGTATCCTACGGTACTAAGAGGAGTATGACAAAAGGGCTTATGAGTAAAGCCAAAGGATGCAAAATGAGCCACAGTAAGAGCACTAAAGGCTGCCTGAGATCAAACTAAGAAATACAAACTAATAAAAAGCCTAAACACCAGAAGAGGAGAAAGATTGGAAGACAAAGAGAATGAGCCAAGCATGAGTGTTCTGTAAAGGAAAGGAATCTCAGAATACATTTGTCAAGGTAACCAGCTCGGGGAAGATAAAACAGAAATTTATGCTAAGGGATACCTACAAGCAAAGCACAGGAAAACACAGGCTAAGATGGCATGCCATCAAGCACCTTCTAAAATCCAAGTGAGCCTGACGTACAAACAAGAAAGACAGAAGCTGAGTTCTCATGGAAAACAGACCTGGGAGACAGAGCTCAACGAACACTTGAGGACTGAAGTTTAGTGAAGTTAGCACAGCAATGATAAGAGTAGGAGCCCAGAAAGGGAAGTGTAAAGTAGAAGCAAAAAAAAAAAAAAAAGCAGAAATATTTGAAAGGAACATATTCAGAGCCCCGAGACCCCAGAAATGTGACTATAACATAAAACTATCCCACACTTTTATCCCAGAAATTCCTTGAGGAAAGGCTATTCTCACTAACGAAAAACCAACCACAAATAAGGCCTTGTATGTGAGGGAGAGACTAACCACATACTCTCCCAGGGCAAGTGGGAGCAGATAATCCATCAGAGGAACTATCTGTTGATTCTTCTGAGGTATGTCATTTCCAAAAATGAACATACCAAGTTTAATAGTACCTTTCAATGACAGCAGAGTTCGTTCTAGTGAACTTAGAACTGCAGCTTCACCGCCAGAAGAAACGTGTTGAAGGAATGTGTCTGTATGGTGATTCCACAGAGAGCAGGCAAAATTATAAATTCCAGATGCTAACTGCAAAGAAATATCAACAAATTTGTTCATAAAAAACACAGATTTCAGTAATCAATGAGATCTACAGAGTAATACATTTCAGCTTTTAGGTCAGTTTTTAATTACAGTTTTAACGTCATTTTCAATGAGATGTGAAATAGTTAAGTCATTTATCACGTTTCAAACTTTTTAAGACAGAACGTACAGTATCAAGGACCGTCTCTGCTGCTGCTGTGAACACACATATACACACCTAAAATACTCGTCTTTCTTGAAACAGTACTTAGTCTAATGCCTGCACTGCAGTCTGACATTTTCTATTATAGCTTTTTTCTTCCACTAATATGCTGCAACATTCAGTTTTTAAAACAGTGACAGACTGTCATTGAGTATAACATATAAAATAGTATACTAAGGGGCGCCTGGGTGGCCCAGTTGTTAAGCGTCTGCCTTCGGCTCAGGTCATGATCCCAGGGTCCTGGGATCGAGCCCCGCGTTGGGCTCCCTGCTCAGCGGGAGGCCTGCTTCTCCCTCTCCCACTCCCCCTGCTTGTGTTCCCTCTCTGGCTGTGTCTCTCTCTGTCAAAAAATCAATAAAAATCTTAAAAAATAATAATAATAATAATAATATACTACTACAAAAGAATCAAATTTCTGTGTTCTGCCGGTTCTACCCATTATGGTTTTAGGGCATTTAATGCAGGAACATACAAACCACAATGCTTGTCAGGCCGATTTCCTAATAGGTACTGATATTTACAAACCTCACTTTCACACTGGGATGCAGTTGGCCTCTGCCACCCAGGTTGAGGCAGAACCATTTCCAGGGGTATCTTCAGCTTTTTATGTTTGTTTTTCCAGAAGGTCTAAGAGCAATCCAGCTGAGCCTACATGGCCATTCAATTTAAATAAAAATGATATGAAAGTACACATGAATGACTAGTTATCATTAGCATACTCTAGAATGCTTTTTCTTACTCCAGATAAGAGTATATCATCTCCACTAAACACTGGATTTATAGTAATTTCAGGCATCAGAAACCAGTCAGAAATGCAATCCTATAAATAAAATAAAACTTCTATGAAAAAAATCCCATTTCTATTATTTTAATTCAATAATTTTAATGGTCTATGCTTACAGGTGTAGGAAAAGAGCTTTGCCAAATCCCCCTGGTGACTTTGCATGTATCTACACAGGCCACAAAGGCAAAGACTTGAACACAACTAATAGGAGTATCAGCAGAACATATTACAATCCTCCTGGAAAACAAGAAATGGAAAGCTTGTAAGGAACTTCTACAAGACCATCTCCTGCTCACCTCCTCACTTCCTGGGTTCTGATGAGATATAAAGTTCTCTGACCCACCCCCTTCAAAACAGAGCTGCAGAAAAAAAAAACCACTTAGTTACGGTCTAGAAGAGGCTCCTTAGCAATGGGGCATCCCACAATTTGCACCTGAGTCATTCAGCCCATACTGCCTTGGTCATTCTTTTTGGTATGTGGAACAAAAATCACAGGGAGCTGGTACCAATATGTCTAATTTCTTTTCTCTGTCCAAAATAAATAATAAACTGTTGGAATCTAAAAGGTCTTCTGTCTTCACTAACTGATCAGAGCTTTGGCTCTCCCTTATTTTGTGCATATGCTTAAAACAGGTATAATGACTACTTAATAAATAAATTCAGCATATTCTCAAATACATATGGAATATATTAGAAAGTGAAATCAAATTATTTAATCTTAATGTTTCATGATAGTCAAAATACAGTAGTGATAATTAGCTCAATACCTTATTACAACAAGCAGCAATATCATAAAAAGTTAAGGGTCTAAAACTGGTATCATCCTAGGAAACAATACTGTAACAGAGAAGCAAATATTCATTCTAATCAGAAGGGATATAATCTGAAGAAAAAAAAACACTTTAAAAAATGTGTAAGCTTTACTTAGGACTATAGTGAACTTCAATATTTTTCTTAGTAAATCAAGTCCTTTCTGAGACTATGAGGCTAAAGTATACATCTAGAATTGGAAAAATTCATCAACTTAATTTTTATTACACTTACTGGTAAATGTAAGTTAGAGCATCCTATACTTTTCCAAACATGTAAATCATCAAACTTTTGTCTGCCAGAATAAAGTGAAAGAGCAAGTCCCATTCATTAATCCTAAAAGTCCTAAGAGTCACAGTGCCTTTCATCTAATTCTCAATGCACTCCTCTAGCATTGCATGCCAGACACAATAAAGAAAACAACAGTAACCATTCCCTAGTTCCTTAATTAAAAAGTAAGATTAAGCTTGAGAAAAAAAGTTGACCAAATGGAATCTGACACCAGCTGAAGAAAAAAACTTGTAAGGGATAATCTACCATCCTAAATCACCAGCATAACATAACTGAACTCAGGAGGTTCACCGTTGGGGGTGCATCAAATACAACACAACCCAAGAAAGTATTGAAAGAGATTTAGAGGCAGGAAAGAAGTAGTAATGATACATAAGACCTAAAAGCAAAGTTTTAAACTAAAGTATAATTTCTTATTGCAGCAAATATTTCAACAAAATAAACTGAAGTCTATAGCCCTGGCCATAATTTTTAGACCCATTTTATAAATACGTATTAAATAAAATCTAAGGGGAGACATACCCCAATTTCAAATAAGAACAGAAAACTATTATACTCTAAAGCAGTCTCTTGCTTACAACTTACTTTCTACCCTCCTTCACATCTCCTTCTTAAAACTATTTGTTTCAGGGGCACCTGGGTGGCTGAGTCGGTTAAGCATCTGCCTTCGGCTCAGGTCATGACCCCGGGGTCCTGAGATGGAGCCCCACAATCAGACTCCCTGCTCACCTGAGGTGTAGAAAGGTTAAGTAACTTGCCCAAGAGCAAAGAGTGTAATTAGCAAGAGGAAGAGACAGGACTGAAACCAAGGAAGGTGCTCAGAGCTTACATTTTTAACCTCTATGTTCTAATGCCTCTTAATATAGTATGTAGCAATTAACTACATAGTAATTTGGTAAAAGAAACAAACATTAGTTGTATAAATTCTGTTAAAACTTTTTAATACCAAAATACAAATACTAAGTAGATACTACCTATACATTCAGAATCAATATAGCAAATCCTTGTTCTCCAAAAGTTATGTAACAATTCAATAATGGTAGAATTTTCTTTTCCATAACAACAAAAAGGAAAACTGCCCCACACTCACCAAGATCAATACTGCTGCTAATATGGATGCAATAAACTGTCTGAATGAGAATCTCACCTAACAAATTCTTCCGTTAAGTCTCAACCCTCCTTTGTACAACACTCAACAGAAAAACATGAACTTCTGTTCTATTATTTACATGGAGTACCTATGCAAGACAGCTAATATAAATTGAACACTGTTCATATATAAATATACAATCTTTGTATGTATATAAAATTTGGAGCAAGTCCCATTCATTAATCCTAAGAGTCACAGTGCCTTTCATCTAATTCTCAATGCACTCCTCTAGCACTGCATGCCAGATGCAATAAAGAAAACAGTAACCATTCCCCAGTTCCTTAATTAAAAAGTAAGATTAAGCTTGAGAAAAAAGGTTGACCAAATGGAATCTGACACCAGCTGAAGAAAAAAACTTGTAAGGGATAATCTACCATCCTAAATCACCAGCATAACATAACTGAACTCAGGAGGTTCACTGCTGGGGGTGCATCAAATACAACACAACCCAAGAAAGTATTGAAAGCAAAGAACTTTGTATTATTTGCTACAAATAAGGAGACAAGGAGATAGCTCTCAAAGCACTCTCTCTCAGTGAGGTTAGTACAGGAAACCTTTATTCAGTGTATCAGGGGGCAGGAGCAGGGAGCTCACATAAGCACTCTGGTTCAACTGTGCTTGCCTAGCATGTCAACATGCTTCCTAGTGCACACGTCCTATGTATGAAAACTCTGCCCACAGGAGGAGACCTCAGAGTTACAATGAACTAAAGGTAACTTCAGGACAACTCAGGGGGGCTTCTGCACAGGTCCTCACTTCTAATCCAGCTCAAACTGGCTCATGTAGGGGCTATCAAGGGAGATACATCTAGCAAGGGGCTCTCAAGTGAAACACGTAGTTGGTCCTCTTCTTGGCCAGAACTGTTGGTTTTGCAAGACAAAACACATTCCTTCCCTGCTTTTGTCCCTTCCCCTCCTTCCTTCTGCTAAGAGCTTTCGACTGCCTTATTTGAGACCTCTTCTGTGAGTAACTTCCTGCTGCATTCTAGCTAACAAAAAAACATGTCAGATTTATTTTCAAGATATTTTACAATAACATTAGCAAAATGGCAAAACTACTTTGTTATAATTTTTTCAGGCACTTCTTCTGTTACCAGGAGAATAACCCTTCACAGAGTTCCACCACCTGCATATGCACAATGTAAATTATAGTACACATACCCAACATAAAATCCTCCCCACTGACTCCCAACACAAAAAACAAAATAAACAAAATATACCACAGAACATCTGTGAACACTGTACCAAAGGTTCTTATTGTCACAAAAGTGAAGAAAAGGAAGTTTTTCATTATGGTGGAATCAGTCATTGTAATAAAATTCCATTTTGCTCCATAAAATCGTCCTCTTTCCATTTATCATTTCACTCTAAAACATGCTTAAAAAGTCCCATAATTCAGATAATCAAAGGTTCTATCCATTCTACCTTAAGCAACTTTCAGCAATTTTTGAAATTTTCATCCCCATTTCTTAAAAAAAAATAATGCCATAACAGTTACAGACATTAAGGGCAAAGTTAGATCTTTATTAATTCTTCCCGCTTGCTAGCCCTGAAAATTAATAGTATGAAAGTACCACTTTAATTAGTCCTATAAATATGAAAAGCACCTAAGTAGCTTGGCAAATGGCAGGTATTGCTGAATGAAGGCATACAGCATTTAAGGCAAAAATCAAGAAAGAATCAGTAGTACTGCCAGAAGAAATTTTTAATTGACATTCTCCTTTGTCTCATATTCAGTTCTGGAGCTAAGCACCTAGTTGAGGACATTAAAGCTCTAATTCAAGTTCTTTTTAGCTAGCCTACAAACGAAAGGCCTCTACCCAAACAGAGATGGTTAGAATGAAGAATAAGCAATGGCGCTACCCTTTCAGCCCAACGGTAAAAGGAGAAAGACAGAGAATGAAGGAAGAAACCACAGGAATTTGGGAAGAAGCTCAGCTGGAAAAGGGAAAATAATGAAGCAAGTACGCGAAATAAAAATATTTCTTCTACATTTTCCTCTCAAAAACGTGGAGGGAAAAGGAAGACAATTCAGTGAGACAATATGAAAATAAGCTATTTGATGAAACACATTAGGTACTGGTTCACAAAAACCACAAATACTTGCATTTTATTTTTCTAAACCAGAAGAAACACTGCCACCCACTGACTGCTGAGTGATTTTAACCGATAAGTGCAAAGACTTCACTCCCTGATTGTCAAAAGGGAACCATTACGGGAAGTTTTATTTCTCATAGCATTTAAAATATCCTTACACATTTTTAGCTTCCAGATCGTGGTTCTCACAATTTTCTCCTAAGAAACAAATTGAGAAAGTTTTAAATCAAAGTCTTGTAACTCATCACTAACAGTGGGGCACAAAATATTACCCATAATCTATAGCTGTCAAACCTGCCTGACCTCAAGCTCATCAACAAGACACATACCCAAGAGATGTAGAACGTACAAAATCCTGTAAGACTGGTCAGCCAATTCTTTCACCAAGTGGCATTAAAAAAAAAAAAAAAAAAAAAAAAAGGAAGGAAGGAAATGAATACTATTCTAAAGACACTTAAAAGACTTGACCAAACATACCCACCGTATTCATTTTTCTGGCTCAAACCACTTGTTAAAATATATTTGAGAATAATGTAGAAAATCTGCTAAAAGTATTAAATGGTACTAAATCACTATTTTTATTTTTCTTAGGTTTGATAAAAGTTAAACAATTATAAACAAAATAAGTATCCTTTTACAGATGAATACTCAAGTATTTAGTGATAAAATATCATTAAATCTTTAAACTGCTTTAAAACACCTTAGGAAAAAAAGTGAAAAAACAAAAACAGCAAAATGTTAACTGCTAAATCTAAGTGATGGATATATGGCAGTTTATATTTTTCATTTGCATTCTATGTTTTAAAATTTTTAAAACAAGGACGGGGAGGGTATGTACTATGGTGAGCACTGTGAATTGTGTAAGACTCATGAATCACAGACCTGTACCCCTGATACAAATAATACATTATATGTTAATTAAAAAATTTAAAAAAATAGATACAAAAAGAAAAAAAATTTAAAAATTAGATTTAAAAAACGCCTGTATGTTATTAATAACAAAAAGGTAGTTATTTTGGTAGTAATCAGTTTTTGCTTTAATACAAAGCTTAAATATATATTTGTTTCCATTGAACCATATATATATCAAATTGCCAAAATGTCTCAGGACAGAAGCTCTGGTGGGTATAAGATCTATCTCAAAAACAATTTCCAATCAAACTGCCAAAGTCTCTCAACTGATATTTATTTATTTTCACTGAAGGACATTCCTAAAGACTGGTAGCATCTGTTACCTACCTATCTTTTAGTAAACCCTCGTTTTCACTTTGTTCTCAAACCTGCCACTGGTACAGCTCAGGCCCAGGAGGGACACTGTGGCCCATGTTACAGATCCCTAAAGTCCTCTAATCCTTGCACAGCCACAGACCTGTGTTCTGCCACTGGTGCCTAAGTGATGCTCTCATGTATCCAAAGAATCACAATTCGTGAAGGGGAAGGAAAAGGTCAAACTACCCTCCTCCCCACTTGGGACCTTATCTTTGTTCACAGCTGTGTCTCAGGCATCCAATACAGTGACTGGCAGAGTAGGAACCCAATATTTGTCATGTGGATAGAACAAACAATACTCCTTCATGAGCAACTTACAGAGATTTTAGTGATACATTTTTTGAGTTTTTATTCTTTTTCCAAGTCCCTTTTCCTAGGACCCAGGTAACAGTCTGTATACTATAGAAAACACAAGCACCATGCTATACTAAAAATCTCTTCTGTTCAGTGCACAGCTTTTTTTTTTTTTTCCTGGCTCAAGCTAGTCCCAATGAGTCTCTCTCCTCCCTTAAAAGTTCCCACCAAAAGGTTCTTCTTCCCCTCCTATTAATATAAGCCTAGACACACACATACAAGCTCAAATCCCCACTGAGGCTCACAGCAGAAATGACCCTTTATAAAATCTGAAGCCATTCTTTAAAAAATGTGTTTTTAAAAGCCAATATAAAATTTGGCAGAGCAAGAGACAAGATCTAGGATCAACATGCATTTAGTGAGGCAATTAGAATCACCCAAACAAAACTGAAAACAAGCTATTTCACCTATTTAATGATTTGCTTAGAAACACACATTTATGGGGTGCCTGGGTGCCTTGAGTCGGTTAAGCGTCTGCCTTTGGCTGAGGTCATCCCATGGATCCTGGAATCGAGCCCCATGTTGGGCTCCCTGCTCAGAGGGGAGTCCACTTGTCCCTCTCCTCCTCTCCCTCTGCCCCTCCGCCTCCCCCCACCCCAGCTCATGCTCTCTCTCTCATTCGCACTCTCTCTCTCATTCACACTCTCTCTCTCAAATAAATAAAATCTTTAAAACAAAACACACATTTATGTTTTAAGTAAATTTCACTACAATATAATATCCTGAAGGCTAGAGTTATACCATGTAAGTGGCACCTTGGTATACTCACATTTACCATTCACAATTTCAACTATTTGGAAATTTTCCCTAGGGTATCATGAAGTTAGAGGTTTCTAAAGACTAAGTGTGAAAGTCTCTGCTACAAGGCTAAGTGATCTTAGCACTAACCAATCCATCTCAAAGTAGCTATGTGGTTTCCATTTTGTTAGCTTATTTAGAAAACACACTAACTCATCAGGAAGACTATTCTGAAGTGTGACTGACCTTTGAACAACACGAGGGTTAGGGGCAATCCCCCACACGCAGTTGAAAATCTGTGAATAACTTTTGACTCCCTCAAAACCTAACTATGAATAGCCTATCGTTGACCGGAAGCCTTCCTGGTAACATAAATAGTCGATTAACACACGTATTTTGTACGTCATATATATTACATACTGTACTCTTACAATAAAGTTAGAAAAAAGAGAACGTTACTACGAAAATAATACAAAAAATATATTTACAGAACTGTACTGTAAAAAAATCCTGTGTATAAGTGGACCTGCACAGTTCAAACCTATGCTGTTTGAGGGTCTTGTAATGTGGTTTCACCTTGCTTCAGTTCCTTTTACCCCTATCATGCAAACAATACACACACTGTTCAGTGGGAATTTATTCATCATCAACCGTTCAGTTTTTAAAATTTCTAAGTTTTAGCCTTAACAGTTAACATCACTTAGGCTTTAACAGTCAACATCAATATTTTTATATTCAGGTTTCTATGAAAAGCATAGTTTTATTAAAAAAAAAAAAAATCCGTTTTTATGTCAAATCCAGCTCAATTTTGTGACTGCAAACAATTTTCTCTCAACTGTTGATTCTGTAATACGTCACCCCTCAAAAGAACGTAATTTATTTTAATGTGAAAGAAAAAGAGGATATAGAAATTGTTGGGTTGCACTGAGCAGCAGGTTCTACTTTTAAGTGTACACTGCACTACTTTGCTAGAAGAACTAGCTCAACTATGGCTTTACATTTTTAGGTGGGAAACTAATTGAGTACATGAAGACCATCTTAGCATCACAGTAAAAATATTTTTAAAAGAACTTTCCTATACTTCAGATTACCAAAATAATAGGGGCTACTTTATTAACTAGCGAAACTGCTTTTTATAATCATGTCTTCCTATATATACTCCCTTCAATTCAACTACATATCTCATACCCCACTAAACCCATCAGACATGATCGTGTTCCCCTCTATACTATGCTCCGTGTTTCCACGTTCAGCTACTCCAATCCATATTGAAAGGTGCCAAGTTGAATTTTTTTCCAGGTATCTTAAGTTTTACATATCCTCCCAAAATTCCTGCTCTTTTATACTACGCCACTTTGAAATCTGTAAGGTATCTAAGAACAAGTCTCCTCCTCAACTTATTCATTTAACTGACAGTTACTGAGCACCACCCACTTCTCTGCATTCTTCTGTAAGACTATAACAATAAAGGCTAAAATTTCTCTCTCATGAAACTCATAGTGAAGTGGATCTCGGACAGGTAAGTCAACAATTCTAAGTCAGCACTATGGAATAAATAGTATGCCCAAGATGCTAGGAAGACCTATACTTTACAGTGTACAGAGAGGAAACAGCCTCCTCATACTACAAGAAAACTGACCAAGAAAGCTGAAGGGCTCAGAAAGCTAACTCAAACAAGCTATCCAGAATACAGCCTCTGATTAGATATGATTCGTAAAGACTGCTTAGGCTAAATATAAATTATACCTGAAAACTGAAGCAACACATTAGGAGAGTACAACTTGAGAAAGCTGAACTTTGAATTCAGACTTCTGGAGAAGGGTACTCTTTCATAAAATAATTGCAACCCTCAACCTTCAAGACATTTGACTTGGGAAAAGAACCAATATAAAAGTAAGGAGAAGAGTGTAAGATGGAGATAAAGTCGAGCAAAATCAGCAAGAAATTCATAGAAAGACCTGAAAGAATCAACAGTCCATTTCCTAAATCCTAGCTGGTTATCAAGCAAAAGCAACAAGGATTTAAAAAGCAACCTTCAACAAAAAGAACTTCTCTTACACTCAACATCCTTGGATAAACCTAATATTGGCTATTTAAACCAACTGGGTTCAAAGTAGAGAACCTAATGTGATTCTGGCTTAAGCTTTGGTATATGTAAGAGTTACCTGGAAAGCCTATTAGAAATGCAGATTCCCAAATTACATCCTCAAAGTGAGGATTACAAAGGCAAACAAGAACACTGTTAAAAATACTATGAGACTTAGCAGTGTTACATGGTGCAGTCCAAAACACTAGGTTGAACAAAATGAAAATTACTACTTTAAGGTGAAAATAATCAAATACAAAAATGTCAAAGCAAGTGAATGAAAAACGCAAAGTCTTTTCAACAAATGGTGCGAAAACACCCAATAAAGGGTCTCACCCACCAGTTATGTCAGACTCCTTCCCTACATCTGCCCTACATGTGTCAATTACCCAAGAATGTCAAATTTAACTTTCTATATTTCAACTCTATCCCTCATAAATGTTCTCTTTATCACAGCTTCTTTTTTCCATCTGAACCTCAAAAGCCTCAAAAGAGTCTCTGCCTTCAGACCATTCTCTACCAACCAATCCCTGCTTACTGGCAACTAAGCAATCTTACTTATTGTATCACTATGCAGTTTAAAATCTTTCAGATGTTATCTATTATTCTGAAGCTTTTAGGTCCACTGGAAAGAATTCATAGTCTTTGATTAAAATATTTAGAAGGGTAAAACCACAGACATTTTTATACCAGTAGCAGTTTTCATAATCAAATCTAACTATGTTAAATCACTTACATCATAAAACAATTTCCTATCAGCAGCCAGACGTTTGGAAGCCAGAGTCTTGGTAACATGATAGAAGGTAAGTAATGCTCTGTGCTGTCGAAGATCATCTTGGACTTTCACAGATTCTATAAGAGTGGGAATCAGTTCAGGCCACTGTCTAGGACAGTCCAATCGAGCAACTTTTGCAATCAGCACTGCAATCTGAGTTGCAATCTAAAGGGAAAAAAATCATCAGAAATACACATATGAAATCAAATCAGCAGATAAGGAATGCATTCACAGTTGAAAATTACCTTTTGGTTAGTTAGACATTTGACAAAAGTGAATAAAATTTCACTGAAAACTGCTTACTGAAGACAGTGATTCACAAAGTATGGTCTATGAATCCTCTGAAGAGAGGATGGGGCTAAGAACTTTCCAGGGGTCTACGAGATCCTCCCTTTCCCTCACTCATCAGTGAAGCTAGATTTTCTTCATGTAACTTCTCCCAAAATAATACATTCCAACAGAGTAACTGAAGAAGCAGATATGAAAATCTAGATGTCTTCTTTTAAATACCCAGACACCATGGCTATATGCAAAAAAGCACAACAACGCTACTCTTCTCACTAAATATTTGAGGAAAGAGCTATGGTTCATTTTTTAAAATTCTATTATGTTAACAATCAATGGTTTTGTTATTTTCAATATTTTTAAGTTTGTTTTAATTGCTAACACAGTAAATATTAAAGATATAACACTTTTTAAACATTCAAATTAAAGTAATTAAGTGTAATAATAGTATCTTGTAAAAATCTAAGAATTTTTGTAACCGTAAGCAAAACTTACTCTTTTAAGAAAAATCGCACTCTAGAGGAAAGAAAAAAATTGAACTTTGTAATCTATTGTCTAACCCCCTCAGAGTACACAGTGAGAATGGAAAATGTGATGAAGGAAACAGAGAAGACATCCTGTAGTTTAAAAAAAGGAGGTGGGAATAACATAAATCATTAAAATTAATTTCTAAGACTACAAATATATAGAGACTTGCTTCCAATAGTGTGTATCTTAGTGAATTTTAAAACAATAGCCAAATATAAGCAAAATTCTTAACAGCTCGAACTGAATCTCAGAATTTAAAACCCATAAACATCACAAATGGACATTATGAAGTATCATTTTTAATGCAAAAAACAAAATTAGTTCGGGAAAGAAGTAAAAAGTCAGGCAAAAGAAAGAATACTTGGCATTCGTTTTCTCACTAACCTGGTTTACTGGTTCATTGAAGTTGGTGATTAGCCCTGCACGCAAAGTAGATTTCTCCTCCTCTGAGAGAGCACTGTAAAAAGATTTATTTATTATGCAAAAGAATGCTACCTAACAATAAACACTGGTAAACACTATTTTGAATTTTAACAATAAAAAGCTTTTCAAACGAGGGGTTCTGATTAGTATTGGTAAACAAACAGAATTATTTCCATTACTTATAATATTGGCACATCAAGTAATTCATGAGCATAAAACTCCTTCACAACTGAATAAATATGAAGCACAAAATAGTAAACAGTAGGAAATAAGAAAAAACCAAAGTAAGAAATGTGGTATTTTGACATCTGCTTTTATTGATATAAAAATAGTTGGCCTAAAAAAAAAAATTAATCGCTACTAAAAGAAATGTGTATGAGTATGTATTAGTCTTCCACTGACTTCTTTTATAAAATCTGAGTGAGGTTATTCTATGGAGGATCAGGAATCAGAGGATATCTGGGATGAAAGAATTATTAGAAATCAACTAGTTTAAAAATCTAGGACCTTCAGAATAAGCAAAGCCCTGACAAGAATCTTCATTTTAGACTTCTAGACTTCTGAACTGTAAGAGAATACAATTCTATTGTTTTAAGCTACCTAGTATCTGGTAGTTAGTGATGGCAGACCTAAAAAACTAATGCAGCATCTAAAAACAATATAGGCAGCCAGGACTTGCAAGGGGTCTTAGAAAGAAGGGAAAGGAACTGTGCTGAACCAGTACATTTCCCCTTGAGGTATCTGCCCACAAGGAATCAAGGTGAGAGCAGCAGCTACAAGACTAATAAGCAAGGAAGAGATTTCACCAGGTCTGAGGGCTGGAAAGACAAAAACTAAAGCTCAGGGCCAACAAGGCAATACTTTGGGTAGACACCCAAAGCTTGCAGCTGAAACCCCAAGAAGGCTAAAAACTGGGATTAAGAGTAAACCAGAAAGAGACCACCCTCAACTAAACCAAGGTTGAAGTCATACTCTATTTGCTTGCCTGGAAGAAATTAAATTCTCTCTGGTGAAAAAAACAAAATTCCAAGCCTCTCAAATTTTCCCTAAACAATGTTTAGCACTGAGTCAAAACTTATCATGTACAATATAAACCATGTAAAAATGATTAAAATCAAAACACGAATAGAAACAGGAGATATAAAAATTGTAGTTACCAAAATCACACTTAAAAAAATTATGGTTATGTTCAAGAAAATAGGTGAAAACTATAGTATTTCACCACATAGGTGGAATTCGTTTTTTAAAAAATACCAAAAGGAAATCCCAGAACTGATTTTAAAGGGGGGGGGGGGGGCAAAACAAAGGTAATGAACTTGAAGAAATGTCAGTGGAAAATCTCCAGATTAAAATATAATGAGAAAAAAATTGACTTCTAGGAGCACCTGGCTGGCTCGGTGAGTAGAACATCTGACTCTTCATCTCTGGGTCATGAGTTCAAGCCCCACAATGGGTGTAGAACTTACTTTAAAAAAAAAAGGTAGAAAAAGAGAGAGAAAGGGAAAGAAAAAATGGACTTCTAGCTTCAAGGGTGTTCTAAATTGTACTAAAGGCAATTCTTTGGCAGAAGACAAATGGATCCAGATGGAAGCCCAATACCAATGAAAGAAATGAGGAACCCTAGGAAGATAAATTTAAAGAAATACTACTGCTAGGGCACCTGGGTGGCTCAGTCGTTAAGCGTCTGCCTTCGGCTCAGGTCATGATCCCGGGGTCCTGGGATCGAGCCCCGCATCGAGCCCCCTGCTCGCATCGGGCTCCCTGCTCACATTGGGCTCCCTGCTCGGCGGGAAGCCTGCTTCTCCCTCTCCCACTGCCCCCCGCTTGTGTTCCCTCTCTCACTGTGTCTCTCTCTGTCAAATAAATAAACAAAATCTTTAAAAAAAGAAAGAAATACTACTGCTGGCTTTTCAGGGGAAGATGGCAGAGGAGGAGGATCCTAAGCTTACCTTCCCATGCATACGTAATACCCACATCTGGGTAAGTAACACAGGACACAACCTGAAGACTGGCAGAACAGATTCCACAACTAAATGTAGAGAACAGGCAATACTCAAGAGGGTAGGAAGGGAAAAGAGATGGTTAGGAGCAAAATGGACCTTCAAGACTGTCCAAGGGAGGGAGGGATGAGACCGGTGCAGAGAGGGAAGAGGAGCAAACCCCAGGCATGGGGGAAACACACAGGGAGGATCAATCCCCATAACTCTTGGCTTTGAAAACCAATGAGGCCTAATGACCAGTGGAGCTTATCACCTGGAACATTACAAATCAGTGGGCTAGGCCCTGGGAAAGCTGGGAAGGTGGGAGTCCCTGCCCTTAAAGAGAAAGCACAACAAATAGCCCTGCTGAGATAGAGCACAGAAGCAGCAGTTTGAAAAACATCTACAGTGCCTGGGAAAGAGATTTTTGTTTACTCATCACAAAGCCTGTGATGGAGAGGCAGGGAACTTTGGGAGGCTTCTATGAAAACAAAAGAGCTGGCAGGCACCATTCCCCTCCCAACCCCAACCTAGATAAGGAGACAAATGCTGGAACCAGTCAGCACCAACATTCCCCACCTAACCTGCTAAGAGCATGCCCCACCCTGGTATTCTCCTGAGTACCTGCCCCTCCAATATGCACTTGGCTAAAGCCCATCCAAAGCAGTGCTACAAGCCTAGCAGTGGGCAAGCAGCCCCAAATGGGCCCAGAACTACTCCAAACGGACTCTCACCATTGAAAGTGAGGGGATGGAGAAATATCTATCATACAAATGGATGTCAAAAGAAAGCCAGAGTAGCAATACTTATATCAGAAAAAATAAACTTAAAAACAAAAAATGAACCAAGAGACAAAGAAGGACACTATATAATAACGGGGACAATCAAACAAGAGATATAACTATCGCAAATATTTATGCACCCAACATACAAGCACCTAAATACATAAAACAGTTAATAACAAACATAAAGGAACTAATAGATAATAATACAATAGTAAGGGAATTTAATATCCCACTTACATCTATGGATAGATCATCTTAACAGAACATCAGCAAGGAAACAATGACTTTGAATGACACACTGGAACAGAGGGATTTAACAGACATCTTCAGAACATTCTATCCTAAAACAGAATATGGGGCGCCTGGATGGCTCAGTTGGTTAAGCGTCTGCCATCGGCCCACGTCATGATTGCAGGGGCCTGGGATCCAGCCCTGCATCAGGCTCCCTGCTCAGCAAGGAGCCTGCTTCTCCCTCTCCCTTTGCCCCTCCCCCTGCTTATGCTCTCTCTCTCTCTCTCTCTCAAATAAATAAATGATCTTTAAGACAAGAGAATAGACATTCTTTTTTTTTTAAGGGAGGTTGTTTGTTTTTAAAGATTTTATTTATTTATTTGACAGAGAGAGGGACAGCGAGAGAGGGAACACAAGCAGGGGGAGTGGGAGGGGGAGAAGCAGGCTTCCTGCGGAGCAGGGAGCCCAACATGGGGCTCGATCCCAGGACCCTGGGATCATGACCTGAGCCGAAGGCAGACGTTTAACGACTGAGCCACCCAGGTGCCCTGAGAATACACATTCTTTTCAAGTGCACACAGGACATTCTCCAGAACAGATCACAGATTAGTCCACAAAACAAACCTCAACAAATACATGAAGACTGCAATCATAGCACACATATTATTTGAACATAATGATATGAAACTAGAAGTCAATCACAAGAAAAATTCTGGAAGGACCACAAATACATGGAGGTTAAATAACATGCTACTAAACAGTGAATGGCTCAACCAGGAAATAAAAGAAGAAATAAAAAAGTACATGGAAACAAATGAAATAAAGAAAACACGTTGGTCCAAAACCTCTGGGATACAGCAAAAGTGGTTTTAAGAGTGAAATTTATAGCAATACAGATCTACCTCAAGAAGCAAGAAAAATCTCAGATAAACAACTTGACCTTAAACCTAAAAGAACTAGAAAAAGAACAAGCAAAACAAAACCAGCAGTAAAAAGGAAATGATAAAGATTAGAGCAGAAACAACTGATACAGAAACTAAAAAAGAAAAAAAAAAGGGATGCCTGGGTGGCTCAGTCAGTTAAATGTCTGCCTTCAGGGGCACCTGGGTGGCTCAGTTGTAAAGCATCTGCCTTCGGCTCAGGTCATGATCTCAGGGTCCTGGGATCGAGCCCCACATCGGGCTCCCCGCCCGGCGGGAAACCTGCTTCTCCCTCTCCCACTCCCCCGCTTGTGTTCCCTCTCTCGCTGTGTCTCTCTCTGTCAAATAAATAAATAAAAATAAAAAATAAATTAAAAAAAAAAAAATGTCTGCCTTCAGCTCAGGTCATGATCCTAGCTAGGGTCCTGGGATTGAGTCCTGCATCGGGCTCCTTGCTCAGCAGGGAGCCTGCTTTTCCCTCTGCCTGCCGCTCCCCCAGCTTGTGCGCACTCACTCTCTCTGACACATAAATAAAATCTTAAAAAAAAGAAAAAAAAAAAGCAATAGAACAGATCAATGAAACCAGGAGCTGGTTCTTTGAAAAAAATTAATAAAATTGATAAACCTCTAGCCAGACTTATCAAGAGAGAAGAGGACTCAAATAAATAAAATCACAAATGAGAGAAGAGCAATAACAATCAACCCACAGAAACACAATCATAAGAGAATATATTAAAAGTTAGATGCCCCAAAATTGGACAACATAGAAGAAATGGATAAATTCCTAGAAATATATGAAGTACCAAAACTGAAAAGGAGGAAATACAAAATTTGAACAGACCAATAACCAGCAAAGAAATTGAGTCAGCAATAAAAAAAAACCCCAACAAAGACCAGGACCAGGTGGTTTCATAGGCAAATTCTACGAAAGATTTAAAGAAGAGTTAACACCTATTCTTCTTAAACTATTCTAAAAGATAGAAAAGGAAGAACACTTCCAAATTCATTCTATGAGGCCAGAATTTGTTTGGTAACAAAACCAGATAAAGACACTACAAAAAAACAGAACTACAGACCAATATCCCTGATGAACACGGATGCAAAAAATTTCAATAAAATACTAGCAAACCAAATTCAACAATACGTTAAGAAAAACATTCACCACTATCAAGTAGGATTTATCCCTGGGTTGCCAGAGTGGTTCCATATGCGCAGATCAATCAATGTAATACATCACATCACTAGGAGAAAGGATAAGAACCCTTCCATCATTTCAATAGATGCAGGAAAACCAGTTGACAAAGTACAACATCCATTCATGCCAAAAACCCTCAACAAAACATATTCAGAGAGAACATACCTCAACAAAATAAGGGCTATCTATGAAAAACCCACAACTAACATCATCGTTAATGGGGAAAAATTAACAGCTTTTCCTCTAAAGTCAGAAACAAGACATAGATGTCCACTCTCACCACTTTTTTTCAACATAGTACTGGAAGTCCTACCTAGAACAATCAGAAAAAAAAAAAGATATAAAAGACTTCCAAATTGGTAAAGAAGAGGTAAAACTTTCACTCTTTGCAGATGACATAATATATACAGAAAACCCAAAAGCCTCATCCAAAAAACTACTAGAAGTGATAAATGAATTCAGTAAGATCGTAGGATACAAAATCAACGTACAGAAATCTGTTGCATTTCTATACACCAAGAATGAAGCAGCAGAAAGAGAAATTAAGAAAACAATCTCATGTACAACTGCTTCCCAAATAATAAGATAGCTAGGAATAAACTTAACCAAAGAGATGAAAGACCGGTACTTTGAAAACTACAAAACATTGATGAAAGAAACTCAAGATGACACAAAGAAATAGAAAGACATTCCATGCTCATGGACTGGAAGAATAAATATTCTTAAAATGTCTATACTACCCAAAGCAATCTACACACTGAATGCACTTCTCATCAAAATCCCAACAACATTTTTCACAGAACTAGAACAAAGAGACTCCTCCCCCAAGTAGCGGAGAAGATAACCACACACACCAGTCTGAATGTAGCGCAGCACTAGATTGGGGGCAGACATCTGCTCTGATTGTGGGCCCCACCCAGCAACAAAAGCTTCTCAGAGGAAACCCAGGAAGAGCATCCTGAAGTTTGGTGCTACCAAATCTCTGACAAATGCCTGGTCTACCTCAACTCAAGCCCAAGGCAGCCCCATATTGGCCCACTAAATACAAAGATACCAAACCCTGTCCACAACATGCAAATAGAACCACTGCAGGTGACTGAACTGAAGGCAAACACAGCTCAGTCACAACAGGAGAGTGTATGCAACACACATCGGAGACACCACTGAGGCGCCAGGTTCTGGTGAACGAGAAATTGTACTAAAGGGCAATACAGGATCTCTTCTTCAAAAGGCCACTCTTTTCAAAAGCAGGAGGGGTAGCTGACTTTCCTAACACACAGAAAGCGACACAGAGAGTTAGACAAAATGAGGAGACAGAGGAATGTGTCCCAATTGAAAAAACAGGGCAAAATCACAGCAAGAGAGCTAAACAAAATGGAGATAAGTAATATGCCTGATAGCTTAAAGTAATGATCACAGCTACTCACTGGACTTGAGAAGAGTGGAGGACTTCAGTGAGACTCTTAACAAGGAGATAGAAAACATAAAAAAGAACCAAGCAGAGATGAAGAACTCAATAAATTAAAGTAAAAATTCACTAGATGGAATAAATAGTAGACTAGAGGAAGCAGAAGAATGGATCAGCAACCTGGAGAAGAGTAATGAAAAGCAATCAAGGGGCACCTGGGTGGCTCAGTCGTTAAGCGTCTGCCTTCGGCTCAGGTCATGATCCCAGGGGGCTGGGATCGAGCCCCGCATCGGGCTCCCTGCTCGGCGGGAAGCCTGCTTCTCCCTCTCCCACTCCCCCTGCTTGTGTTCCCTCTCTCGCTGTCTCTCTCTCTGTCAAATAAATAAATAAAATCTTTAAAAAAAAAAAAGAAAAAAAAAGAAAAGCAATCAAGGTGAACAGGAGAGAAGGAAAAAATTTTAAAATGAAAATGACTAAGGGAATTCAATGACACCAGCAAGCATAGTAACACTCACATTATAGGAATCCCAGAAAGAGAAGAGAGAGAAAAGGGGGCAGAAAATGTATTTGAAGAAGTAATAGCTGAAAACTTCCCAAATCTAGGGAAACAGATATCCAGATCCAGGAGGCACAGCAGGCTCCCAGAAGAAACAACCCAAAAAGGTCCACATCAAGACAAATGCTAATTGAAATGGCAAAAAGCAGTGATGAGAGATGTGTAAAATCAGCAAGAAAAAAGAAAACAGTTACGTACAAGCGAAAACCCCACAAGGCTATAATCGGGATTTTCCAGCAGAAACTCTGCAGGCCAGAGAAAGTGGCATGATATATTCAAAATGCTGAAAGGAAAAAAAAAACTGCAACCAAGAACACTCTATCCAGTAAGGCTGTCACTCAGAATAGGACAGATAAAGAGTTTCCCAGACAAAGGAATTCATGACCACTAAATCAGCCCTACAAGAAATGTTAAAGGGGACTCTGAGTAAAAAAGAAAGACTGTAAGTAGGAGTAAAAGTACGACAGAAAAAAGCAGTAAAATTAAGTATATCTATAAATATCAGTCAAAGGACTCACAAAATAAAAGGATGTAACATGACACCAAATACCTAAAACCTAGAGAGCAGAGTAGTAAATCAAGAATGGGTTCAAACTTTAGCAACCATCAACTTAAGATAGACTGCTATATGAAAAAGATATCATATATAAATCTAATGGTAACCACAAATCATAAAATGGTAACACACACGCATAAAATAAAGAGAAAGAAAACAAGTATTACCACTAAAGAAAGCCAGCAAACCATGAGAGAAAAAAGCAAAAGAAAGGAACAGAGAAGAACTACAAAAACAACTATAAAACAAGTAACAAAATGGCAATAAGTACATACCTATCAATAATTACTTTAAATGCAAATGGACTAAACATTCCACAGTCAAAAGACACGGGGTGACAGAATGGATAAAAAAGTAAGACCCATCTACATGCTGCCTTCCAGAGACTCATTTCAGACCTGAAAACACACTTGAAAGTAAAGGGATGGAAAAGCATTTATCATGCAAATGGTTGTCAAAAGAAAGCTGGGGTAGCAATACTTATATCAGACAAGAAAGACTCTAAAACAAACCCTGTAATAAGAGACAAAGGACACTTTACAATCATAAAGTGAACAATCCAACAAGAAGATATAACAAGGGGGGCTTGGGTGGCTCAATCAGTTAAATGTCTGCGTCCAGCCCAGGTCATCGTATAGGGGTCCTGGGATCGAGCCCTGCACTGGGCTCCCTGCTCAGCAGGGAGACTGCTTCTCTCTCTCCCTCTTCCTCTGCCACCCACCCCCAGCTCATGCTTTCTCTCTCAGGCTCTCTCTCTGTCACTCTCCTGCTCTCTCTCTCAAATAAATAAACAAAATTAAAAATATAAAAAGATTTAACAATTGTAAATTGTCACAATTGTAAATTGTTACAATATTTGGGTGCTCCCAACATGGGAGCACCCAAATACTTAAAGCAGCTAATAACTAACAGAAAGGAAGTAACTGACAGCAATACAATTAACAGTAAGGGACTTTAACACTCCAATTACATCAATGGACAGATCATCCAAACAGAAAATCAATAAGGCAACAGTGACTCTATATGAGACATTGGACCAAATAGACTTAACAGATATATTCTGAACATTCCATCCTAAAGCAGCAGAATACACATTCTTTTCAAGTGCACATGCAACATGATCTTCAGAACAGATCACCTACGAGGCCACAAAAGAAGCTCAACAAATTAAAAAATACTGAAGTCATACCAGGCATCCTTTCTGAGCACAATGCTATGGAACTAGAAATCAATCACAAGAAGAAATCTAGAAAGAACACAAATAACAGGGAAGTTAAATAACATACTACTAAACAATGAATGGGTCAACCAAGAAATTAAAGAGGAAATAAAAAAATACACAGACATGAAAATGAAAACACAATGGTCCAAAATCTCTGGGATGCAGCAAAAGCTGTTCTAGGAGGGAAGTTTATAGTCACACAGGCCTACTTCCAAGAAGCCAGAAAGTCTCAAATAAGCAACCTAACCTTACATCTAAAAGAGCTAGAAAACAAACAAACAAAAAACCCCAACGAGTAGAAGGAAGGAAATAATAAAGATTGGAGCAGAAATAAATGAAATAGAAACTAAAAAAAACAATAGAACACATCAATGAAGTCAGGAGTGCATTCTTTGAAAAGATCAACAAAACTGATAAACCTGTAGCCAGGAAAAAAAAAAAAGAAAGACAGAGGACTCAAAATCAGAAGTGAACGAGAATAACCAACACCACAGAAATACAAAATATTAAAAGAGAATATTATGAAAAATTAAATGCCAACAAAATGGACAACTTAGAAAAAATTGTATAAATTCCTAGAAATATACTTCCCAAAACTGAATCAGGAAGAAATAACAAAATTTTTTAAAGACTGATTGTCAGGAATGAAACTGAATCAGTAATTAAAAAACTCTCTACAAGCAAAAGTCTAGGATCAGATGGCTTCATAGGCGAATTCTATCAACACAGGAAAGGTTAATACCCATTCTTCTCAAACTATTCCAAAAAATGGAGGAGGGAAGCTTCCAAATTCATTCTATGAGGCCAGCATTACCCTAATACCAAAACCAAATAAAGACACTACAAAAAAAGAGAACTACAGGCCAAAATCTCTGGTGAACATAGATGCAAAAGCCTCAACAGAATATTAGCAAACCAAATCCAACCATCCATTAAAAATTCATTTGCCACAATCAAGTGGGATCTATTCCTGAGATTCAAGGGTGCTTCAGTATTTACAAATTAAGCAACATGGGGCACCTGGGTGGCTCAGTTGTTGGGTGTTTGCCTTCAGCTCAGGTCAGAATCCCGAGGTCCTGGGATCGAGCCCCACATGGGGCTCCCTGCTCCACGGGAAGCCTGCTTCTCCCTCTCCCACTCCCTGCTTGTGTTCCCTCTCTCGCTGTCTCTCTCTCTGTCAAATAAATAAAATCTTTAAAAAAAAAAAAAATCAAGCAACATGATACATGACATAAGAGAAAGATAAAGACCATATGATCCTTTCAGTAAATGCAGAAGCGTATGTCAAAGCACAACATTCATTCATGATAAAATCCCTCAACAAAATAGGTTCAGGGAGAACATATCTCAACATAATAAAGGCCTTCTATGAAAAACCCACAGCTAATATCATCTTCAATGGTGAAAAACTGAAAGCTTTTCCCCTAAGATCAGGAACGAGATAAGGATGTCCATTCTCACCAATTTTATTCAACACAGTACTGGAAGACCTAGCCATAACAATCAGACAAGAAAAAGAAATAAAAGACCTGCAAATTGGTAAGGAAGTAAAACTTTCACTATGTGCAGATGACATGATACTATACATAGAAAACTCTAAAGACTTCACCAAAAAACTACTAGAACTCATAAAAAAATTCAGTAAAGTCGCAGGATACAAAATCAATATACAGAAATCTGGTCTATTTCTATAAACTAATAATGAGTAGTAGTAAGAGAAATTTTAAAAATCCCATTTACAACTGCACCAAAAATAATAAAATACCTAGGAATAAACTTAGCCAAGGAGATGAAAGACCTGTACTATGAAAACTATAAAACACTTATGAAAGAAATTGAAGAGGACACAAAGAAATGGAAAGATATCCCATGCTCATGGATTGGGAGAATTTTCTCAAAATGTCCATACTACCCAAAGCAACAAAGCAATCTACAGACTGAATGCAATCCCTATCAAAATACCAACAGCATTTTTTCACAGACCTAGAACAAATAATCCTAAAATCTGTTCTGAGCCACAAAAGATTCTAAGTAGCCTAAGCAATATGTGAAAAAGGACAAAACTGGAGGTATCACAATCCCTGGTTTCAAGATACAGTACAAAACTGTAATAATCAAACCGGTATGGTAATGGCACAAAAAGAGACACACAGATCAATAGACACATGGAATAGAAAAGAGAGCCCAGAAAGAAACCCACAATTATATGGTCAATTAATCTTTGACAAAGGAGGCAGGAATGTGCAATGGGAAAAAGTGTCTTCAACAAATGGTGCTGGGAAAACTGGACAGCTACGTGCAAAAGAATGAAACTGGACCACTTTCTTACACCATCCCAAAAATAAACTCAAAATGGCTAAAAGACCTAAATGTGAGACCTGAAACCGTAAAAATCCCACAATAGAGCAGAGGAAGTAATATCTCTGACACTGGGCACAGCAAAATTTTTCTAGATGCTCCTCCTGAGGAAAGGTAAACAAAAACAAAAATAAACTACTGGGACTACAAGAAAACAAAAAGCTCCTGCAGAACGAAGGAAACAATTAATAAAACTAAAAGACAACTTTCTGAATGGGAGAAGATATTGGGAAATGATATATCCGATAAAGGGTTAGTATTCAAAATCTATAAAGAACTTATACAACTCAACACATTAAAAAAAACAAATAATCCAATCAAAACATGGGCAGAAGACACGAAAAGACATTTCTCCAAAGAAGACACACAGATGGCCAATAGACACACGAAAAGATGCTCAATATCCCTAATCATCAGAAAAATGCAAATGAAAACCACAATGAGATTTCACCTCTCATACGTGTCAGAATGGTTAAAATCAAGAACACAGGAAACAAGTGTTGGCCAGAATGTGGAGAAAAAGGAAACCTCGTGCACTGTTGATGGGAATGCAAACTGGTGCAGACACTATAGAAAACAGAATGGTGTTTCCACAAAAAATTAAATACAGAATTACCATATGATGCAGTAATTCTGCCACTGGCTCTTTACACAAAGACTACAAAGACACTAATTCAAAAAGTTATTTGCACTGCTATGTTTACTGCAGCATTATTTATAATAGCCAAATTATAGAAGCAGCCCAAGTGTCTACTGACAGATGACTGGATAAATATGTGGAACACACACACACACACACACACACACACCCCAGATACTACTCAGCCATAAAAAAGAATGAAATCTTGACGTTTACAACAACATGGATGAATCCAGAGAGTATAATGCTTAGCCAAATTAGCCAGTCTGAGAAAGACAAATACCAGATGATTTCACCCATATGTGTAATTTAAGAAACAAAACAGAACAAGAGAGACAAACCAAGGAACAGTCTTAACTATAGAGAACAAACTGGTGGTTATTAGAGGAGAGAAGGTTGGGGGAATGGGTGATATGATTAAGATGAAGGGGATTAAGAGTACACTTATCATGATGAGCACTGAGTAATGTACAGAAATGCTGAATCACTGTACTATACACCTGAAAGTAATGTAACACTATATTTTAACTATACTGGAATTAATTTTTTTTAAAAAAAGGGATACTACTGGCAAAGTAATACAAAATAGTATGTTGTAAAGTATTCAACCACAACAAAAAGAAAAGACAGGAAGGCATAAATGGAGTCAAAGTATTGTAAGGTTCTTATGTTACCTAGAAAAAGTAAACTACTAATATAAGGCTAGGCTCTAATAAGTCAAGGACGCATATTATAAGCTCTAGAAAAATCACTTGGGTAATAAAAGTGTCTTAATAAACCTGGGGGGAAAAACTGAGTAACAAAAAATTTCCTGAATAATCCAAAGGAGGGAAAGAAAAAGGGGGGAGGAAATCAAATGATAAACAACTAGGGGATGATGGCTTTAACCCCAACTTTATCTCTAATTACAACAAATGTAAATCAACATAATACTAAAATTAAAAGACAACATTTATCAAATTGGATAAAAAACAAAACCCAACTACTTGCTGCTTATACAAAGGATATTTTAAATAGAAAAACAAAGAAACACTTAAAGAAAAAAGCAGAACAAGATATACCATGCAGCCATAGATGGCTGATGTGCCTGTATTAAAATCAGACAAACTAAACTGGAAGCCCAAACACATTACTAGAAATAAAGAGGAACATTTCATAACGAGGACAAGGTCAATTCCACAAAAACATAATGACCCTTAACTTATATGACCTGAGTAGTATAGCCTCAATATACGGAGAGCAAAAACAGAATGTAAAGAACAAATAGCCAAGTCCATAATCATACCTGGAGATTAACCTACCTCTCTCAGAAAATGATGAAAAAGGTGGCAACAAAATCAGTAAGGATAGAGAAGACGTGAATAGCGTAAGTGATAAATATGACCTAACTGACCTATATCAAACATTACAATCCACAACGGCAAAACACACATTCCTCTCAAGGGCACATAAAACATTTACCAAAGTACCAAATGCTGAGATAACTAAACAAGACAGTACATTTCAAAGAATGAAATCGGTAACAAAAAAAATAACTAAAAAGCCCCACATGCCAGAAATTAAGCAATATACTTCTAATTAACCCATGGGTCTAAAAAGAAATCACAGGAAGAATTTTAAAATATTTTTTAACTGAGTGGTAACAAAACTGAATTAAAGCTAAGATTACAAGAAAAGCCCTAATGTTTTAAATGCATATATAAGAAGTAAAAATCAATTATCTATGCTTCCACTTCAAAAACCTAGAACACTGCAAATTAAATCCAAAAAAGTAATAGGGAGTACATCAAGCCTTCGGAAGTATAACAACTAAAGCAAAGACAGGCCAGAGGACAAAACAGAGAATCCAAACACAGACCGTTCCAGATGCAAGGCCTGATCCCTGACACGGGAACCACGGAAATGAGATAGGGCAAGAGTGACGGCTGCTGGGCCTCCTTCACATACACCCCTTACACAGAAATCACTTCCAGACAGATGTGAAACATGACACAAAGCTTCTAGCAGAAAACCGAGATTATTTTCATAATCTTGGAAGGAGCAAAATTTTTGTAAATGGGCCCCAAAAGAATTAAATATAAAACTAGCTAAATTGAACCTCATTAAAATTAAGAATTTCTCTTCATCTAAAAACATAAGAAACTGACGGGCACATGACAAAGCAGGAGGAAATATTTTCAGTACGTAGTTTCAACAAAGGACCTACGTCCAAAATACATACAAAGTCCCACAAATCAATAAGATAACCCATTTTTTTATGTACAAATGGCAGGCCCTTCATAAAACAGGATATCCAAATGACTAATAAGTATATGAAAAAGGTACTCATAGTTCATCAGAAAAATGGGAAAGCTACCTAAATGACAGATCAGACCAAGCGTGCTGTAAGAATGTGGAGCAAATGCCAACACTGATATGCTGCAAATACTAACACTTTGAAAAACCAAGTGATAGTATCTACTAAAGCTGAATATACATCCGGCCATCCATGACAATAAAATGCACACTTATGTGCAATATGATACACAAAAGAGTTTTCAAAGAAGCATTATTTTTAATAGCCAAAAGCTAGGAACAACCTTAATGCCCATCAACAGAACAAATAGATACGTGATGGTCCTAAAATGGAATGTCTCACTCGTAGCTAAGAGTGAGCTTTTCATGCAACTACATGGATAAATCTCACAGGTGTAATCCTGAATAAAAGTCAGACACAAAAACAACATATACTATAAGACTTCCATTTATATGACGTTCAGAAACAGGTAAAAACTAATCAAAATAGTGAGAGATGTTCAAATGCTGCTGGAGAGAGGGTGGATAGGTGACTGTGAGGGGCAGGTGGGAGGCTTCTCGGGCGCCAGTCATGTTCCACCTAGTTCCATGGGGTAGTTACACGGATGTGGCCACATTACCAACATTCTAACTGTACCCACCATTTGAGCACTTTTTCAGTTATGTTATATATTACACTTCCGTAAAAGTTTCTTTAAACCTTAACAGCGAGTAAACAAATGAGCAAACAAGATTAACATTCAGGTGAAAAGAATGAATGCCTAAGGCAAGTCTGTGCTTTCCCATGAGAAAGGATCTCTTAAATCCTTTTATAACTGTGCCGTACCCGCGAAATCATGTTTTCTACCAAAATCTTTTGCTTCAAGCTTGAAATTCAAATTTTCTTCTATGTCAGGAAGCCAGGTTCAAGAGTTTTCATAATTTTAACTAAGAGAATATAATACAATGATTAGCTACCAATAAGAGAATATAATACAATGATTAGCTACCAAGATAGTGAATATGCAAAAAAATATGTACATGTTAAAGAAACAAGTTATTAACCTAGAGAAAAGTTAACACTGCACCTTTAATTTCATGCACATACTATCATTAGATGAATTCAGATTATACTCCAAGCAGAAACTGTAGAGTATCTAATTAATTAGGACCCAGTTAAAGTTGCACTGTATATAGTAATAATATATAAGCTTAAATTAATCCTCATTCTATGAAAATAGTGGTGGGGCACGAACTACATAAGATGAAACTTAGACAAGAACACAAACAAGCAGATGTTTTAAGTGTGCTATATTTAAATGAATTCTGTAACTAATCTTTGCTCCCTGCACTTTGGAAGCCATCTAAAATGTAACTGGACACAGCAGGAGAGAAGTATGCACTGCTGTGATGGTTCCAGGAATTCAGTCACACAATTGCTCATCACTAAATACTTATGAATTCTAAAATAAGACAAAGGGTTTGCTTTACATTACAGTATCCTAAGTGCAGCCTTAAAATATTCTAGTTGCTTCTGATATTATTCAAGGGCATATTTTATATGCACCTTGAAGTCCTCTGACAGGTTTATGGTTTTTAAAGGACTTACGAATATAAGAACATAAAGAGCTACAGTGCCATCTACTGGAGAACAAAGACCATGTTACTTCTTTGGCAAAGTTCACTATATTCTATCAAACAAATTCCAGAGTCATGTCTACATTGCATTTCCATCAATCATATAACATGTAATTAACTATTAAGAGAAATCTGTTCGCTTAACCATCTACGGAGCAATTACAACCGAATCTGATGAGATTACAAATGTCTACTACCCCATTCCCACCCACAAAGGAAATTATGCAGAAGACTTGGAAATTAATATCCAGCTGGCTCAGAAAGGACCTGGGATTTCCTTCTCAATGACTTTTTTCCAAATTCCTAACTAACCTCATATTTCTCTTAAAAAAAAAAAAAAAGACTTCTTTCAACATGACTCATTCACTCAGCATTTGTTTTGTACCCATAATATTAGATATCCTCAAAAGCAGAGGACAACAAGAAATCCACAATATCCCTCCCCAAATAAAAAAACTCATGGAGAAAAGCAATAATATGAACACTGACTTATGCAAAACACTTTACTTCTTCAGTAGTTAACACATTTTTCTTTTAAATATCACATGCTTCACGAACATGAATGTCACCCTCCAAAGGGACCGTGCTAACCTTCCCTGCACTTCCAATTTTAGTATGTGTGCTGAAATAAGCACAAATGCATCCTGCCATGTAAAGAATAAAGATTAATAGGAACGTTCTTATACCTCCCTGAATCTGGAAAGGATTACACTGGGAAAGGAAGAGTGACAGAACTTACTGAGGCGCTACACGTCTCCAGTAACGATCAATTCCATTCTTAAAATACAGCACAGCAAGCCACCTTACATTTATATCCAGAGTGTGGTTTGTGAAAATATTCTGTAAATAAAAAACATAGTATTAAAATGAACATGTCATAAGTTAAATTACTATACCGATATTAAAGTACGGATAATATTTTATATGTTTCACTTAAATTTTATCACTACAGAGATTATATATTCTAAGTATCTATAGCTCTATAATTCATATGAGAAAGCACACCTGGTAGAAGTATGTTAATTTTTTAAGCTGAGTAATAAATATCTGGGACTCATTAAACTAGTCTACCTGTAGGTATGTTTGAAAATTTTCCAAATAAAAAATTAAATTCAGAAACAAACCTAATCATGTATCACAACCTACACACGTACAAAACACTGAAATAAGCACCTTCTCAATTAAAAAAAAAAAAAAATAGACCCGCCAAAGCATATATTCAAAGATTCTAAGGAGTCAAAACCCCTGGATTCTTAGCACATGCTATGAAATAAACTATTTCAAAGTATCCTCCTTATCAAAACAATTATGCTTACAAATAAGTATGGCAGCAGAACATTAACCCAAATACAGGCAGTCCTTGTTTTGCAGAGCAGTGGGAGATCATAAAAATGACTGTGCAAGCTAAACATGCAACAAGATCTTAATCATCAAGGTGAAAATTACAATTGTTCTGTGACCTTTACACATTTTTACCAAAAATTTATTAACATTATCAAAAATTTATAACATATTTGTAACTGGAAATAAAAATAAAACAAATATTAACACTGTAATTTAAAACATGACCAAAACAGAATTAAAGTGTTTTATTTCCTTATAAAAAATGTACCTAAAATAGTGGGTACATAGCAAACACAGGAATATGTTAATTGACTGAAACTGCACTACACCTCAGACCAAAAACAACTCAAATCCCCAGAGGTGACCTCTTAAACACAACCGTGTGTGAGAAAACCTCAAAATCAAAACAATGATGTAGATATATATTCCTTACTATAAAAAAAACACTGCATGTAAACTATCTAAAAACAGGTATGTATAATTCCATTTTTAGAAAATCATGTACATACCAAAAAAAAAAAAAAAGATTACAAGGATAGTTGTGTAATGCCCACTTACTCCTTAACACCCCTGACAACGAAGTCAGAGACCTTCTTTTGGGTTGTCTTTGCAAAGAATGGTCTTCTCCCACCATATTAATCACATTCGATTTTAACACTTAACATGTCTACCTTCCACAACAGACTTTGTCATAAATATCCATGGAGCAAATGAACAAATGAATGGAGGTAATGTGGGAATACTATGGAAAGATGGTGGATATCAGCCTGTGTCAGCTGCACTTGGGTAACCAAGGAAAGTCAAGGGGCAGGTGTGAATCCAAGTAGAAATATTCCTTAAGTATTTTGAACAATAGGACTGGAACACAAATCTGAGGATCAAATGTACAAATTCAGGACCTCCAAACTAGAAAGAACAGCTAAGGCTACAACAGATTAAAAGTGCCAAGACAGTGAGTTGAGGAAAAAATTAAAAATTCCTGCCTTTAACTTAACGTTTTCCATCTATCATAAATACAATCTACTCCATCTAAAGCAATTTTACTACCCCTCTAAGAAGAAAAGCAGAGTTAATAAATATGAAAACAAAAGGCTTAGGCACTTAATATTATTAATAATTCATACAATGCACAAAAAGTCAATAGTTAAAAGACTATTGGTTTTTTTAAGGTCCAGGAGTAACCAAAGTAAGAAACACCAAAATGTTTTATATTTTGGCCTAAAAAAAACATAAGGCTAATTATACAGCATGTTCATTTAAAAAAGCATACGAAAAATAAGGATACTCAGAAATATTCTAAAGATTTATACTGCACCCAAATTTTACAAACATGATACTGGGATTATCCAAATAAGGATAGAATATTTTATCTTTAAAAATCAATGTTTTAAAGAAAAAAAAATTTTTTATTCAATCTGGATTTTTACCTTTTTTCTACGAAGCCAAATACCCAAACTGCATGTTATGTTCAGAATATCAAGTATGACTCTAGACATGACCAGTATCTTCTTAAGTTTACCAAATAACTCAAATATTTTAGCCATGAAGTAAAAAAACACGTATGTCAACTTCCACAATTTTCTATTTTTACAAGATACAGTAAACAGTTTACTTTGCATTTGCAACCCAGTCCCAAAACTCAATGAGTTTGTGATCCAACTGGTAGCTCACTGCCCTTGCCAAAAGCAAATCTCAAACGTTAACCAGAATTCTAAAATTTTCAGGAAAAAAAAAAAATCAGAAAGGCCCTCAATACAAAAAGACATTCTTTTATTCTGGCATCGAGAAAATAATTTTGATTAACCAAAAGCTTTGAACTCCTGTAAAGTTTAGTTAAAGCATATACTGTTAATTACCATACTCTTTTCCATTTTCACCCAGGAAAAGACCAATGTGTCAAGAAAATGAAATTTTTAGAAGGGGCAAAGAAAACCATGTTTTGAAGTAACACAGTGAGCAAGGTAGACCAAACTGATGCTGCATGGAGAGACCTGAACAACTCTGACAACATAAATTAACTGGGGCAAGAATGAAGACAAAACAGGAAAGTGTACCACGTACAGTCCTGAGGTCAGCATTAACATGCTAAAACAGAGCATCAGCACAGTGCTGCCTTCTGAGCACCTGCTCACTTTTTTATTCAACAATCAACAAACATTTCAACACCCTCAAGAGCCACGCCCTGAATTAATAAATGGCAGTGGCAATGACATTTAGATCAGTTTCACTAAAGTAAACCACCAATACAAGTAGATTCTTAGAACAATTAAAATAACAGTGTCTCATTTTATTAAAAATAATAGTAAACTATTTTAGAACAACTTACCAGCAACACTGAATAGAAACCTGGCTGTGTCTCCCACTGTTTCAACTGCTCCTCTGCTGGTTTTAACACAGCGGTATCCTGACTGGTGGCCTGTGTTAAGACCTGAAGAACAACAGTGCTGGCACTATTGAGATCCATGGAAACCTGGTAACGATACGTTAACATACTTGAATAAACATACATAAAAAACTAGCAGTAACACAGAGAAAAAGCGTCAATGTTCTGAATTACTCCCATACTTCAATCATTCACCTAACTCTTCACGTTTCTGCTGGATTTCTATTTTTACTATGTTATCACTGATACTCTAAAATTCCAGTAATTCAAATCACTTTTGCTTAAATCAATTTATCATTTTTTTTAAGATTTTTTTTTAATTTTAAAGATTTTATTTATTTGAGAGAGAGAGAGAGAGAAACAGCATGAGAGGGGAGAGGATCAGAGGGAGAAGCAGAGCTCCCTGCTGAGCCGGGAGCCCGACGCGGGGCTTGATCCCAGGACCCCGGGATCATGACCTGAGCTGAAGGCAGTCGCTTAACTGAGCCACCCAGGCGCCCTTAAGATTTTTATTTATTTGTCAGAGAGAGAAAGAGAGCACAAGCAGGGGGAGGAACAGGCAGAGGGAGAAGCAGGCTCCCTGCTGAGCAAGGAGCTGGATGCGGACTTGATCCCAGAACCCTGGGATCATGACCTGAGCTGAAGGCAGACGTTTAACTGACTGAGCCACCCAGGCATCCCCAAATCAATTTATTTCTGATGGGAACTGCCTTCATTGTCCCATAAATAGAAGGTAATAGTAAACGGGGAACAAACAAGAAACCCACACACAAAAACCAAAGCTACTTAATTCTGATTGAGTATCACCATCTGCCTAAGACTAAGCACAATGCCTTCTGTCTTAAGGAGATTAATAAGTGTTACAAAAGAATTAACCACTATATCCCTAGTTAAGATCAAAAGAAGAAAAATGAAAAAGAAGTTCTTTGACTCATTGCTAAGTACCTCAGAACATCATCTTATATGCCACCAAAAATATGTGTCTATAAGTTAAAAGACAAACGTATAGTCAAGAAATACTGTGGGGGAAAAAATGAACTAAGTCAACAAATATAAAATATAATATAAAAATAGAAGCCCTAAGTTAGAAAGGATCTTAAGAGTTATATCATCTAATCCTATACCAGGTCATCTGAAGCCATTCTAAAAGTTCATTTAGCAATTTACTGAATTCTCTAGCATTGTTCCTAATCACCCCCAAAACAGTATACAACTGTATACTTACCCAAGTATGTCTAATTGTTCACAATACACTTATATGAAGTATATAAGATTAAAATTAAAAGCTAAAAGTAGACAGAAAATAAACCTCAGTGCAGAAGTGACTGAGAATTAGCTTTGTGATTATAGTTGTACCTAAAACTGAAAACTGTTCCAGACAGTAAAAGTTTGACGGTCATTAATCCCTAAACATAGCCAAAGCAAACACTTCCTAAGAGTTGTAATTAAGTTGCAATAACTAATGAAAACGGAAGGTCCCAAATGCTGACTCAACAAGAAATGACCCAAAGTATTACACCTGTCAAGGAAAACTAACCATTCTAAAGCCTATGTTAGTAAAGCAGGGCTAGGACACAATAACTGGAATCAGACAAAATACTAGCAATTAGCAATGGAGGTGGAGGTGGAGATTTTAAATTGGTAGTCTGTTCTTGTATTTTAGAACTGAGGAGGATACCTTGTAAAGTGCCTCCCTCACTAACTGGGAGCTCCCTCAACAATTTAAATCTGTGTTCACTATCAGTTGAAAATAAGTGAATGGATTTACATTCAATTTAGAGGGCTTGTTGGTCATGTATGATTTCAAAGACAGGCTACCTGAGAGCAATTTACTTTATGGAGGCCCTAGAAGGTATTTTAAGGAGAGAGCAGTATGTTTTTCTGTCTAGGAGAAATACAATGCAAGCCACAAAAGCAAGCCATGTATGCAATTTTACATTTTCTAGCAATCATGTTAAAGAAGTGAAAAGAAGTATGTGGAATTATTTTTAAGATTATATCATATTTAACTCAATATATCCAAAATATTATCATTTCAACATATAATCAATATTTTGAAAAAACTAATTTAGATATTGTGCTTTTTTTATACTAAGTCTTCAAAATCCTGTGTATTTTATATCCTGTGTATACTTAAAGCATATCTTATTTTGAAGATTTTATTTATTAATTTGCCAGAGAGAGAGAGAGAGCACAAGCAGGGGGAGTGGTAGGCAGAGGGAGAAGCAGGCTTCCCGCTGAGCAGGGAGCCCGATGCGGGGCTTGATCCCAGGACCCTGGGATCATGACCTGAGCCAAAGGCAGACGCTTAACGACTGAGCCACCCAGGCGCCCCAAAGCATATCTTATTTTGAACTAACCACATTTCAAGTACTCAATAGCCACATGCAGCTACTGGCTATGTATTAGCATAAGTCTGGAAAAGTCTTACTCAAAGTGTGGTCCAAGGACTGCCAACACCAGCAACACATCCCAGAAATAAAAATTCTCAATTCTCTCTCCAAACCTACATTGTGAAAACAAAGGCTGCAGGTCAAAAATTTGTAAGTTCCTAGTAAGTTCTCTAGGTAATTCTAACTTCCAAAGTCTGAGAAGCACAACTTTTGAATATCTAAAACTGAGGTACATCTGAAAGTCCAGCGAATGCAGTGGATGACAAAATGTACAGCAGTTTCTATTACATGTTCCTGCAAAAGAAGAGTAGACGAGCACTGATCTGCAGCTCTCATAAGGAACCATTATGACATAAAGAACACGAATTCAGTGATTCTTCCCCAATAAGGGGAAGAGCAGCCAGCTAAAATAAAAAAATTTTTTAAAAGCACCAAAATCTGAGCATATATATTATATGCCAAGCATTGTACTAAATGCTTTCTTTATTCACTTATTTATTCCTAATAATTCTGTGTAGTAGATACTATTATCCCCATCTTTTAAGTAGAAAAGTAAAGAATCAGAGACCTTACCTTGCAAAGGCCGCAATCTACGAAATAGCAGGGCTTAGACTTGAACACAAAAGCCACTGGTCTTAATCAGTATCTACTACTGTCTTCCTTGAGGGACAGAACTGGTATCTAACCACAGCTTTGTAGTCCCGGGAGCCCAACAAGATCCATGATCTATGCTTGTTGAACAGGTATTTGGTGAATAAAGGAAAGCGGTGAATTTTGAACCAAAGAGTAGTTTACATTGAACCACATGGCAGCTAATTAACAGATTTATTCAGTAAAACTACTGAAAGCCTGCTGCGTACCAAGCACTGTTCTAGGGGCTGAGAGTAAAGCAGCGAACAAAGCAGTTTCCCTGGCTTCATGACACTTACATTCTAGAAGAAGAAGTGATTTCTGTTTTAAAAAAAGGGCAAGAAAAAAAACAGAGGTAGTAATACGAAGAAAATACAATCATGTTAAACATCAACTGCAAGTTTCCACCGGTTATTCAGGAAGGGTTTCTCTTAAATGACATTTACAAAAGACATGAAAGACAAGAGACCCAGGCATGCAAAGATCTGAAAGCAGAGCTCCAGACAGACAGGCAAAATAATGGAAAACAAGGCCTCAGGATTAGAACCAAACTTAGGAAGGCCAGTATTATTGACACTTAATGAGAAAAAGGGAAAATGGAACCAGATGAAGTTGAAGAAGTAGGCAGGAACAGATCATGTATGACCTTCTAGGAGAAAAAAAGGGTCTTGACTTTTATACATGTACCAAAAAAGCCAGTGGAAGAACATGTGAATATATGAACATGTGAACATAACAGACAAAAGGTTCTACCAGAATTCATCCCCACCCAACCCTACCCTTCAAGAAAAAAGAAAAAGGCCATGTCCGTGGTTGAACTGGTGACGGACAGATCTCTTCCTTTTAAAGGTCTGTTTGTTTCTTCACTGCATTTAGCAAATTATCTATGGGTGACACTTGGACACATTGGGAATATTCTGTTCCCCCACAGATGTTCTTTCACCTATTGGTTTTAACATTTTAGGAGCTACTACTTGAAAAATAAGATCACTGATTATTGTCAACCTCCAGAGAAATTTTTAACTACAGCAAAAATTGTGCAGAGCACTCACATACACACATATCTTCACACTTGTCTGGACTTTTGCAGCAAGGTAATCCTTAAGTCTATACTTGTATCCTTTATGCTTCGCTTTACACTCACCATTCACCTGTTCTAATGGAAGCTGCGAGAGTTTCCATCTCTACCTCCCTCCAGTATCTTTCTCCATACAGGTCCTCCATTGAAGCATATACCCTGTCCCTCCGCCCCCCGCTTTTGAACCTTGTTTCCAAAAAGCCCATCCAGCCTGGGACAAAGAGTGAGCTCTTTGTTCATATATTTCTGGAGAAGCAATTTTGTGCCAAGCACTATGATCGTTGTTAGGATGGTAAGAACCAGAAAGGTCCCTTTCTCTACCCAAATTCTGGGAGATAATGAAGTTGGAAGCAGAGAACTATTCTAATCATTAAAACAAACTGTAAAAAGTAAGATTTTATAATACTGGTTGGAATCCAGAGTGTATTTCCTCCACAGAAACAATATCATGAGTGGTTCATCTAATGAGTAAAAGGCTTTTAGGTCAGAGAAAGAAACCACCATTTAGACCTTCTACTGGAAAGATCACTAAGTGCTAATTAACTTATAAAGGAAACTTTAAAGGGCAATCAGTTCCTAAATTGCAGATTAAATGCATCATCAAAAATAATGATTCAGAAATGACAGACCTATAATAGATTATTTAAAATACTACATTGCTAGAGCCTATTAAATTTTTTAAAGATGCCATAACAAGACTATAAAAGCAAATCCAGAATGTGGAATAGTATCACTGTTTTATAAGAGGAAGAACTTACAGCTATCAACAGAGTTGTCCAGGGTCAGGAAGCAAACTAGGACATGGCAGAGGGAGGCCTGATAAGCAAATCTCTGGGACACAAGCTCTCCGTATTAGAATAGAAAAGGGCCTCACCACACCACCCGACTTCCCCAACACCTACAAACACACCGTGTTCTCACATGATAGGTTCCTGGAGAAACAGTCAAAAAGACTCCATTATTATCTAAAAGGATCATGCTTTCTATGTAGTAAATATTCATACAGTACTCAACTGTAGAATTCTTCTGAAAGGACAGCAATGGCAATGAAGAACTGAAGAACAGGGAGAAATGTACTGAGTCATTCAAATGTAAGAATGTAGAAATAAACTTCATTTGGATAAAAGATACAAGACTACTAACTACTGGTGGTCAGTTTAGAGGGTGGTACACCCAGCAACCCTCAATACCCTTTTTTGGAATGAGCATGCTGAAATTTAATAGGGTTGCTACTGTTATTTTCACTTGGTAATGAAGCAGATATATAGCTTGTCTCCAAAAAAACCTCAAGATCTGAGAGTAACAGAGAAAGACAAAGGGAGAAGAAGAAGGGGAGGGAGGGCAGTGGTGGACGGTAAGGAAGAGACAGACACTGACTAACTCATGGGAAGAGCTAAAGGTATTTCTCAAAGAACTTGAAAGGATCTTCACGGAAACCGTCACCAGATAAGCCTGAAGGCCAGGGAAGCAAGTCTCTCCCAGTAGAAGCGCAGGTGCGTCCCCGCTGCACAGATGTCTGTGCGTAGTGAGAAAAATCCTCTACCTGTGTTAGAAGAATGAATACCTAGGTTTCCTAATTAATAATGTACACATTGAGGTTGCTCTGATTTTCATTAATGTGCATAACTTCAAATGCATAGGCAAGAGGTGAAAATGGCTTGTATTTTATTAGTTCTGAACTAAACTACAGAAGAGAATTATTCAAAATCTAAATGTATGTTCTTTTTTCTCTAAGAATAATAAGGAGAAGGGCGCCTGGGTGGCTCAGATGGTTAAGCGTCTGCCTTCGGCTCAGGTCATGATCCCAGGGTCCTGGGATCAAGTCCCGCATCGGAGCCTGCTTCTCCCTCCGCCTCTCTCTCTCTCTCTCTCTTATGAATAAATAAAATCTTTAAAAAAAAAAAAAAAGAATAAGGAGAAGGTGCAAATTAAAAGGACAGGCCCTTCACCTCACTATTTTACAATTCAGTCAGTTCAATTTATTACTGGAGTTATTGTAGTCTTGAATACTATTAAGGTCTAAGCAACCCAGAAGTAAGTGACCAAGAGCCTAAAAATACTCATATTCCATAACTGGACTTTTTAGGCTCATTTCTGGAAGTTACTTTCCAAATTCTGGAAAAATCCAAAGCCCAAAGATATACAGACGTGCCTACAGCTGGAAACTTACTAATTTTCATAAAAACAAACAAGTAGACAAGGGAAAACTCAGCACCCCTGCCTGTCACCAACAGACAGACTTCTCAGGCCTTCAATGACTTTAATTTCAGCCATGATGATTTTCTACATTATATTTGTCCTTCATTTTAAAACATGCCACACAAACAATAACTCCACACCACTATTAAATATTAGAGTGGTGAGTGAAATGACTTAGGAAAAAAAAGGTGTATGGTAAAAATGGAACAAGTAGTTTCAAAATCAAAAAAGGTTCCCCCAGTGAAATGACTTATTCAGGCATGGATCAATAAGGGATGCTAAAACCATTAAGTGAAAGAACAACTTTTAGGAACAGAATATTCCCAGTGTGTTCAAATAGATTACTTGCTAAATGCAGTGAAGAAACAAACAGACCTTTAAAATGCTGATATCTGGGGCGCCTGGGTGGCTCAGATGGTTAAGCGTCTGCCTTCGGCTCAGGTCATGATCCCAGAGTCCTGGGATCGAGTCCCGCATCGGGCTCCCTGCTCCGCGGGAAGTCTGCTTCTCCCTCTGCCTCTCTCTCTCTCTCTGTCTCTCATGAATAAATAAATAAAATCTTTAAAAAAAAATAAAATAAAATAAAATGCTGATATCTGTCAGTCACCAGCTCAACCAACAGTACAAACTTAGTATCAACAACAGCTGTACAACTCGACCTTAAGTGCCTCCCCATGTGATGTAATAAGAAATATACAACCTCACCTCTAAAATACGGAATCCACCTTAATCTAACCAAGATTCTAGGGGACGCCTGGGTGGCTCAGTGGGTTAAGTGTCTGTCTTCGACTCAGGTCATGATCCCAAGCTCCTGGGATCAAGCCCTGCGTCAGACTTTCTGGGGCAGGCTCTCTGCTCAGCAGGGAGCCTGCTTCTCCCTCTCCCTTGGCCTGCCATTCCCCCTGCTTATGCTCTCTCTCTCTGTCAAATAAATAAATAAAATCTTAAAAAAAAAAAAAAAATCTAATCAAGACTCTAGACTTGACTTCCAGTTTAAAAGAACCAGAGGAGAAATAAATGGTAAAATGGTGACACCACCCAACTTCAAGGCTTACAATAAAGCTACAGTAATCAAGACAATGTGGTACTGGCAAAAACAGACAAATAGATCAATGCAACAGATTAGACAACCCAGAAGGGGTCTTAACCAAGACCCCTTTGCTTCTTAACAAAGAAGTAAAGGCAATACAATCGAGCAAAGAGAGTCTCTTCAACCAACGGCGCTGGAACAACTGAACATTCACATTCAAAAAAATTAATCCAGACAGACCTTACACACGTCACAAAAATTAACTCAAAGTGGATCACAGACTTAATTATAAAACACAAAACTATCAAATGCCCAGAACATAAGAGAAAGCCTAGATAGGTTTTCCAGGGTACGGTGATGCCTTTCTAGATTCAACACCAAAGACATAATCCATGAAAGAAATAACTGGTAAGCTGGACTTCATTAAGATTAAGAACTTTTGCTCTGCAAAAGTCAGTATCAAAAGAACATGAAGAAAACCCAGAAACTGGGAGAAAATATTTTGAAAAGACACAACTGATAAAGGACTATTATCCAAAATATACAAAGAATTCTTGAAATTAAAAAAAAAAAAATCCAATTTACAAATGGGCCAAAGACCTTACCAGACACCTCACCAAAGAAGATACACAGATGGCAAATAAGCATATGAAAAGATGCTCATCATATGTCACCTGGGAAATGCAAACTGAAACAATGAGATATATATATCATACGCCATCAAGAAATGAAAATTAAAACAATGAGATACACATCATACATCATCTGGGAAATGCAAATTAAAACAACGAGATAGCACTACACACCTATTAGAATACCAAAACCCAGAACACTGACAATACCAAATGCCAGCGAGGATGTGGAGCAACAGAACTCTCAGACATTGTTGGAAGGATTCAAAATATCCTTGGAAGACAATATGATGGTTTCTTAAAAAGTAAACATACTCTTACTATACAATGCAGCAATTGTACTTTTTGGTATTTACCCAAATGAGTTGAAAACTATGTCCACAAAAACCTGCACACGTTTATACAGCTTTATTCGTAACTGCCAAAACTTAGATGCAACCAAGATATCCTTCAGTAGGTGAACAAATAAACTATAGTACATCCAGACAAGAGAATATTATTCAGTGCTAAAAAGAAATTATCAAGCCATGAAAAGACATGGAGGAAACTAAAATATATTATTATTAAGTGCAGGAAGCCAATCTAAGAAGGCTACATACTGTGTGACTTCAACTAACACTTTGGAAAAGCCAAAACTGGATACAATGAAAAGATCAGGTGGGTGGGAGGGGAGATAATTAGGCAGATCACAGATTTCTAAGGCAGTGAAAATAATCTATAATGATGGATATATGTCATTATACGTTTGTCCAAACCCACTGAACGCACAACACTGAAAGTGAACCCTTAAGGAAATGAAGCACTGATTGTGATGTGTCAAAGTAGGTTCAATCTTAGTGAAAAAATGTACCATTACAGTAAGTGATGGTGGTAATGGAGAAGACTGTGCATGTGTGGGGGCAGGGAGTATATTGGACATCTCTGTACCTTCTTCTCAATTTAGTGTAAACCTAAAACTGTTCTAAAAAAAAAAAAAGTTTATAAAAAAAAAAGGGCAAAGAATTTAAATATACAGTTCTACAAAGATAAACAGATAGTCAATAAACATATGAAAAGATGCCTAACATCATTAGCCATTAAGAGAAAAGGAAATCAAAACCACTAATATGGCTATAATCAAAAAGATATAATAAAAGATATTGGTGAAGATGTGGAAAAACTGGAATTCTCATGCACTGCTGGTGGTGTAGCCACTTTGGAAAAGTCTGTCAGTGTCTCAAAATGTTAATCAAACGTCTCAAAAATTCTACCTCTTGGTATATACCCAAGAGAAATGAAGATTTATGTCTGCATTTGTTGTACATTTGTACAAAAATGTTAATAGCAACATTATAATAGCAAAAAGTGAAAACAACTCAAATGTAGTATTTCCATCCAATGGAACAGTATTTGGCAATCAAAAGGAATGAAATCCTGCAACATACCACAACACAAATGAACCCTGAAAACATCATGCTAGGTGAAAGAAGCCAGTCACAAAGACTACATGGTAACTCTTTTAATGAAATGTCCAAAACAGGCAAATTTATAAAAATACAAAGTATATAAGTGGTTGTCTAGCGCTGGAGGATTGGGTAAAAATGTGGAGTGATTGCTGATTGGGATGTGGTTTCTATAGGGTTGATGAAAATATTCTAAAATTGATTGTAGTGACATTCGCACAACTCTGCGAATACACTAAAAACAACTGGACGCTTCCAGTGGATGAACTGCATGGTCTGTGCATTATATCTTAATAAAGCTGTTTGTTTCTTTTAAGTGCCTTGACTATGTAAATGCTAAAGTCAGCAAGAAACAAGGAAGTAACTAAAGAAATGAAAAACAAGTGGCTGGAGTATCAACAACCATAAACTGATGTTAATTCAGAACAAGGAAGACCACTGGTTCAAGAAACTAAAGCAAGATGAAAGCACGTAAGACTTGTGACACAAACCAAGGAGATTCCAAAGATACTAGCCCCATTCAAATCCATACTGCACCATTCGGATTCACTTGCGTTTCGTGACAGAGGCCATTTCAGTTTGAACAAGAAAATTCTTCTCTGTGCACACATTATAGGTGGTTTAACATCCCTACATACTGCATGTTAATAACACTACCTACGGATTTTGACTAAAGATGCTTCCACAGATCCAAATGCCCTCAAGTTAAAGAATCACCAGGGCTACTGAAGCATTCCCCATGAGACTTCATGCAGACTATCAAAGACTGATCTACCTCGGAATAAAAGATATTCAACAATACATATGTAACAAGGAAGAGAGGAGATATTTCCTTGCTTTCTCTTCTCTGCTGCTAAAATATCCTATCTAATCAAGAGTTTCAAAGGACCTACAAATTCCTGCATGCAGCTCCAGATCTCCAGGTCATGAATGTGAGCCCCACAATGGGTATGGAGATTACTTAAGGGGAAAAAAAAAAAAGAAATAAAGAAAAGGTCAAACAGAAAGAGTTCACAGAAACAACAATCTTTCTGGAAGAACAGGAATTACAACACAGTAAAGAGAGAAGGATCTACCAAACATACTACAAAAGTAAACAGTATGCTTCCTAAATGGCTGATTAAAAAAAAAGGAATGAAGGGAAAGGAAAAAGGAAAACAATGAATGAAGGAATCACTGAATGAATGAACAGTCCAATCGGTATCTTCAGCTACTGAAATGGGGCACACTGGAGCCCCTGGGTGGCACAGTTGGTTGAGCATCCAACTCTTGATTTCAGCTCAGGTCACGATCTCAGGGTCATGATATTGAGCCCTGTGTCAGTCTCTGCCCTGGGCGTGGAGCCTGAAGATTCTCTCTCTCTCCTCTCCCTCCGCCCCTCTCCCCACTCTCTCTCTCTCAAAAAAAAGTAAGAAAGGGGGCACATCAAGGCACCAAAATTTAGCAGTACCTTTTACTGGGAATATCTAACACCCTTTGTTCTAATCCTGTGCCCTCTAATCAACTTCCTGATATTTACTCAGTTTATCATTACACTTTTCTTCATTCATTCATTCAAGTATTTACTGAACACCTACAAATGCCAAGTATCATTCTAGGCACTTCAAACGTATCGATGAACTAAAAAGACAAAAAAATCCCTGCCCTTAGAGAAAGTATAATCTAGTGGCGGAGACAGGGAAATAAATGGGTAAACTATACAGTACTTAAGAAGGCAGTAAACAGGACCAAAAGACAGCTGTAAGAGAAGTCCAGTCCAATAAACCCAAATGTGTGTGTCTCACTGGGAGTTTTTAGTAAAATGGCATTGATAAACTACAATAAATCTCTTGCCTGTTCAGTGTACACAAGTACTCATGACTGAGTACTTCCTAACAGGAAAAGTTAAAAAGCTTATCCTAGGGGCGCCTGGGTGGCTCAGGTTAAAAGTCTGCCTTCGGCTCAGGTCATGATCCCAGAGTCCTGGGATGGAGCTCTGCATTGGGCTCCCTGCTCAGCAGTGAGTCTGATTCTCCCTCTCCCTCTGCCCCTCCACCCCTCATGCTCTGTCTCTCTCTCTCTCTCTCAAATAAATAAAATCTTAAAAAAAAAAAAAAAAGCTTACCCTAAACAACAGTGACCCCCAGCAAGGTACCGCCAGTCCTGAGGCCTCAACTACTGTCACCATTAACCTCTTTGATATCTCTTTAGTTGAAACAAACAAAAAACCACATCTGTATAAAAACTACTAAAGAACAGCAATTATGGTTATTGGCTTTAAAGTTCCTTCTCTTATATAAAACAAAGAAAAAGGAAGGAAAGGCAGTAAGCTAGATTTTGAGCAAGATATAGTTGGTTGAACTGAAGTAATAACACAGCCTAAATTTAATAGACTATAACTGATCGGGTTTAAGTTTAGGAGAACTTTTCACTAAGTGTTAAGGGACCATCAGTCCTCTCCAAATATACACAACTTTGACTGACAGTTTCCAACTACTGGTCCAGGACATCATGGTCTATAACACTGTCTTAAAAGAATCTCATTCTAGAGGCTCCTGGGTGTCTTACTCGGTTAAACGTCTGCCTTCGGATCAGGTCATGATCCCAGGGATCTGAGATGGAGGCCCACGTCGGGCTCCCTGCTCGGCGGAGAGCCTGCTTCTCCCTCTCCCTGCCACCTCGCCTACTCGTGCGCGCCATTTATCAATATCAGTTCTCTAAGCAGTAAATATAGTCGACCCTCAAACACTGCCTATAACTTTTGACTCCCCAAAAGTTTAACTAATAGCCTATTGAGGAGAAACCCTAACAATAACATCAACTGTTGAATAAAAAAATATTTTTTAAGTCACGAGTATTATATCCTGTATTCTTACAATGCAGTAAGCTAGAGAAAAGAAAATACTAAGATAACCATAAGGATGAAAACATACATTTACAGTACTATACTGTATCAAAAAAATACACCAATAAGTGGACCCAGAGATTTCAAACCCATATTAGTAAGGGGTCAACTGCATATCTGATTTAAGCATTTTGTTTTACTGACCAAGAAACTGTGTCCCAAAGAGATTAAGGAGATAAACTGTGACTTCTCTAAAGTCCCAACCTCATTAGCAACATTTCTAGAACTAGTTTATAGGTCTACTATGCCAACCCAACACTCTACTGACTACCACATTTTTCATTTTGATTACAGTGTTGTCCATTAATACCTCAAGTGATATTAACTGATGTGTTTGTTTTTTTTTTTTTAGTTTTAGACTTGAGAACCAAAATACAACATCGAGACTATGGCTCAATTTCCTGCTAAATTATATTACATAAAAACTGAAAACCAAAATTAATGGAGTCAATGAAAATACCACTGGCGGCATTAATGAGGTAAAACTTAGAAGACGTTTTAAATGACTAAACAAAGAATTATTATACAGAATATACAATAAACCCTTATGAATCAACAAAACAAGAAATACAAAAGAAAATTGGACAAAGGGTATAAATAAACAATTCACGAACAGAAGAAGCCAAAAGGGTAGAAGGGACGCCTGGGTGGCTCAGATGGTTAAGCGTCTGCCTATTCAGCTCAGGTCATGATCCCAGGGTCCTGGGATCGAGCCCCACATCAGGCTCCTGGCTCAGCGGGGAGCCTGCTTCTCCCTCTCCCTCTGCCTCTCCCCCTGCTCATGCTTTCTCCCTCTCTGTGTCTCAAATGAATAAATAAAATCTTAAAAAAAAGAAGACGTGCTACCTTACTGGTTATCCCGAATCTAAAAAACAAAGCTATTATTTTACAATCATCGGATTAGCAAAAATTAAAAAGTCCAAAAATATCCAACACTAGCAAGAACATATGGAAATAAAGACCCTTATGCATTGCTGCTAAGAGTATACATTGGTACGACCACTTTGGAGAGCAATCCTGTCATCTCTAATAAACTTAAATGTGTGTGTGTGTGTGTGTGTGTATCCTATGACCCAACATGGTGTATCCTATGACCCAGCAGTTCCACACTTGGTGTTATAACCAAGGAAACTCCTACACTGACTTACAGGGAGGAGACAAGGGTAAAGGGGCTCATCTTGGGAGTTGTCTATAATAAGAAATAAGAGACAAGATGTGTCCATCTATAGTGGAATAGATACATCAACTCTATCTTGTAGAATTGGTTTCTTCTGACTGTAAAACTCTTGCCTCTAGATATCTGCATGTCTTGATCTTTAACTTCAATTCAGTCTTTGCTCAAGTTATCAATTCATCACGTAGGTTGTCCCTGACCACCAAATTTAAACTACCTGACCCTTCAACCCAGAATCCCTCTGGTCTGGATATCTTTCTTAATTTTTCTGCATAACAGTTTTAACTACTTGACATTCTAATATCTATGTGTTTATTGTCCTGACTCCCCCAGTTAGAACTTAAGATCCAGAGACCAGGAACTTCAATTTGCTTAAAGGTATTGCCAGAATCTAAAAAAGTACCTGGCACATATGAAAGCAATGACTAAATATTTGTTAAATAAATGAATTCCATCACTAAATCACAATGTCTGCTTATACTTGTGTCAAGTCACAAAAATGAACCCATCTCTGACTTTTCAAGCCCACTCAATCTCACCTCCAGAGTATGTAACAATCCACCTTGTTTCAACTCTCTGGTAATTCAACTTGCATTCACAGTACTCAACAAAGAAGGCGCTTCTACTGGCCAGCCACTACTCTGAGATTAAAAAAAAAAAAATAATAAGAGTCTTTGAAATTCAGTTCGAAGATGGCGGCACTGGCTGGGTCCTGGGTTTCCAGGCTGCTAGGTCGGTCCAGGGCTCACTTGGGGTGGTCCTTGTCAAGTGGCGTCCAGGGCAAGGAGGGCTCTGCACACATGTGGAAGACCCTCACCTACTTTGCAGTGCTCCCAGACATGAGAGTAAGCATCTTCCCAAAGTTGCATCACAAGAGCACAAGAGATTCGAGTTCATCGCCTAACTCCAAATCCACATCAGGTTCAAGGTCTTTCCCTGGAAAGATGGTAATCATACTCTATTCCATAACTCTAATGTGAATCCACTTCTGACTGACTGGCTATGAAGATGAAAAAAGAGAACCCAGACCACTATCCAGTGGGGACCACAGCACTGGTCTGGACCATGACTCTGCACAGGGACCAGAAAAGTAAATGGAACCTTAAGCTCACCTTCTTTACTTGTATCAAATGATGACCAGTATACTGATCTTCCATCCCTTTGGTTACAGCAGATGGCTTAATACAGAACGTAGATCAGATCACAAATAAACAAAACAAAATAATCTTGGCATTCAACTCTCAAGAGGAAAAAAGATGACAAAGCTATTTCAGAAGAACTTAAGTGGAAGACGTAACTCAGCCTAAGCAGGCTGGGGAAAGCCTGATGGGGCAGGAAAGGGGGACAAGACAGCATTTATGCTGGGTCATGAAAGTGGAGGAGTTATCCAAACGAGTATGTTATGGGTGTCTGTCAAACAGATGATGGGTACATTCTAGGCAGAAAACACACAACATATTAATGTCTCAACTTTAAAAAACATTCTAACACTTCTGAAGAACTGCAGATAGTTCAGCATGACAGAATAACGTGAGGCAGAAAACAGCAAAAGAAAGCAAAAAGCAGGGGCGCCTGGGCGCCTCAGTTGGTTAAGCGTCTGCCTTTGGCTCAGGTCATGATCCCAGGGTCCTGGAATCGAGTCCCGCGTTGGGCTCTCTGCTCAATGGGGAGCCTGCTTCTTCCCTCTCCCTCTGCCTGCTGTGCCCCCTGCTTGTGCTCACTCTGTCAAATAAATAAGTAAATAAAATCTTAAAAAAAAAAAAAAAAGAAAGCAAAAAGCAAGCTAGGTCCAAATCACTAAGGTCTATATTTCCTAAATTTGGTAGTCTGGATTTTAATCCTAAAGCCTGAATGGAAAGACTGCAGAAAAACACTACAATCTGCCTGTAAAAACAGGAAGGGTAAAGAGGGATTGATATCCATTCTTAGGAGAAAGGAAATTATTTAGAATGTTTACACAAAAGTCCAGATAATGATAGTCTGAACCAAGGTGGTTGCTGCAGGGAAAAATGGATGAAAGACGTAGAACAAGATTTGGTAAATGATTAGAATTCTGGTGTGGGGGGAAGAGCAGCACTTAAGGGTAATGAGAGGGAAAAGTTAAGATTTAGGGTATCTCCAACTGAATGACCGACAAGGATCACAGGAGGAAGAGAAGGAACTTCAGAAAGAGCGAGATATGTAATTTTTGAGCTAAACTTAAGGTATCTTAAGACAACCACAATGTGTCAGAGTTGAAGAGTAATCTGTGCTAAAGAGACAAAGATTTGCTAGTCATCAAAATAAAGACAGTGGTTGCAGTCACCAGAGATAAGACCATTCAAGAGCAGGCAGAGACAAGAGAGCAGAAGACCATGCCTCAGTGTGAAAGGAGCACCTGAAGGGGTTAAAGAGAGAAAAATACACCAAGGAAAGACTGGCCAAGACACAAGAGGAAAATAAGGAAACCACAGGGTCACAGAAGCATAAGAGAATTTCAAAGAGTACAACTACTCAAAATGTCAAATGATGAAAAAGATTCTACTAGACTTCAGAACAAAGAGATCAATGGTAACCACCACCCATCAACAGTGACTGCAGTGGATTGCCAGACTTCAATATACGGGGTAGAGTAATAAGGTGGCAGAGAAAATGAATACACGTAACTCTTCCAGACATTCAAAGGAAATAATTACAGATGAAACTGAAGAGGAATCTACAGTGAAGAGAGTGTATTTAAGATAAGTGTGTTTAAACCTGAATAAGTTAGTGCCACTTAAGAGTAAAAAAAGAGTTAACTAAGTGTTATGGACTGAAATGTATTCCCCCAAAATTCACATGCTGGAGCCCAAAACCCCAGAACCCTCAGTATTGGAGGTGAGATTTTTGAAGAAGTGATTAAGTTAAATGAGGTCATCAGAGTGGGGCCTAATCCAATATGAGTGGTACTCCAATAAGAAAAAGAGACACCAGAGATTCTAGTGCACAAAGGGGGTGGCCATCTATAAGTCAAGGAGAAAAGCCTCAGAGGAAATCACTCCTGCTGGAACACTTGAAACTAATATAACATTGTACGTCAACCATACTTCGACAACAACAAATATAAATACAAACGCACACATATATGAACATACATACAACACAAAGATCAAAATCCGTCTAATCATCTTTCTCAAAACACAAATATTTTTATATCTACAAGAACATACTTAGCTCTGGAAAAGGCTCCACCTTCCAGAATTGTGAGAAAATAATTTTGCATTGCTTAAGCCACCCAGTCCGTGGTATTCTCTTACAGCAGCCCTAGAAGACTAATATAACACATTGTCCCTGAGGAGAAAAAACTCAGAGCACAACCAGAGACGAAGAGACAGAAGTAGACCTCTTTACAGGTGAAAGAGGACAAAAAGTGTTCCCACCAATGTGTGAAGAAGTGACCTCATTCATGAAAGAGTAAGGAGGGAAGGTGGTGGGTTCATATCGGAAATAGCAGTTACTAGCAACACACAGAATTATTGGGCTGCTTCTCCATTACTCAATAAATGTTGGTTGTGGAATGAATACCTAGCTCTCATTCATGAATACTTTAGTTCCATTTTAATAAAGAAGTAACTAGCAAAAGAAAAGCATTGGAATAAGTCAGAACCTGGGTTATGAATTATGTGACCTCATGCAAGTCACTTACCACTGCTGGGTCTCAGTTTCTTCAACCAGATGTATCAGACTTGATAATCAGCAAAAGACTGCCTCAGATCAAAATAAATGCTATCATTTTTATGCAGGTTTATGCATGACCTCAGTCTTCCAACTTTTCCCAACCAAAGTAGTGTGTCTCAAACTTTAATATAAATTCTTATCTTCTGGAGAGCTTGTTAATATGCAGGTTCTGATTCATTAGGTTTGGGGTTAAGCCCGAGCTTGCGCAGTTTGAACAAACACTGAGGTGACGCCATGCACCACATTTTGAGTAGCAAGAGTGCCGAACATTGATCCAGCACAAGCTCTACAAAGCTTTTAATTGTGGGTTTATTTGTAATCAGCCTGATATTTAGAAAACTGAACAACAACACTCCAGACTCACACCTGCACTAAGTATGTCTTGCCATTCCCTAAAACACTCTGAAGTTAACGTGATGACAGTCCTCATTTGATGCAGATAGGAAAAGACAGAAATGAGTAATACTGGAATCAATAACACCATATTAGGAGAAGCAAGATTAAATACCAACGCACAGAAATAGGTGAAGGGGATTAAGAGGTGCAAACTTCCAGTTATAAAATAAGTAAGTCACAGGGATGAAAAATACAACACAGGAAATGTGGTCACTAATACTGTAACAACACTGCATGGTGATAGACAGTAATGACACTTATCATGGTGAACACATCATAAAGTACAGAACTGTCAAATCACCATGTTGTACACCTGAAACTAATATAACACTGTACATCAGCTATACTTCGACAACAGATATAAATACAAACGCACACATATATGAACATACATACAACACAAAGGTCAAAATCCGTCTAATCATATTACCTTTCTCAAAACACGAATATTTTTATATCTACAAGAACATACTTAGCTCTGGAAAAGTCTTCAGTATATTTTAACTGCCACACGCCTACAAGGGTTCTTTTGCATTATGGTTTGATCCTGAATGCAAACACATTCTCAATGTCAAAAAATTTAAAGACTTTTATACTAATTACCAAATAATCTTCATGTATTTGTTTAGAACCTCCGATCCTATTGCCACGACTGAATTCATTTGTGATGAGAATTTTCTTCGGCTCTAGGAAGTGTAACTAGGACAGAGACAGCCCAGCTGACCTAGGGCTATAATATACGGCCACAAACCATTGCTATAATTAAACTGTTTCTACTATTCCCTATACTAGGTTACAGGAGGAGAAAATTCCACAATCCTATCACAACCAACAGGGATTTTCATTCTAATTTCAAAGTAATCTTCAGTGATGAAAGATAAAAGAAAAGGCGTCATGCAATGGAAGCCTTATAGTCACTCTCCCCTTAAACCTGAAGGCTCTAAACTGAAGAGAGAAGTTTAAAATAACGTTAAAATGGAGTGAACTCCCTATCCAAGAAAAAACATTATGGCTGTAAACTGCTCTTACCCTCTTCTGAGGAATAACCAATTCTCAAAGGCACTACACTTCACTACAACCGAGCTCGCTTATATTGGGGTGGGGAGGAGGTATGTCAATTGCAATCTTGGCACCAGCAGACAATTTACCACTTCTACCTAATTTAGTCAAGTCACTTCCAAATAATACTTTCCTCATTCCCCACTATGTAACAAAAGAATAAGGAAGAATGACAAATGCAATGGGCCTCAAAATAGTTTTGCTGAATCACAAATACCCCCAATAGAAAGCTGCAGAAGTCGCTGGGCTTGGGCACTGGCGGCCATACCTCAGCAAGCTGCTCCCCTCTGAAAATGTGTAACTTCCTTCACCTGTACATTAAAGGCAAGGGTCTAACGTTTAATTAAAGCTTTCACAGTATCGCTATTAGCATCAACGTAATGTATGCAATAACAATATACACTGGTTTTATACTAAAGATGACCACATTCTCTCAAAATTTGCACCACTTATCCCCCAAGGGCAAATGCACCACCCTGGCTCGAAACCGCAGCCACAATGGGCACCCTATACTCTTCTCATCTTGGCACCCAGTCCCTGTCTCCCTGCACCCCGATTCCTCCTCGACCAAGCCCACCCCCAACCCCCGGGCTGACTCGGCCAGCCCCCAGCTCCTAGTGGTTCCTAGGGTTACGCAGAGAGCCAAGCCTGCAGGCCGCCCTCGCCGCGTTACTGCAATTCCTCGTCTGCGGGTTGACCCACGTTCTTCCCTCGCCTCTCGGGTCTCCGCTGCCCAACCCACACCTCCCTTCCACTCGCGCGCTCTGTGGCTCTCAGGCCTCACCGTTTGGTTCGGTCCGGAACAGCCCAGCTCTCCCGCTTCCACTCCCCAACACGAAGCGAAGTCGGTTGGTCCCGCGCCCCACGCTTCCAATCTACACGCCGCCGCCTACTGATGCCGAAAGCGGCTTCTAGGAACGCGCCATGTTCAGCGTCGCGGCTCCAAACGACGCGGACGCCGGAATACTGCGTCACAGACCCCCGGAACGCGTGGAATAGGCAAAGTGAGAAGGCGATAGGAGGACGCCAGAAGAGGGGGGTGGGGCTTCCCCTTCGAAACTGAAGGCGCCGGGGGGCTAAATCAGCTGTCTGCACTTGCGCAGTAGAGAGCGCAGAGCCTGGAGTCAGCCAGATCTGTAAGCGTGGGAACATTAACTCCGCGTGGCCCCACTACCAGAAGGATCGGTTGTGTCCTGGGTTGATTGAATCAGAACCATTTTCTCTTCACAATTCCGGATATCTGTTCTAAACTGTATTGTTTTACGGGTCCGTCTCAGCTGAGGAGAGTTATTAAAATAATCTTATTCTCTCATTGGTCAACCCTCCCGCGAAAATTTGTTTTTGAATTTTTTTAAGTCCTACATTTGCTGGGCGCTCTACTCCAGAACTATAGGAAGAATGGAAAGATTAAAAAGGAAAAGTCCACATCTGCCCCCCTCTGCTACTAGCTAGCTTAATAACCTAAGTTTTCTTCAGAAAGAGAAGTTGTAAAGATATGGGTGAGGATTCATCAAGAATAATAAAATAATTAACATTTATTGAACATTTAGAATGTGCCAGATACAATTCTAAGATCTTTACATGAATCGCGTATTTATACAAATCCTCAAAACAATCTATGAGGTGCTTTTTATTATGCCCATTTTATAGATGAAGAAACTGAAGCATAGGGAATTCAACTAATCTGCCTAACGTCACACAGCTAGTAAGGGGCATTGTTAGGATTTGAACCAGGCAACCATAAAACCTACATTACAAGGTTATTTATCACACAAGGGCTGTTTTAAAAGTAAAAATACAAAAAGTTACCTAAACCACCAAGAAAGGAATGCCTAATCATAATATATGCATATATAATAAATTACAAATTGGCCACTAGAAATTATGTTGGCATGTGTTTATTGACATGTTAACACATTCACAATGCATTGGGAAGAGTGGGTTACAAAATAGTAAATATATGCCAAAATGTTAACAAGGTTTGTCACTTGTTGAATGGTATTGTGGGCATGTTTCATTTATTTATTTATTTAGCCTGATTGTATCTTCTGATTTTACTGAAAGTAATACTTGTCAGGTTTAAAATGTTCATAGAATCACATGGGATCTTGTTAAAACACAGATCCTGATTTAGGTGGTCTGCGGTGGGGCCTGAGAGTCTTCTGAGTTTCAAGGTAATGCCAATGCTACTGGTCCATAGGTCACACATTGAGTAACAAGTCAAATAGAAATATGCAATAAAGATATATGTGTGTGTGCATATACACACATATATAACCTAATTTGAATTAAAATGAAGAAATTGATTTAGAAGAATGGATCTTTTCTATCTGGGAAAATGGATCTTTTGGAAATCTAATATAAGTTATAACTTAGAAAAATGCACACACACAAATTTTACCTACAATTCCAGGACCCCAATAAGATGCACTTGGAGGTCCTAGCTTCAGCTATGATGAATGTAATACTTAGTCATATACTTTGTACAAGACAAATATGTACAGCTACATAAATAATCTCATATTACTGCATTTCATTGCTATAGTCTTATATTCTCAAGGTTCTTTAGAGAAAAGGGCAAACAAATATTTAAATTATCATTGGGCCTGTTCAGAATATATTTGAAATCTAAGTATAAATTCAGTATTTTCCCCTCTAAACAGCTGAGAACTGAAAAGAGAAAGCAGAAAGTTGATGAAGCAAATGATAAATTTAAGAAACACTGGCATCCCTCACCCCTCAATCACAAGTAGTTTCCAAGATGCAAATAAGATTAATAACTATACAACTCATTTTGCCTCAATAATTATATTATGGTAACTACTACTAAATGTTTCCTATGTGTCAGTACTAAGTGTCTTTTAAATGTCTAGCATTGAACTGTAAACATTTCATATAATTCATTAATTTTCATCCCACCCTATATGGAGAGGATTCTTTTCCTCATTTTACAGATTAGATGATGTTCATAGGAATTTGTCATTTGTCCACGTTCAAATTCTTACCTGGAAGAACCCAGACTCAAATTTAGATACATGCTTTGTAGTTGGTAGGATAAAAGAGATCCGCATCCTAATCCCCAAAACTTGTGAATATATTATTTTTCATGGCAAAAGGGACTTTGCAGATATGGCTACATTAAGTATCTTGAGATGGGAAGATTATTCTGGATTATCCTGTGGGCCCAATGTAGTCACAAGGGTGTTTTATAAGAGGGAGGCAGGCATGTCAGAGAGAGATGTGACCATTGAAGTAGAGGTCAGAGCGATATAAAGCCATGAGTAAAGGAATGCAGGCAGCCTAGAGAAGCTGGAAAAGTCAGATTCTCTCCTAAATTCTACAAGAAACTCAGTCCTGCAGAGGATTTTAGACTCCTCACCTTCGGAATTTTAAGATAATAAATTCATATATATATATTTTTAAGATTTTACTTATTCATTTGACAGAGAGAGACACAGCGAGAGAGGGAACACAGCAGGGGGAGTGGGAGAGGGAGAAGCAGGCTTCCCCAGGAGCAGAGAGCCCTATGTGGGGCTCGATCCCAGGACCCTGGGATCATGACCTGAGTCGAAGGCAGATACTTAACGACTGAGCCACGCAGGCACCCCAAATTCATGTTGTTTTTAAACTACTTTGTGGTAATTTTTTCCAGCAGCAAGAGAAAACTAACATGTGTTCCAAAGTTATAGGCTTTCCAATTTGCTACATTTCACTTAATACTGCAACTTGTGTAAAACTGGGTCTTGGCCAACTCTATAATAGAGCTCTCATTAGATGCTGATCCATTAACTCATCAGATGCTTACCAGGTTAGGAAAGTAAGTCTTTGAGAAACTAATTGATCTGCCCTTGGTAATATAATCTGTAGCAGATTCAGTTTATTATTTTTTAAAAACTTGAAACAATACAAATGTCTTTCAATAAAGATCATAAATTATGGTAAGTTTATATAATAGAATACTATCCACTTATTAAAAATGGTGATGTAGACTTATGTTCATTAACATTAAAAGATGCCCTTCATATTTAGTTAGGTAAAAGCAAGAGAAGAGTCTAATATATCCAAAAAGTCTTGGAAACTATCAATACATTAATGGAAGTTAATTCTGAGTGGTGGGTTTCATTTTCTAAAACCTTTTTTATTATCTAAACTTTTTTGCAATGTTTAAGTATTACTTTAATAAATAAGGAAAAATAAATAAAACAACTTCTAGTTTGGAATTGGGATATAAGAATATCCTCTACCTATGGTTTTTTTTACAGTGAAATTAGCATTTTTTTCATTTTGTACTGGTAAGAATAAAAGTTGATTACTGTTTTAGAAAATAATTTGATAATATATACCCAGACTTAAATGTCCATACAGTTTGACTAAATAATTCCATTCTTGGAAATCTATATTAGGGAAATAATCCAAAGATAGAAAATATTTTTCACATATGCACTTAAATGTGTATGGCTCTGTTTTTTACAACAATGGTATGAGAATGATTTAATAAACTCTCATGCATTCACAAGACAAAATCTGCTGCAGCAACTTTCAATATTAACAAACAAGACTGTATAACAACTTGGGAAAGTGCTTTTCATGTCACTGTATTTTATGAAAAAATAACAGTAAGTTGCAAGACTTCAATTATGTAAAAATGTGTTGTTAAAACAATAGAAGAAAACAACTATATGTCAAAATGTTCATAAAGGTTATCTCAGCATAGAGTGATTACAGGTAAATTTTTTATCTTCTTCCTAGTTTCTGTATTTTCCAAGATTTCTGCAAGTTAGATTTTTGGCTTTGTTATTTTGTTTACAGTGTATGTTGTTTATAATGAAACATATCAGATTGTTATTAAAAAATAAAATTGATTTAGGGCTCCTGGGTGGCCCAGTCAGTTAAGCATCTGCCTCCAGCTCAAGTCATGAGCCTGGGGTCCTGGGATGGAGCCCCAAGTTGGGCCCTCTCATCAGCAGGGAGTCTGCTTCTCCCTCTCCCTCTGTGCACTCTTTCTCTCACTCTTTCTGAAATAAATATCTTTTTAAAAAAAGTAAAATTGATTTAAATTCTATTTAGAATGACTCAGCTAGTATACTTTGCTTCCCAGCCATCTCACCAGTGATGAGAGCAATTGACTGTAATGCCCACATTCAGCAGAACTAGAGACCAACAGAGTTCACAGATGGCAGCAGGTGTCCTATTGTGGGACTGGCACAGGCTTCCATTCTCACCTCTGCTGCTTACTACCTGAAGGACCCTGAGCCTTTAATCTCAGTGAGACTCAGTTTCTTCCTATGTAAAACAGGGTAATCATGCTTGCCCTAACAAACTTCCCAGGGGCTCACTGAAAATCAAATTGCGTGAAAAGTACTTCAATGCCCATAAAACATAATATAAAAAAGATAATATTTATAAATGTAGAATTAAAATATAAAATAGGCTCTATTATAATTCACAATTAGTATTCTCAGTACGATAATTTATTTTTTATTGTATTTGTAAAGCTTCAAAAGCTTCATTTTGTAACATGACATTTTATGGCGATGATATGAAAACATTTATCTGACAGACATTTTTGGGAGAATCAATTATTAGATATTAGATATTCATTGACAATGCTTAGACTCAGGCTGGTATTAAACAGAGAACTTAATTGTGTTTCTTAATTAATTTTAATACCTTAAGACAGCATTTATAATGATCTGAAAAAAAATTAGAACATGTTTATAGAAGAATCTTGCCCAAAGTATTAAAGGTATGTAACTTCTTTCACCCAAGTGTCATTATATTTTTCTGTTAAGATTTAGACATCACAGTAGAAATTAAGACACTAGGTATTCTTTGAAATTGTCCGGTTTTGTAACGTAGAATTTCATTTTACCATTTAGATTTGGATATTGGCACAATCATAATGCTCCAGTGTTTTAATCAAATTAAACAGTTGATTTAATTATATTTCAATTTGATTTTGTTTTATCTTGTTCAAGTGAATTATATTCCTTTTTCAAAAGAACACAGTATTTCTGTTAGTGAATCTATGTTAAAAGTGTGAAATTCAAACATTCTTGATGTTTTTATGACATTTCGATACATTAAAAGTCTTTAAGGAACTATATTTTATACAAGAAAATGCTTACAACATTTTATTGTTATTCTTTATATTTCCTGCCACATTTACAATGTTATCACTTCAAGCAGGCTGTGACTTTAAGTGAGCCTCTTCTTCTACCAAAGCAAATGTTATTATAATTCCTTTTCAAGTTCTATTACATTAAAAAACAAAAAATATTAAGAATGGCAATGAATCCACTGTGCACATCCAAATTGAAAAATGATTATTTTTAATTAACAAAGGAGATAAACATGAACCAGAGAAGCATAAAATTATTTATTATAATTCAAAGCCATTCATGGCCGCAAAGTTAACTCAAATACATTCCAGCATAAATTCCCAATGCTCATGTCTTTAATGCAGCTCATAACCTAGTGTCACATAATTTTCTAGGACTTATGGATCCATGGTGCACCCAATATTATCTCACTTCTGAATGTCGCCTTGATACTAACAGAAAAAGAAAAATTGGTGAATATGGGCAGAATAATAAGGGATCCCAATTACAAGAACAAGTTTCCCATACTAATGACAGTAGCCCTCCCCATCTTCTTTTCTGTAGAAATTCCTCAATCTACTTTATTTTAGTGCAGAAAGTAATGAATCCTTACCTGTGGTGTACACCAGAATTTCCTAGAGGGTTTGTTAAGAATGCATCTGCCAGGGCCCAATCCTACTCTGATCCAAAATGTTCAGGGGAGGGCTTGTAAATGTGAGTTTTCATTATGTGCTATATTAGCTTGCTTGGGCTGCCATATCAAATACCACAGACTATGATATTAGTGGCTTAAAGAACAGAAATTTATTTTCTCACAGTTTCTAACCTCTAGTTCTCACAGTTCTAGAGGCTAGAAATTGAAGATCTAGGTGTCAGCATGGTTGATTTCTCCTAAGGCTTCTGTCCTTGGCTTTAGACAGCCACCTTCTCTCTGCGTCCCCATAAGGTCTTCTCTCTGTGCATACACACCCTTGGTGTTTTGTGTATACAAATTTCGTCCTTTTATAAGGATACCAGTCTTTGGATTAGGGCCGAGCCTAGTGATCTCATTCTGCTTAATTATTTCTTTAAAAGTCCTAACTCCAAATAGGGACACATTGTGAGGTACAAGAGGTTAGGGCTTTAACAGATGGATTTTGGGAGGATACAATTCAGCCCTAACATGTGCTGCAGTATTTCTAATGCAGGTGGTCCAAGATTCACATATGGACAAACACCAATTTAGATTCTAGGTAAGCTAAATGTACACACTCACCTTAGTCATTTAGTTTTCTGTGCCTTAAAACATGTGGCTTCTTCTAGGAGGGTCTTTCTATTTTACTCCTAAAAAAATATCATTTGGTTTTCCATCCTTGTTGTCTACTCTATTCACTCTTCAGCAAAAGCAAAGGGGACTTACATTTTGCAGTACCCAATAGTAAACTATGACACCGATTTACCTAGGAGTTTAATGCTAAACCTTTTTTTTCCCCCAACTAGAACTATCTCCCCACTCCAAAATTTCAAGCTCTCCCTGGCCTGTGCATATGAATTCTCCTAACAAAAACTGCACCCCTTTCCTTCTATTGTGCCATGTACTTCCATTCACAATGTCTCCTACCTTCATGCTTTCCTCACTTACTGTCTTGCAGTTAGTTATAGCAGAAACTGCCAGGGTGTGAGTCACTTCTAGATTTGTGTCCTCAGGTCTCTGATCAGATTATCTCCATCATGGGAGCCTTGCCAGACCATGCTACATAAAATAGGCTCTTCCACCCATCCTGTTGATCTCTATCACCTCTGCTTTACTTTTCCCTGCACACTCATCACCACCTACCATAATGTCTGTTTTTCCCCACCAGAAAGAAAGTTCCACTTTGCTTTGCTCAGAGTGTAGAACAATAACCCAGGAAGATGAGCATGTCCTTGAGGTGATCTTGCACTTCTCTTGTGAAGTAAAAAGGCAAGGTCTTCTGCTGAGAGGGAACTGGGGAGGTGGAAGGGGAAACGAGCCTGAGAAGAATTCAGCAGGTCTAAAGATCTTTTATGGAGACTGGGAGACATTAGAGAAAATTCAAGAAGAGTGCTAGAGCTAAGAGAGCAAGAGCTAAAAGTGAAGCCCATGAATGTCTCCTACCTACACTATTGTGTGATCTCCGGCAATTCGCAGAGCCTGGAGAGGAGGAGAAAATGCAAAATGGTTATTCTGGTTCCTCAGTGACCACCACTGCTCCTTGGCATAACATTTTAGGCCCTTTGTAGTAAGGTCCTATTTACCTTTCCTATTTATTCCTCAGCTATACCAAGTTTCATTGTCTCCCTTCAACTTCTTTATATCTTGTCTTTGTGACTACAGTTTCCTCTAAATTCCCAAGTTTCCCCTAGCTAATTTTTGTTTGTCCTTTAAAGACTCCACTCAACTACTGTATTTTGAAAATGTTCCCCAACTTCCTCAAATATTAGCCACTGTGCTAATCATCATCATACCTTTTTTTAAAAACCCACGACCTTTGGAATAGAGACGTGGGTTCAAGATGCAGCTGTCATTTACTGTGTGATCTTGAGCAAAATATTAAACATTTTTGTCCTTCAGTCTCATCTGTAAAACGGATATAATGATAAGACTTAGTTCACACAACTGTTTGAAAAGATTAAATGAAATAATGTACCCAAAGTTACCTGGCATGTAACAGCAAATATGTTATCATTATAATAACTTGCATGTCTCCCTCTCTTGACAGCAAGTTCCTTAAAAGCAGTGATCATTCATGTTCATCTTTTTATTCCTAATATTTGACACAGTACCTGGAACACATAGGTTCTCCAGAATTGTGTAATAAAATAACGATTAATGGAATGAAATAAGTAGTTGAAGATGTTACTAAAGTTATGAGTTTTTTCCTGAGTTAGAATTACAGCAAAGAACGACCAAGGCTTGGCGATGCACACATACTAGTTGCTCGAGGAAGAGGCAGCTTTGGTAATCCAAACAGAAGAAACTTTCTTGAAGAAAATAGAGCACACACTGAAAAATTAAAAACTGAGAGTCGTTACACTGGCAGGCAAAACAGACGTGGACCTTGTACACACGGAGCTTACAATCGGATACGCTGTCCTACCACAAAACCCAACACAAAAACTTATACCCACATTTACAGCGTTTCGGACTTTCTGCCTCTCTCTCTCTCAATAGAATAGACTCTGGGAAGAGCAGTTTTATTTAACTTTGAATCTACAGCACCCAGTAGTGTTTAATCGCAGCTGGAGTCCGATAAACGTTTGGGGAATGAATCAATGGCACAAAAGGAAGCAAAGCAACTAGGAGCCCTAGGGGAAGTAAAGATCTGTTACATTCTCGGGAGGTCCTCCCCAACCCAAGCAGCGAAGTCACTTGCGCAAGGGCGCAAGCTCCTTATCCCAAGACCCTTGGTTCCCCACCCCAGAGTTTGCTGGAAAACGGGAGCGAGGCACAGGACAGAAAGAAACCTTTGGATTTCGCGGGTCCCAGCACCTGGCTTGACGAAATATCTACACTCCTAACGGCACGATATAATTTAAACCGCCTCCACATCTTCGAGAGCACCACCCCAAAACTTACCCGACCAACTCCGCGCCGACCCGGGCGAGAGGCCCCACCCCGACTCTAAACTAGCCAATCCAAACAGCCAGGATCAGCGGCGCGGTGTCTTCTGGGATCCTTAGTCTCTCGAGTTTAGGGCTTCCTCCGCCTCATGACTACAATTCCCGGCGGCCACGGGGCTCCAAGGTCCGTCCCCTCTCTGGGGGCGGAGCCCACGGCGAACGGGGGCTGGGCCCTCGCCCCTCCCCCACGTGGCGGGGAGTGGTGCCGGCAGTGCCGGGGTGGAAGTTCCAACGTGTGGTGCTGGGTAGCCGACTTTGGTCCACTCTGCTCTCCAAACCTGTGCGTCTGAGCCCGCGGTGATGCCGAAGATCAAGTCCGGGACGAGCGGTCGCCGCCGCGAGCGGCTCAAAGAGAGCCGGGAGCTGAAGAGCGCGGGAGGTGGGGACAGCCGGGAGGGGGCTGTGTTCAGGTCTGATCATCCGGCAGAACCTGTTCGGGGACACGGACCCAGATCTGGGCCGGGACAGTAAGGCCTGTGGCGGCGGCGCTCCCGGATCGCCGGCGGCAGGCCTTGCGCCGCCTCTGCCTTCCTTTCCTGCAGGAGGGGTGGACTTAAAGCAGGGTGTCACCTCGGCTCCAAGCGTGACGTTCGATGGTGGCTCTCGGCGCAGAGATCTAACCCCAGCCACCCTGCTTTCTTCTCTGGAACGGTCTAAGGTCTACGTTTCCTTGGGAAATTAAGGCTCTTTCGTGTTTTCTTCCAGGACTCATGTTCAACACGGGGATTGGGCAGCACATTTTGAAAAATCCTCTCATTGTTAACAGCATTATCGATAAGGTGGGTGTGGAAGAGAAAAGGAGAGAGTTGCTGGGTTATTGATTTTGTTCTTAGGAATACTTCAGCGCACAGAGGATGTCTGTCACAAAATAGATGCTCTCTATATATTTGTAGAATGAATTGAAGAATTGTCTGGGATTCATAGGCTGACTTTGGCGTGATTTGCTTTATTCTGTGGGTCTGAGTTTCCCCAGGCTCCAAATTCTTTCTGTAGATTATTTACTTCATAGCTGGACGTTTGTACTTGTTCAATTCCAAATTATTTTCTATTCCTAATCACTTTTTTCTAGACACCATCTATCACTGTTAGTTTTTATTTACTCCAGAGCCTAAAAAGATGTCATAATGACAGCTTAGGAAGTTTTTTCCACAGAGAAACTTACATGGTACAATCCAGTGCCTCATATAAGCCCTTTGGAGTATTCTTCTGGCATGGGTAGTGGATGTTCTCTTACTGTTGTGGATGATTGAGTGCCTTAACATGAAATATATGTGGTACAGATTACATTCTCGGTTACAAAGGAGGCATCCTGGAGCCATAGAGAGAACATTACATATTTAGAGACTCTACCATCTTGACGTAGTGTTGTTGGCCAAACGAGGGCCTAATTTTTTAACCTTTTTGGCTCATGGATTTCCTTTGAGCATCTGATGAAAGCTGTGCACACAGAACACTGCAGCTTTGTGCCATACAGACACCCGGGTTTCTGTACAGTTTCTAGGTATTCCTATCCCTGAAACCATACATGGGTTGAAAATTGAGAAATCCCAGTACAACATGCTGTGATTCTCAGGCAAGATCATCATATGCAGTCCTTTCTTGTTTGAACTTACTGATAATAAGAGTTGGTAAAAAGATGCTGTTGGAGTCATTTCTGAGGTAGAAGACAGAAAGCCATTCCCAGAAAGAACTGCTATTCCTGCTTTTCTGACTCCTATAAAGTTTTCTGACTCCTAACTATGGCCCCAGCTTAGGAGAGATGACAGATTTCCACTTGCACCTAATGTTAATGAGAAAATTTTGTCAAGCACATAGATCATGAAGGAATCTCACAGACGTGGAGTCAGAATAAGATCGCTTTAACCACGTGCTTTTGAGCAAAGATAAAATAAATGTGTAAATAAATGTGTAAAATAAATGATGTGCTCAGATGTGCCAGTAAAGCTAAAGTGGTTGTGCGTGCTTGCAGGCTGCCTTAAGACCAACGGACGTGGTGCTGGAAGTTGGACCTGGAACTGGCAATATGACTGTAAAGTTGCTAGAAAAGGCAAAAAAGGTAAAAAGGGAATTTTGTGTTTTGGTATCAGAAATGACTATGTGAGCAAGCTCACCTGGTTTACAAATAGAAATCTATTTTAATTAATTGGTGTTACTTTAACAGCAACCCTTGATACTTTGCTAACAGCTTTATCTTAACAAATATGGGCAAAATGGATAAAAGTGGTCAAAAATGCAAACTTCCAGTTATAAAATGAGTAAGTCATGGGAATGGAATGTACAGCATGGTCGCTATAGTTAGCAACTGTATCGTATGTATATTTTAAAGCTGCTAAGAGAGTAGATCTTAAAAGTTCTCATCACGAGACAAAAAATATTTTATGTATAAATATGTGTGGCAATGGATGCTAACTAGACTTTTTCACAATATATACATATTTTGCAGTATATACATGTTATGTTGTACACCTGAAACTAATATAACGTTATAATGTCAACTATATCTCCATTTCAAAAAATGGATTACAAAAAAGAGAATATGGGATGTATTAATCAGGAAAACAGAGGGGCGCCTGGGTGGCTCAGTCGTTGAGCGTCTGCCTTCGGCTCAGGTCGTGAACCCGGGGTCCTGGGATCGAGCCCCGCATCGGGCTCCCTGCTCCGCGGGAAGCCTGCTTCTCCCTCTCCCACTCCCCCTGCTTGTGTTCCCTCTCTGGCTGTCTCTCTCTGTCAAATAAATAAATAAAATCTTAAAAAAAAAAAAGGAAAACAGAAACCACATTTGATTTTTCAATACAGGGTATTTAATATAGGGAGTTGTTTATGTTGTTGTTAGATGACTAAAAGAATAAAATGGGAACACTGAAGTAGCCCCAAAATAATAATTACAAAGAGGAGCTACCACCTCTAGGCTCGGGGGACAAAGCAAGGAGGCTGGAGTATTGGAACCTAGAGGAGGAGATCTAAAGAGCTGCACCATGAGATTGGGATGCCACCTGGCCGTTGCTGGTGGCTTCTGTGTGTTCTGGCTGACCCAGTTTCCAGTTGAATGGATCCAAAATGTAGGAATGGGATTAAGAGAGCCAGTAGGCATTACTGGAATACCCATGGGCTAGCGACAGCAGGAAACAGTTACCGTCCAAAGGCCTCAAGGGGCACAAGGAGGGAACTGCCTTACCAGAGCCCGGTAAGAGTGGGAGCCGTTTGAACAGGGGCCACTCAGAGCACAGTCTGTTTTTCTGAATGGTGTTCTTTGTTATTTGAAATGGTAGAGTAGAATTGAAGGAAAATTGGAGGTAGAATTGGTGAAAAAAGTTTGATTCATGTTAATCATGTAGGAGTTAGGACTGAGATAACAAGATTTATGCTCCATAATTAACCCCCAAATACTTTTTTTTTTTTTAATGTAGGTAATTGCCTGTGAACTTGACCCAAGGCTAGTAGCAGAACTTCACAAAAGAGTTCAGGGCACGTGAGTATGAGTATGCATGATAGAATTAAAGTGCATTTCAATCTCATGAAACAGTACTCTTTTTTAATTGCTCTTTTTCTTATTATTAGGCCTCTGGCCAGCAAACTTCAAGTACTGGTGGGTGACGTGTTGAAAACAGATCTACCATTCTTCGATGCTTGTGTGGCAAATTTGCCATATCAGGTATGTTTTCAAATTGTTGGGAACATTATACAAAATGTTTGTGATGTGTCTTTCCTAGAAATAACTAGTTAATTCTCTTACAGATCTCTTCCCCCTTTGTCTTCAAGCTGTTGCTGCACCGACCTTTTTTCAGGTTTGTGACAAAAAGACCAAAATTACCACCAAATTTTAGGCCGTGAACAGAGACAGCCAAAGATGATAGTTAATTCAATTAAAAAACTATTGGAGAATGTGTTTTGTAGAAAATATCTATTTGTGTGGAGGTCTTTCTCTCTCTTTTTTATTCAGTTGACAGACTTTTGGGGGGAGGTACAGTGTAAGTCCTGCTTCTGAGACCAAATGGCCTTTCCCTGTTTTCTAATACTCTTGCCATTAGTCCAGGTCAGAGTCTTTATTACCTTACGTCTCAACAGCCTCCGAACTAGTCACTAGGCACATTATATAACAGGGGTTTTCAAACTGCAATTCAGAAACCCCTTACTGGTTGTAAATTTATTGAGTCGTGACCATTTTTTTTTAATGACATGGAATAGAGTATATCAGAGGGCATTCATTGTATGTGGCCCAGGTGATTACAGTTTTGTGAAACTTTTGCTTAAGTTACATAAAACATATACGTACAGATATTTGTGGCGTAGGTTGCAATGTCAAATGTATTTCTTAGTGTGACTCGTTGTCAAAAAAGTTTCAAAGTCAAAGCCCAGCTTTGAAGATGCCCTTTTCCTATTCAAGAGTCTCCAAAAAGCCTCTGCATTGCTTTCCAACGTCCATGTTCTTTAACTTGGGAAATCAGGACACCAGTGTCACAACCTCTCTTGTGTCAGCTCTTCCATAAGGGTGTTTGCTTCCCCATAAATCCCATTGGGCTGCCGAGCTGATTTTGTTTGAGTTTTGTTTTGTTTTTTCCCCTAGAAGGGATAATGGACTAGTGCTTATCTGAACACAGAGGGCTTACATGTGCAAGGAGTTAGTGGTGTAGCCATTATAAAATGAAAAGCCAGCTGGCTCATTTTGTGGTAATAAAGCTGAAGCTGAAAGTGTTCTGCCTTCTAATCAGCTGAATGAATTCTCATTAACCACAGATACTGCTTTGTTCTATTTCCCACCCAAGAAAATTAATTGAAGTTGAAATACCTTTATAGTTAAAAGTAACCATTTTCCTTATTCCTTTTCTACTATCTCTTCAGATGTGCTGTACTTATGTTTCAAAGAGAATTTGCTCTCAGACTAGTTGCAAAGCCTGGAGATAAATTATACTGCAGACTCTCAATCAATACACAGCTGTTAGCACGTGTGGACCATCTGATGAAAGTAAGTGACTGTTAGTGAAATAATGTGGCTTACCTCATCTGTGAGCATCTAGTTGTGCCTTCTGTGAGGAAAGCATATTTGATTACTAATTTAAAACTCTTTTTGAGAGGACTCCTTATTTTCTAATTAACAGGTTGGAAAGAATAACTTCAGGCCACCACCCAAGGTAGAATCCAGTGTTGTAAGAATAGAACCTAAGAATCCACCACCACCTATCAATTTTCAGGTGAGGTTGAAGTACTAGGTCGTTCAGTAAAGGAGGAAAAAAAGACCAAGCTGGAAGATGTGTGTCTCTAGCAGCAGAAAAATACTGAGTTAACCTAAATGTCCAGACAGGAAAATGCTAATTATGACATCCCTATGTTGGGAGTAGATGGAATATTTGGATGTAAGATCATTGTGAAGAGCACAAAAAAGCATGGAAAATGTTTGCAAAAAAGTACAGCTTGGAATGCCTTTGCATTTTGCTATCGAGTATAGCTACAGAATATTTGAGTATGACTCAGAAAACAAGATAAAATGAAGGTAGTTGTTAGAGCAATATTATGAATAACACTTTTTAATCATAATTCGTATTTCTGCAATTTAAAAAGAAGTTGCATCACTTGATGTAAAACCATACTGCAGTCTCTTTGGATAAAAACTTGATTACTTGTGTGGTCAGTACTTGGTAATGGAGTGGTTTGTTAATTACTCCTGTAGGGTGGTTTAGGTATGTTGCATAGGCTATTAAATCATGTCTGTTTTGAATTATGTTTGTTTTTTTTTAAAGATTTTATTTATTTGACAGAGACACAGCGAGAGAGGGAACACAAGTAGGGGGAGAGGGAGAGGGAGAGGGAAAAGCAGGCTTCCCGCCAAGCAGGAAGCCCGATGCGGGGCTCGATCCCAGGACGCTGGGATCATGACCTGAGCCGAAGGCAGACGCGTAAGGACTGAGCCACCCAGGCACCCCTTGAATTGTTTTTTGAAAATGGTACTTTGATTTAAATAAATGTCACAGTGTTCTTTGTTCAGATGTGGAACAATTTTTTTTTCTAATTTTTAAAATTGAGGATAAAATTTTCAGTGAGGTGGACAGAAGTGCCAAAAATCAAGTACATACCGTATTTTTTGCATGGGTCAGCCAGATCAAAATACACAATATTTTCATCACTCCAGAAGGTTCTTTCAGTTTTATATATTAAAAGACAATACCTAGGAGACATAGGCAAGGTTGGATATTTTTAAGAAATGATCCATCTTCTGTTTCAGGAATGGGATGGCCTAGTAAGGATCACCTTCGTTAGGAAAAACAAGACACTCTCTGCTGCATTTAAGTGAGTCTTTTACTCATTTATGGTATGGGAAGGACCAGTGCTGTAGGAACTGTGCTAAGTGATAGAATTTGGTCCTTATCCTGAACAGATACCCTAAAGCATAAAGATTACCCATGTCCAGACACACTTTTCCTTTTTCACTAACTTTGTACTTTGGGGGGGGGGGGGGGGAAAAAAAATTAAAAAAAAAAGTTCCTGGAATTTGGAATTACATCAGGTTTTTTGGCAAAACAGGAAAAAACAAAAATCACACATCTGTCTCATTTTTCCTTTCAACACTTGTGAAAAATTCATGCAATTTTATTAACTTGGAAATATTTTTAAATAGCAATTTGAAGCCCAAGGGCAAAAGAGGTTCTAAAAGCCGTTATTTCACCTTTTTTTTTTTTAGGTGATGTTTTGAATTTAGGTGATGTTAAGAATTTCAGAGATTTTTATTAGAACTTTACTTTTTAAATATAACTAGTTTGTGATTGTTTCTTAATATTCAATGTCTTTTTAGTCCCTTAATTTTACTACATGGAACATACATTTAACTTTATAATAAACTGAAAGGAAATTACAATCTCTGATTTTGGAATAATAGCAATATCGCTTCTTTATGCTATAGGTCAAGCGCAGTACAACAGCTGTTGGAAAAAAACTACAGAATTCACTGTTCGATCCATAATATTGTAAGCAAAAAATATTTCTGTTGTCTCTGTGGTTCCGATTTGTTTTAAAATGTTCCTCTACTTCTTTTCATTTTTCATCACTTGATTCTTAATTTGGTACATTCCATAGGATCCTTAAAAGTGATGTGTAACTAGCACGACCTTAACTTGAACTAATAGGTCAATACTACTGTGTATTCTTGGAATAGATCCGAGTGGCCTTGATTACTCCACTTGAGCTTCTTTAACTAGACAGTTGTTTTTAGACATAAAAAGAAATTCAATTGAGTCATAATTTTCCCAAAGCTTTAGGCATGTGTAGCTTGCTCAGCTCAAATTATGTACCATTTGCTATGCTCTGAATTGCCTTGTTTGTTGCTCATGTAGCAATTCAATTTAAAGTTACCATTTTCTCAGTAACTTTTTTTAATACCCAGAAATTGAAATAATTAAAGTATAGGCTGAATAGCAGATTTTTTGTTGTAAGCGTCATGCCTCTTTATTATCTGTGCAACATTTTCTTTAACCAATTTTGTATGTGTCAGCACACATACACATAGCCATATACATAACTGTGATGTCTGATAACTTTTTAGTTCTTTCAAATTAATTAAACAGAGCAGAAAGATAAAAGCAAATTTCCATTGCATTTTTTGACTCAGATCTTGTATGGTTTAATATATCCTATTGCTACCTTCATTTTCTTTTTTATGGATAAAGTCATTAACAACTGCCTAGGTAGGAAAATATTAAACTGGATTAAGAAAAATCTTTGGAGGAAGGATGTGAGGTACGAAATATTTAATATTCCCCAGGGTTGGAGGTCATCTCTTTGAGAAAAACTGGCTGATAAAATTAAATTTGTGCCAAGAAAATGTAAGATATTTTTAAAGGAGTAACAGTTGCTATAAAATTCAGTTTATAGCTTTATTTTTTGACATGAAGTACCTTACTCCTGAAACTATTTCAGAATTTTTAAGAAAAAGGGCAGTATACAGGTTTAACTCATTCAAAGTTTTCTGAGTATTTGGTATGTGCTGAAGATTAACCACTTAATTAGAGGTCCAAGTCTGATCTGCAAAAATAGGCTTTTCAGACTGCCATGAGCAGATAAAGGTGACTATTTTATCAGTTACTGAACTAAAAAAAACAAAAAAGAGCCAACATGACTTCATTAAAGATATGTTGTTCATTTATTCTGAATCTTATATTGATAGATAATACCAGAAGATTTCAGCATAGCAGATAAAATACAGCAAATCCTAACCAGCACAGGTTTTAGTGACAAGCGGGCCCGTTCCATGGACATAGATGACTTCATCAGGTAATTACATTGTTCTTTTTTCCTAAGTGTTTACATTTCTTTACTGTGACACCTTCCGATTAGAGATTTAAAGGCTTTTAAGCGGTGTAAGGTGCTACCTGGGGTTATTGCATAGCACTTCCATAGTATGGAATAGTATTTGGTGTAGAAGATGGAGGCTAGTTAGCTGCAGCAGAATGAACATTTTAAGAACAGTAATAAAGAACAGTCCGAGCCTGGAGATAGCCTCTGTGTCAATGTGTGTTGTGGTATGTGTGCTCCTCCCCTTCAGCCTCCTCCCCCAAATCCCATTCATAGTTAGTCTTAATAGTGTGTGTCTTCAAAGTAGCCTGTAAGGTAGAAGCAGCATAATACATGTCATTGAATCTCATTCTTTTTCTGTACCGGGAAGAGTTATTGTTAAATAGATCCTACACATGAAATAATGTCAATTACAATCATACCTGGTTTTCAGTTCTAACTGGTTTAATAATATAGTTACTTATTTTGTCGACTGAGGCAAGTTCTACACACCTAAAATAAAAGAAGGGTGTCATAATTAATGGGGCAGTGCAGACCAAAATGTTTTCCTTGAATTAAGCAAATTAGTCTTATGAAAGCAGAATAAGCCTTCAATTACCTATACTCACTGTTTTTAAGCACTAACACTTTGATTTCCTAATAAACTATCACTTACTTAACAGTTTTTGCCTATTTAGTCATTTCATGTTTAGAACGTCCCTGTTCTAGGAGCTGAATAAAAAATGAGGGTAGATTGTTATAAAAGTAATTGGTTTGACTTTTCTAAGCTGGCAGCACAGTTCCATATAAGACAGATGGGGTTTATATTTTATATTGGCAGGCTAGCAGTACTACTGAGTCTTCATCAGAGGTTAATCCTAGGAGTTGAACATCACTCATAAGTACCTATCTTCCTTTTTCAAACATTCTAATCCATCTTCAGCTGTTCCTGTGGGCCATCCTGAAAATCATCTCAGGTCTATACAGAAATATTTCATCTTACTTTAATTCTCACCAAATTTCTTCAAGGTTATTAAGCATATGCAGTTTGCTAATTAGCATCCAATAGGTAACAAAGGTATGGAGAGAAAAGCAATGTGTTAAGTACTTAATTGGAACCTGAGTAATAGTGAGCCCAGAGAGGGAAAAGTGAACATTAAGATTACCCACTCATTTTTCTTCTGTCTCTAGTTCCAAACAGCTTCCTGTTCACTTACCATGTTGAAATAGAACAAGCGCCAGTGAGCTCTTATGTCTGGATAGTAGAGGTCTAAGATAATTTGGTCAAATTCACCATAACTTAAGACACATAGGCTGTGACAAAAGAGGCAAGAAAATGTGATTTTAACCAATATATATCTTGCAAATTTAATTGAAGAATGACATTTCTATAATGACTACTGTTAGGAGTGGGTGGGCTTCAGAGGTTTGCTGATGTGTTTGTTTTGGAATTCGTGGTATAGGAACTATGCATTGTTACATGCAATAAATTACCTTTCAATACCATCTCATTTTGGTTTCTTTTTTCAGATTGCTACATGGATTCAATGCAGAAGGTATACATTTTTCTTAGGTATCTGGAAAACAGAATTTTCCAAACTCAAGAACAAGAAACTGGAATTACGTATTTTTAATAATTTGAGAAGATGAACTATGCCTTTGCTTCCCTGGAACACTATGTGCTTGACTAGTTTTGACTTAATACTACTACTGTCACCATTTATTACTCTGAATTCTCATGGTAGTAAGTCAGTCAATTCTAAGTACCCGAGTGTTTTTTGGTTGTGGTGTGTTTTTAATATCTAACATAGGGCAGGGTCCAATCTATGCATGATAATCTTGAAGAGCCGCAGGCACGCACAACTTTACACTTAAACTTACCATTTCTAACAGGTTACTGTATAAAGATGGTACTGTTCTATTTTCTGTTATATATTATATGAGGACCTGTGTAGGCCTTTGTCCCTTAAATAGTAAAAAAGTTAAAACATGCTTAACTCAGTCACATATTTCCCATACGATTTCTTTTTATTCATGTGCACAATAAAACAACTGCTTATTTTGCGTCTCTCCTTTCTTCTGTTTCTCTTACACAGCTGCTTTCACTCCCTGCCTGTGCCGAAGCTGTCCTGTAGCAGCACAGGCTCCAGCGGGCTCTGGGTAAACGTGAGTCCGCTACCGCCACCATGCGGCGGTGCCAGGCACATGGCTTCTGGGCATGGTTCCTTAACTGTGGAATGAGCATGCTCAACTGGAATGGAATGAACTATAGATAGTATGTGTTTTCTTGGGGAAAGCCACAGGTTTAACAAAATTTCAAAGGGTTTTGTAAATCAAAACTGGCTTTACAGTTCAAATTCTGCCCTTCAACTTATTTAAAACAAATAAACATCTCAACCAGCCATTTTCTCATAACTAGAGGCTCTCAGTATTCATGTGACTTCTGGAAAATAAAGTGCCAGTGTCTTTTTTCATATACTGATGCTTAGTTTTAAGCTATTTTTAAAATGGCCGGTTGACAATGTCAATAGATGCCCTAAACAAGTCTTAACTAGCTACTATGTTTAAATCATTATCAATATAATACTAAGCGTTGTTAATGTCCTTTAATAAAGAATTATAGTACCTGATTATTTTATTTATATAAGGAAATTAATAAAAATATCTTGATAACTTTTTTAAAACCTAACTTAATAGAAAGACTGCTTCCAAATTATTTTAACATAGGTACACTGAGTAAACCTAGGAAGGAAGTTGTTTACCTAAACAGATTTTTTTGAAATCTGGCTTCAAAGTGATATAGTAGAACACTCCTATATAAATAAAATAATTACTTATTAATAGGAATATCAGCTTTCAAGAAATCTGAGAAAGAATGTTTAACCCAGATCCAAAAAATTCATTATTCTTTAAATAATAGCTGCATCAAGCCACTTTTGTTACATAAATATTAAATATACCTCAAGAGTAGGTTTTTTTAATATCACAAAACTACTTACTTTGCAAAATTCATTTGTACCATCTCTAGACTTATAGGAAAACTTTAAGAATTAATTCAGCTTTCCCTCTATTTCCTCTTCCCCTGTGAACTACTGAGTTTTAGTCCCTTTTCTGGCCTTCAGTTTTCCCTATCTGTAAAACTGAAGGTTTGGACTATACCACCAAGATCTTTTCTGGTATTAATTTTCTAAAGACCTTGATTACTGATCAGAATGAAGCCATTATAGTATAAGGCGGCATATTTGAATATAAGACCTTCCAGAGATAGTATCCATCTTATTTAATTAATAAAGAGTAATCTGTTGTGCTTTAAAATGAGCAAGTTCACATCTCTTTATTGCCCTCTGAAGGTTGGTTAGCCTCAAAAACTACTTTTTTAAGCAACCTCTGCAAGGTCAATAGTATCTGCTCCATTCTTCCTCTTCTCTTTGAAATACCACAAAAGAACATATCTTACAACTGCAAGAAAACCTGAGTCCCTTCCAAAACAAAGGTGATTGTACTGAAGTAAATTATCTCTAAAACTCATTCCATAGATATCATTTATTAATAAGCACATTGTGAAAATCTACATTTGTTCTAGATTTCAAGTTTACAGAGGAGCATTTCACCATGGTGTTAGGATTTCCCACAACTACCCTCTGGGTTCTATGAACAATGAAGTAGGGAATCTGGCTCATGTGACTCTCTATTCATAGCTTCCCTTTGGCCCAAATGAATGAGCAGTAGTTCCTTTGAGTAAATCAAAACAAGACATCCTTGGGAGACTTTTTGTTGTTAATCTACTCCTGGACTCTATCCTAGGAACTAAGGGAAAACTCCTAGAGAGATATATAAATCTTTTAACAAAATATTTACATGAAAAGTGGCCAGTTTTCTTCCTTGGAGTAGCAATCTGTAAAAATAAGTGCCACCATTTAAAAAGCAGCATACCCTAATCCAATTTATTGGCGAGAATTTGGTGATTCTCACCAAATAATGATGAAACATCACACATTTAGGTAATGGATGGGGCTTGGGTTCGATCTGCCTTTTGAGGCAAAGTCAACCCTCTTTTAGCTTAATTCTTTCTCAAGGGAGTTATGTACTGTCTACACTTGGCTTAAACTAACAGTTCTATTATGGACTACTTTCAGTGTACATGTAAATATTCATGCATCAGAAGCCAATTTCCTTTATCAGTACATTTAGGAGGTACATTTTGGGGTGCTAATGGACACTTTAACTTAAGTAATGGTATTGGTAAGGATCAAATTGCACTATTAGTCCTGTTAATACCACACTGGAACACACACTGCATATATATGTATTATCCTAAGATAAAACTCTTCTCAGAATTTCGTTACTTTTTATTATACACCAACTAGTTTATATTTTAGTTCTTTACAAAGAAAATGCTAAGAAAATTATAACCACATTATCTGGTTTTAAAATCATAATTCCAGATTTCTTTACATATAAGATGGAATGGTCCAGCAGCTATGTCCACTGTCACAGACTTTAGTTCCATTCAATGATATGGCACATCCTGCAAAATTAACTAGTCACACACAAAAAAATGTCTCAAATACAGTAAAAATGTACACACAGTAAAGGTAATTTACAATGACAATTAAGGAATGTAATTCATCTTGGCTGTGCTTCAGAAATTTAGGGTCAAAAGCCTTAGTCAAGGCACAAAGCAGGAATAGGTGAGCACAGCTGTCTCTAGGAGGGGGCAAGGTATGTACAATCACTGATGAGGTATGCATGCACGCAAAGGATTTAAAACTGCTCAGTCTTGCTACGAAAATTGAACCAAGTTAAAAGGAAATGCTGTGGCTTCCCCCTACTCTTCACCGCTGGATCAAGTCCACAACCTTACTTCATACAGAAAATACAATTGGCAAGGATCTCCAAAAGTAAATCACTATCTGGGTAAATGAAACAAAATGCTTCACTATTCCCAAATCTTGGTTGTGCCTCCTCGACTAGAAGCATTTTGTAGACAAAGGAGTGTTTCACAAAATTGAAATGTCATTCAGGTGAAGGGACAAGACATTTTCCACAGACACTTAAAATTTCAAACTTTCAAATGGCCCTTACAGCTGAACCATTGTATGTTACAGCAGTGTGGGTTCTGGGGATCCTTTAGCAGCAAATGCTGATTTAAAGGGCACGGGGTCTCTTCGGGTTGATTTGCTTGCTGGCCTGTTCTTCTTCTTGTAGAGCTGCACGAAAAGATTTCACTTTATCTTGGAAAAAAGAAAAGAACAAGAGAGTAAGTACTGCATTGCATGCAATACAGTATACAACTTCATGGGTCCTATCAAGTCAGCTGCCTTACTTTAGAGCATTAACTCAGGATTTTTCCTTTTGTTTTTTGTTGTCCAGAAACTCAGAACTAAACACAATACTCAATTATAGCAACAGTTTCATTATTTAAGGATTCATGAAAATAACTTTCTTCTATATCTTCAACAGGTTTCTGTTCTGTTTGGCACATTTTACAGTGTTGAATTTTCGTTTATTTGAATTCCTTTTGGAGTACAGACAGGCTATATACGTGTGTTAAATGTGTACAGTCATGTTCAAAAAAACACTGAGTCTTTTTTTTTTTAAGTAATCTCTATGCCCCATGTGGGGCTTAAAGTCATAAACCTGAGATCAAGAGTCACAGCTCTACCTACTAAGCCAGCCAGATGCCTCCGAATCTTATTAAACTGTAAAGTAGACTTTTCTTCCCTCAATATTAAGAAATTTCTACTCCTCATGCCTATTTTACCTTTTTAAGCCATGAAATTTCAAAAGATGTTTGAATTTTTAAAAAGAAACGTCATTTTGTCCTTATCAGGGATTGTAAAAGGGAATGGGGAAGGAGGATTATAGGATAATATATTCTTGGTCTTACAATTCCTACTATTATGTATTAATTCAGAGTCCCATAAGAATAAGAACTAGGTAAATAAATTGAAAGAGGCAAATAAGTCAGCTGTGAAGATGAGAAATATCTCATCTCCTTTTATACCAGTGGTTCTTAATCACGGGTGATGTTCTCCCACCACCCCCCTGACATCTGATAATATCTAGATATTTTTTGACTGTCACAACTGGGTTAGTGGCCACTGTCATCTAGTCAATAGAGACCAAGGATGCTGGTAAGCAATGTACAATGCACAGGACAGCACCTCAACAATTACCCAACTTAAAATGTATTAATGGTGCACAGGTTATGGCCTTTGGGAGAAAAGAAAGAGATTATCAGTTCGAATCTCAATTTCTTTCCCCTCTTCCAAAGAACAATGATATTTTAAAAATTAACTTCTGAAATTCAGAAAGAAATTTAAGGATCTCGGGATCTCGTACCTGTTAATATAAGATAAAAACTCTCAAACTTCTTATGTTAATACCAAAATTATCTCTGGATGGTAAAAAAAAAAAGTTTTTCCTAAAAAAATACAATAGCTGGACAGTAATTTCTTCAAAGTTATGGATACACTTGATACAACTAAGTTGAATGCCACATATTACAAAGAAAAAAATTACAATTCATTATGATCTGTTCTGAATAAAATACATACAGAAAAGCTGCCTGTGAGTTCTGACAGATAAGAACAATGATCAAAACACTTTAAATCAAGGCTTGAATATGAAGAATACGAAAAACAAAAGTAAGTTCTAGAAACTCTACATTTGTACCAACAATTCTGAATTGGGCAAACAGTCATTGCTGGCTCTCTATACGATATGATTTCAAATAACCAATTTCACAAAGGACCTAGTTTAAAAATTAGCCAGTTTGGTGCTAAGAACTAGCAATTTCAATCTGGTTTCACATTGCATTTCATGTACACATACACAGATGTCCATTCACATATAAATGGAGACAACTAGTTTGCCAATGCCTCAGAAACAAGTACATACAATAAATGTGAATGTGAAGCTACACAGATAAGCTACTTAAAAAGCCAAAAAGACATAGCATGTGGGTAAGTCACATGCTTCCCTCCATTCGCAAAGTAGGAAGAATAATTGTTGAAAGGTCTTGAGTTGTTCAAGGTCTTGAAAGCTTCCCCTTGATTTTTTAAAACAAGTCTTCAAAGGAAAGACATGACACAGGTGCAGATAGGAGGCTACAGAAGGCATGGTCCTGAATAGACCTAATCTAAGCAAAATAATTCTGACAAGCACTGACCTATCAAACTAAAAATCTGAATGAGTGTATAAAACTTACAAATTTGTTAAAATCCATTTTCCCTCTTTAATCATAAGATGCTTTTATCTTTTCAAATGCCTAAAAGAAAAAGACAACTAAAGAGCACTTGAAAGGATACTCCATGTTTCTTTTTTACAAAAAACAGAATGACTGGTCTGTCTTTATACTTCTGGAAATGTATTAAATGGTGCCCATAATTTTTATTTCGGATATCCTCTTGCAGTATGAAATCCTGCCACCAATTACATACGAAGATGAAGATTTCAAGCACTAAAATGAAAAAGGAATTACCCCGCAGCTCAGTTAAAATGTCTATTTTTTGCTCAAGAATAGCTTCAAGTTGAGTAGCATATGAATCTACATCATAGTCTACTTCTTCAGTCATCTCTAGGAGAGCCTTTTCATCTTCTAACCATCGAATAGATTCCTAAAAGGACAAAAATTCAACAATCCAATAAGCCTCTTTGTAAGAAACCAATTTACAAATTTCATGTATGTTGAATATATTCAAGCATACTTAAGATGGTATTCTCTAAAATATTAATAAGTATAAAACATCTTTATTTACAAAGTAAAATTAAGAAATATTTCCTTAAATTCTAACACAAACACAAATATGATAAGCCAAGTAAGGTAACTTCATTTTTCTACTTTTCCTTTACCCTGGGTAAGGGCTTGGGGAAGGGAATGAATCAAACACATTATCAATCAGTGAGCACAATAATTCTCAAAACTTAAGTAGCTACCCCTAAAATTGGGGAAGAATGGTATAATAAAGCTACTGAGCAACCTATTGAGGTCTATGGTAGCCCAGAACTTGCAAATCATGTAGAATTTACAAATCCATTTGGGGCCTCACAGTAGTTGGACCAAAAGTTAACCCTAAATTCTAAACACTAGGTCTTCAAAGTTATTTTAACTGTAAGAGACCGATGGATAGTCAATTTTAGAAGAGTCAAACAAATCACTAAATAGTAGCTACTTACTATTCATAAATGTTTTAAAGGAAACCATTCATTCTTAAGTGATTTCAGATAATGTGGAATTTATAAGTGTCATTTCCTAGCAATGTCATGAATCATACAGATCATGAACAAGTTCTGATCATTCTAAAGAGGTTTTGGTTAGGTCTTTCTAGCTTTCAGTGCAATTTAATAGCTAATTATTATTTTTTTTAAATTTTATTTATTTGAGGTAGAGAACATGAGTTGGGGGGGCAGAGGGAAAGGGAGAAGCCGACTCCCCGCTGAGCAGAGAGCCCAATGTGGAGCTCGATCCCAGGACCCAGGGACCATGACCTGAGCTGAAGGCAGACGCTTAACCACTGAGCCACCCAGGCGCCCCGACTACTTATAACTATACTATGTATAATCAGGCTGAATTAGCAACTTAGCTACAGATATCTATTATAAAATTACATACATATATGTATCAATTAAAATACATATACACACCCCAGTATTTTTTTTCTTTAGCTATCCACTTAATCTTTTAAAACAAAACCCTATTTTGAGAAATGGCAGGTCACAGTACAGAGGAACAATAAATCAAATTATAAAAAGAATACTGGATTGAAACTGAAAAACAACCAGTTCTGACAAAAAACAAAGACCTTTTAGATTTCATCATAAAATGGCAGAGTGGGAAATGATGGTCTTTATATGACAAACACCTTGCTCCGAAAGGACAGAGACAATTTAAGACAACTTAAATTACAAGTGTCCTTTCTTGATTTAATCTAAACACCCAGGCCTCTAAATACATTCTCATAATAAGGGTTTGATTGAAACTGTAACAGTTTTCCTTTTTTTTTAAAAAAGATTTTATTTATTTATTTATTTATTTATTTGTCAGAGAGATAGAGAGAGAACAAGCAGGGGGAGCAGCAGGCAGAGGGAGAAGCAGGCTCCCCACTGAGCAAGGAACCCGACGCGGGACTTGATCCCAGAACCCTGAGATCATGACCTGAGCTGAAGGCAGACGCTTAACCAACTGAGCCACCCAGGCATCCCAAAACTGTAACAGTTTTAATGAGGGTATATCCTATTCTCAACTTATAAAATAAATAGTTCTCTTAAATTTTTGAGCCTTTTATCCAGGTGTTTAAATGGCCTACAGCTGAGTCATGTTAATATTTGTTTACAAATAAATATTTCTCTAACATCAGAGAAGGCACACAGGTCAACAGAAAGAGTGAGCTACTGTTCACCTTTTTCTCAGAACATATTTATAGTCTCCATAATGATGTCTAAATGTTACCTCCACTTCCTCATAAGTATCACTCTCCAGGATATTTTGTTAGAAAGGGAGTAGGTGAGGGGTAGGGGAAGGAAATCATACAGTAAATCATACAATGCTTTTAATAGGCTGAACGTACAATGGGATGAGTTTGTCACGAGTTACTGCGACAGGCAGGGATTTAACACCCCTCACTCATCTGTCACTGTAATAACCTTCCCTTTCCTAAAGTAATCTTCCACCTCTGCAAAGGAAGATACTTCCTCAACTGTTCTGATAACACTTTGAAGTTTTTCTTACTGATGTCAAATAAACTGGCCTAACATGGAGAAAGAGGTGGTGGAGGGCAGAAGTTCAACCCTTCTCTAAAAATGGACAACTAATGAAAGCAAATAAAGCAGAACAGTAGTAAATAAACTAGATCTTTTCATCATAGCACAAAAAAAACATTGTTTGTAACCACCATTCATTTTCTGTTCAAAATATCCCATATACATACCCTACCCTACAAACACACATATACAATACATGCACAACGGTAATTTTTTACATTAGAATAATATTCAAAGTATTATGAAAGTTCTTAATTTTCTAACAAATATTGTGATGAAAGGTCCTGTCTTACTTTACCTGGAACACTGCCCTGTGATCTTCTACAACTTGTTCTTCCATTTCTACCATTTGTGAGACAGCTTCATGAAAAGTAAACAATTGGGGAGAAACTTCTTCTTCCTTAAGATGAGCATAGTTTAAAAAATTAGGACATAAAGTTTACATTTTAAATGTTACATAAAAGTAGTTTTTCCACATCATTTATAAAAATGTCATTTAGAAAATGAGGAAGTTTGCAAGATAAAGACTACTAAAATATAATATAAAAGGCGAAGCCACAACTTCTTTTTATGGGTCAAAAGTATTTGATGTAACACTCAATAAGACAGCCCAAATTTAAGCGTATCAGTGAGGAGTAGTTTTCACTTAGTCCAGGCTTTACTGCAGAATTACCCTAAAAAGGCAATCTCTTTTGGAATAATGCAACTTTTCAAAAATACATTTAATACAGGCTGTAAATATGCTAAAATATTTCTTCAGTATTGTTTACTTTTCACTAATAATTTAAGCCATATGTATGTCTTAAATATCTTTTATCAGAAAAGAGATTTCAAGATAATGTCTTTTATGACTGTGACTATCAAATTAGTGTTCTGAAGGTGTCAACTCTTACTAAATCTTAATTTCTGAATTACATCATACAATATGTTTGCCAGTTTTTACAGAAATCTTTTTTTTTTTTTTAAAGATTTTTTTTATTTATTTATTTGAGAGAGAGAATGAGAGAGAGCAAGCACATGAGAGGGGGGAGGGTCAGAGGGAGAAGCAGACTCCCTGCTGAGCAGGGAGCCCGATGCGGGACTCGATCCAGGGACTCCAGGATACTCGATCCAGGGACTCCAGGATCATGACCTGAGCCGAAGGCAGTCGCTTAACCAACTGAGCCACCCAGGCGCCCCAGTTTTTACAGAAATCTTAATTGACAATTGACAACTTTACCTCATCAACAAAAAACCCACAGACATAAATACAACATATTCTTAGTCCTACATCAAGTGAAAATTTCTCTAGCCTTGCTTTCTTTTTTGAGCTTCTTTCCCAACCCCAACATCTAATGATTTATTTCCTCAAAATGTGGCTTTAGTTAAGATGAGGTTTACTTAAAATTGATTTATAAAATGTGAGTAGAAAAAGCAATGTTTTTCAAACAAGATACACAATTCTATATGTATGTACAAATTTTGGTTAAATAGTATAAGTAGACATTTGACTTCAGTCAGTATGCTACCATCCCTAAAAGTTTATATATATAATCAAGTTGGCCAAAGAACTTTTTATCTTCTCTTTGGGAAACAAGCATCTGTTTTTCTTAAGACACACAGGCATACAATATATCATACGATAAACACACTCAACCAACTTTATTCATTTTATCTGCCCACCTCCCTGTCAAGCCCAGAATGTCCTCTTTCCTTTGCTTTAAGATATTATTCAAGTTCCTATCACTTCCGTGTGGTCTACTTAGAATACTTTTTTTGTCTATACAACTACTTCTAGAATGCTAACGTTCTTTATTATCTTCTACTTTGTGTACTTGTGTTGGTTTTATCTGTAGGATATGTCTTAGACACTAACCCATTTTAATTTACCTTGTTAAGACTTTAATATAACAATAAGAAAAGGTACACATGCACCAGTAAACTTAACTAAAAGCTAAGGCTGAACCACCTCAAGATAGTTCCTGGGAGCAGGAAAATTCAGAGAAACCCACACACTCTCAAATATGGAGGAGGCTACAAGAACTCATGATGTTACACTTTAAGCCTCTGCCCCGGTCCTAGCCAACCTCTCCAAATTAAAGTCCTACAAAGACCCAACCTGGCAGATAGAAGAATAAAACGGAAAAGATCTGCTATAGAGGGGGCCTATCTTTTTTTCATTTTCCAAATCCTTAAGAGGCACCATACCTAGGTACAGTGCATGGTTTGTTTCAAGAATTCAAAAAGCAACTATACCACCTTTCAAAACTTTTGGATAGGAGATAGACTAAGGCCAGGATCTCATTTTCAGTTTTTTATTTTCCATGGTTCAAAGTTTAGAACTCTTCTTTTAAACCAGGAACCCCAAGTTCCCTCACCTTTTAGAAAATCAGTGTAAAAACAGATGGCTGGCTCATAGGCTGTAGTCGGCTGACCCCTGATGTAGATGGTAGTTTTCAATCATTAAGTTCTGCTACTGATGAAATGAACTAAAATCAGGTCATTATAACTATATTGTCACTCACGTTTTGTTCACAAAGAAGTTTCAGATCATCTCTCTGAGGGGAACTCCCCACACCCCACTGTGCCTCTAAGTCATCAATTTGATTTGGTGGATGGTGCATTATTGGACGGACATCACCAGCAGCAGTTGGATCCACAGTCAATTCTTTCACCCTATAAATACATAAGAGGTACCTAAAATTAACAAACACACATGCAGAGGAACAAGAAACTACCATCCTATTCAATAAAAAGGCAATTCAATTAACATATTAAGACTGATGATGTCAGCTTTCCAGATCAAGTTTACCTGAAATCTGCGTAAAGACTAAAGGGATATTTGGCTGTTGAACTTTCAGAATTTACTGAGGTAACTGTATAATTATTTCAAAGATAATTATTGTGCATAATAACAATTAGCAAAAGTACGTAGATTCAGTATTTCAAAGTAAAAACTGTTTTTGCAATTAAATTATATAAACAGAAAAATGATAACAACAGCAGTTAGATCAATAAATGATTATTGCCAAAATCAGAGAACTTAATATACTTTGTAGATTTTTAGTTGTTATAATGCTCTATTAAAATAGCTACATGTGAAATAATCATATTTCTAATGTATGAAGATTGTAAGTTACAAAGTTCTATCATTTAAAAAATGTTTAACTATTATACTTCAGTTTACACAGTGGGAGGGTACATGTTCTAAATCAAGAGGATCTTTGTTATTTCCTTGCAGACAAGGAAATTTGTAAGAACATACAGAATAACGGTAAACTTCTCATTTTAAACAAGACCGTTTACCTTTCAACCATAAATATGCAAAGATGACATCATCCTTAAAAATATGAGGGGAAACAGGAAGCTTGAATTCTAAATCAACATTTTAAAGCAAATAAATTAATAAAGTACACAAAAATGAAGATCATGCAGTACAATCATCACCTGCCAAATGAAATGAAAATGAAAAATAAAATGGCTCAGAACAAAAGTATAAATGAAATATTTATATGTAACACAATTCAAAAGAAACTATGGAAATAAACATCTTATGCATAGAAGAAAGTAGACCTGGTAATCGAAGGAGAAAAGTCGTCATACTCATAAGAAGGAGAGAGATCAGGGCGACTGCCACTACCCTGTGAGAAGGGAATGTCTGATGGACTAATTCCAAACTCCTTTACTCTGCAGCACCAAAACAGCAACAAATTAAGAGAAAATGCTCTTGTAAAGACAGCAATGCACATTTCAAGTTTTTATTTCATATTCAGTTTAAATTTTTTTTTCAAAAAAAGGTATCAACATTGTTGTGATTTACTGTATTTAGAGTACTTTAAAAATAATCAATTTTAAGAAGTTTTCGAATTTTTCTGTCCTATCGATTCCTTAGTCCATAGTCCTTCTTTTCTGGTATACTTTCCCCTTTTCTCATGATCCTTCCTAGAAGTTTAACCAGACCATCACCTAAATTTTAAATGCCCCTTCTTTACAGCTACATGATGATTAATCAAATTTCCTTGTGCAGTCAATACTGCAAATATTTTATTAGCATCAGTGAGCCCTCAATACTCTTGCAGTCTTTTAAAACAGAACACGAAAGTATTAAGTCCTTCTGGCATCCACTGTTTGTAATGAATTAACTTCTTTCCTATGCGTCTAGGATGGTTCCATCCATGGTACAAAATGAGAAAGCAGTTCTTCAAATAGTTTTCTGTGTTTGGTTCAGATGAAGAACCCTGGTTAAGAAAAGCCTCTTTAGCAATGGAATTTAAATTGCTTTTGGTAATGTCTCTGATATTTATATTTAACCAAACTATGGCTTTTCTGACACCATCTCTGTGATTCCCTATGTTCCTTTTGGGGTCATCCCATTTCATAACAGTAAGCTGTATTTATTATGTACTTCCTACATGTTAGGTATTATGATTGTAAATTTTAGGCATTATATTATATAAACCTTACAACAATCCTGTGGTATTATTTTTTGCCACTTTACAGATGAGAAATTGGTTCAGAGCAATAAAGTATCTTACCCAATGTCATTCAGTGAGAATGTGGTGTGAGGTTCAAACCTAGCTTTGAGTACAAACATTATGTTACTTAAGCATCCAATATACTGACCATCTTTTTCTCACTACTTCTTTTAGATTTGATCTAAATGAAATTACTGTTTCGTTGGGTTATAGATAGTCATACAGATCAAACTAATAATTTCATGTAGATCAAACTAATTTATTTCTTCTACTTACACTCTTTCTTTGACCTCCTGGTAATGCCTGCTGTCCCAGGTTCAATCCTAGATGCAGCCGCCCTTCATCCGTTATAGTCACTTTGGAAAGCTTATTTACCGTACAGACTGACAAAATCTAAATTTCTAACACTAACGCGATTCTTTTTATTCCCAACTCCATTTAGGATTCTATCAGAATTTCCTAATTTAGATAACCTATCCGCCCCTAATAGGCAAATATTTTCCTCTATTCCAAGGGCTTTTGTCCAACTCAAACAGTAAATACTATATGCAGGAATTATATTCCTCAAATGAGCTATCAAGGGAGGTTGAAAATCTTTATTCCTAGAGATTTGGAAAGAAAAGACAGAATTATTTGTCCCAGATGGTTAGTCATGTTGCACATGAATTACATTACATGATAATAAATTAAAACATTTACTTGGACCTAAATAAACTAGAGGAATGGCCAGATACAGCATTTTCAAATTAGGGAGATTCCTTTGCAGTTAAAAGTCTGAAGACATGGAGGGGTCTTGTCTGTTTTAATTCTATAACATGGCAATATTCTGCTATACTAGGCTGTTTCTCATCTCTCCCATGAACAATTTGAAGAAGCACTTTAATGATAAAAACCCCACATACCAAAAACGTTCATTATAAAAATGAATTAAAAGTACCATAAATGTTTGCAGCTCAGAGCCCATAATTCAAAGTTTAAAAAGGATTAAATTTAGAAATAAAGTTCCATTATATTTTTAAAGAAGTTATTTTAGTATCTTTTTGTAAAATGTCAATAGGCTTATACTTTCCAACAGTTTTTACTATCATTTTAAAAAATCTCTTCAGTTGAAACAAAATCAAATCACAAAAGAAAAAAAGAGTATGACCCCATTTATATAAAGTTCAAATACAGCCACCTATGTTGTTCAGGGATACATTCATAGGTGGTAAAACTATTTTTAAAAAGAAGGAGAATACCCATATGACCTCACTGATATGAGGAATTCTTAATCTCAGGAAACAAACTGAGGGTTGCTGGAGTGGGGGGTGGGGTGGGAGGGATGGGGTGACTGGGTGATGGACACTGGGGAGGGTATGTGTTCTGGTAAGCGCTGTGAATTGTGCAAGACTGTTGAATCTCAGATCTGTACCTCTGAAACAAATAATGCAATAGATGTTAAGAAAGAAAAAAAGAAGAAGAAGAATGTAGCAGAAGGGGAAGAATGAAGGTGGGGAAATCGGAGGGGGAGAAGAACCATGAGAGACAATGGACTCTGAAAAACAAACTGAGGGTTCTAGAGGGGAGGGGGTTGGGAGGATGGGTTAGCCTGGTGATGGGTATTGAGGAGGGCACGTTCTGCATGGAGCACTGGGTGTTATGCACAAACAATGAATCATGGAACACTATATCTAAAACTAATGATGTAATGTATGGGGATTAACATAACAATAAAAAAATAAAAAAAAAAAAAAAAAAAAAGAAGGAGAATACCAAGAAAATTATACCACAGAAGTCAAGGCAATGTCTACCTTGGGGGACAGATTAATGGATTTGGACATGTTATTCAGGATTTGTAATCAGGAGGGGACATATGGGGAGCTTTCTAGAGAGGTAGAAATGTTCTATTTCCCAATCTGATGATAGGAATTTACACTATATAAATATTTATTAGATTATTCACTTATGTTTTCAGTACTTCTCTGTATACATATGTATTCCTGTTTTATAAAAAAAGATTAAAAATAGAATTTCCATAGCAACTAAAATAAATAGGACAAATACTTGTATTCAGCAAAATTAAGGGAATGTCCACAGTAGAAATGTTATACAAAGAGGAATCTGATCTCTAACAATTAAAATCACAAATGCAATATGTGATAAGAGAAACTGAAAACTACAAAGTCATTTTTTCAAAACAAGAGCAACAGGAACAATTTATGGAACAAATATATATCTGTCTATCACAATCCAAAGTTCCAAGGGCATTTCATTACTGTAAGGAATAAATTATTTTAAGTCTATAATGCTTTTTGTCCTTCCATTTGTAATAACATCATGTCCATTAAATTCTATAACACTAGTGACAATGAATAAAAAAATGTAACTCATATAGAACACCAGAAAAAAATGTGCTATCATTACTTATTCAAACCCTAGATTTCCTACACATGGCATTTAGTATTATCAGAAATAATTTTTAGCAAATACATAAAACAATTTAAGAAATATAGACTGGTCCCCTTATACTCACTTAGACTCTTAATATAATAGGAAAAATTTACATGATTTAAATGCAGTAAAAAAACATGAAATATAACTTGGTGAAACAGAAAAATGTAATCATGTTCTAGGATAGAAAGACCAATTCTACTAAAGATCTAAATCTCTTTCCAAATTACCCAACACATTTCCATTTATTTTCAGAACTTGACCAAATGACTCTACACATCACCTTAATGAATAACATGCAAAAAATTTTTTAAAATTGAAAAAAAATAATAAAAGTCATCCTATCAGGTATTAAGTCAAAGTAAATACTGCTCTACTCCCCTCAAATTTCAAACCAAATAACTATTTTGCATACCTATTTGCGTATCTTAATGTATTAAGAGTATTTTCACAGGATGCCATTCCTGGAGAGATTGTGGCAATCTAAGGGAGAAAAATGCAAAGGTAAAGAAAATGTTATAAATGATGAAGACAGTCTTATCAACATATTGCTCATTAAGATCTAATCTTAAAATGGTTATTTAAAATTAACATTTATTTGTATATCTAAACTCCAAGATAATTTGCTATATCACCCCCACAATCAGATAATAACTATAAGCCACATAAAATATAAACAACTCTCTGAAAGCACCAGAAAATGATTTAAATCACACAGAAAATGGAGGTCAACACCTAGGAGGGAATAGCACTGAGTGTTCCCACTACCCCCTCACCAGCCCACACAACAGTGTTTTTGCTTAAGGGCAAGCCCCACTGCTGTCACACAGGGCAAATAAAACTTCATTAGAAAACTGGAATTTCACTGGTTAAACTAAAGGACAGAATTTGAACGTAGAAACTAAAGCAGCTAGAAAGTAAGGTTTGTCCCAGAAAAGATAATCATGGAGGGAGGTAATCTTGGCAACCAAAAATTGTACATATATAAACTGCCCAAATCTCTGGCTGACTCCTGAACCGGGCATACATAAGGCCTACTCCAAGTAACATAGCTAAGTCTAAAAGAACTGTTTGTTTTCGATTTCAGCTGCTGCCCAAAGCAAGGGAGATAAGAGTTTGAGATAAGTTAAGTTCACTTCTTGCTAAAACAACAAAAAATCAATAATCTTCAGAACATAAGAGAATCCAGAGTGTCTATATAAGTATTTATTCATAATAAAAATGATATAAACCAATTTTACTAGACATACTAAGAAAAAGAAAAGTGTGAACCATACTCAAGGAAAATAAAAATCAATGAAGACCAACCTCAAGAAGACTCAGATGTTGGAATTAGTAGAATGCATTATAACTGCAATATAATCCTCTCTATCAGACTGGCAGGGACCACATCTTAAGTATCACTGTATCTCTCACAATAGAAGGATTTAAATGATTGTTATTAATGTGCATTATAATTTTTCCATAGATATTGTGAGTTATTCATCATTCAGGGTTAAAACAAAACAAATAAACAAACAAACTTACCATGCAGGTACGAGAATTTTCACCTATGAATGAATCTCTTAACACCTGAGTGAGCTTACTTGCTCTGAAAGGAGTATGAGGTTTATTTCTACCTAAGGCTCTGATGCACTCCTGAAAATTAAGAAAGCAAGTTTCACAGATTAGGCTCCTTATATACAGTAATCTTAATTAATATACTTAAAAGACCTTTCATTATAACTCTAACATTTAAGATCTGATTGGCTCTGGAAATCCTACTAACAGGTTTAGAGCATACTAAAGATGGTCTCATAAAGCCTAAGAAAATGAAATTAAAAACAGTAACAACAACAACAACAAAGTATTTATTATTCCAAAAGATTCTTCTGGAGACTGACTAATATTTAGAAGTAACAGATAGAAGGATATAAAGCTAAACTTTGAAAGTGGCATGACAAAAGAAAAAACACAGACTGTTTTCTTGTAGTCTTACCAATCCTCCCTTTCCTTTTTTTTTTTTAAACATTTTATTTACTTATTTGAGAGAGAGAGAGGGAGAGAGCACAAGCAAGGTGGGGGGAGAGGGAGAAGCAGACTCCCCCCTGAGCAGGGAGCCTGATGCGGGACTCCATCCCAGGACCCGATCCCAGGACCCCCGAGATCATGACCTGAGCTGAAGGCATATGCTTAACCAACTGAGCCACCCAGGCACCCCCAATCCTTCTTTTTCTATTCAAGGAAGGGATAGAATATTCATCATTCTACATTTTTCTGAGACAGTATTTCTTAGCTGAGTTTTGTGGTTCCTTGCCCTCCTCTAAGATAATATGACTAATTAAAACCCTGTGGAATCTTAGATCCCTTATTCACTCTAAAAAAAATGAGTATGTGTGAAGAAAGTTCCTGGGTATAATATAAATCAATAACTGTAAACATAAATAAATTCTGATAACCTCTCTTCCTCACTAAATGTTACATGTACTACAATTTTGTAGCTAAACAAAATTAAAGTCAAAAGCAAAAGATTTTTCACAATTAAATACATGTTATTTACCTTGAGTGCTAAAAGGCTTTTATTAATTTCAGCACCTTCAAGCCTGGTTTGCCTGTCTGCACTGGAAGTATCAGCTCCTCGTTCATTTCCAGCCAAATCAATGAGAGAAAATTTGCCATGTAGCTTTCCTTTCCTTCTAAGAATAATCTGAAACACTGCATGGCTCCGAGATGAATGTGCATTTGCAGATGTTTGACCGGATGTTCTACAATGTGATTAAGGTTATTTTAGATACCAAAAAAACTTCAGTTTTTATATGTTGTAAACCACAGTATTTCATCAAAGAACCCACAAAAAACTATCCAGCTTCCATCATTTAAATACAAAGGGGACAATCTAACTTAAAACACTTCAACATAGCCAGATTCATACACTTTAATCTGGCATACTTATAGTATATTTGTAGTATGATTATCAATATAGTAGATATCACTCAAAGTTACATGTAACAGTAAATGTTTTTATGAACAAATTTTTACTACCAGGATGCATTAAGTAACACCTTTGCTTTGTTTAGATACCCAAATTATCTAAAACTGATTAAGAAATTAATTTTCTCTTTCTTAGTTAAAATGAAATTTACCTGCAACTGTTACCTATGTCAATGAGTTTCAGTACATCTTCAACACATTTGACCTCCCGTTCCTGTAATCCCACCACTTGAACCTGCTGTTTCCCATCTTCTAGCACTCTTAATTTTGTTTTCCTGTTTAGCAAGTCAAACACCTATTTAAAAAAAAAAAAAATTAGAAAACTAGCTTTAAAGGAAAAGACTCAGTTCTATAAAAATGAATCGGGAGTCCAAAAATTATTTCAGAAAATTAGAATAATAATGCTCAATACTGAAGCTGAGACTTTCAAAGGGAATTTTTAAAAATCTCAACAAAATACTAATATTTTAGTATATTATTCTAACACATATATATTTAGAATATTCTAACACATATAAAAATATGTGGTGCAATGGCTGCACAACATGAATGTAGTTAATGCCAGTGAACTTGTACACAAAAAAATGGGTAAAGTATTAAATTTTATGTTATACATATATTAAACCACAATTTAACACCCTCTCCCAAAAAATCAGGTTTTTTTTTTTAAAGTTTCCACTTACCTTTCCACTATAAATTTCAAAAAAGGTTGCATATACTTGAAGTTCTAACTTCTTATAGTTTGGCTTCTTTAACATTAAAAAGACATCTCGAGCTGTCAAGAATTTCATATGGAGAAAACGTGTTAAGACTTTATAAATACTACCTTTTTTTTTAAAAAAAGATTTTATTTAATTTGAGAGAGAGAGGGAGAGAGAGAGAGAGCATGAACAGGGGAGAGGGGCAGAAGGAGAGGGAGAAGCAGACTTCCTGCTGAGCAGGGAGCCTGATGCGGGGCTCGATCCCAGGACCCTGATATCACGACATGAACAGATGCTTAACTGACTGAGCCACCCAGGCACCCTGCAAATACTATCTTTAAAAAGCAATTCAGGGTGCCTGGGTGGCTCAGGCAGTTAAGCATCTGCCTTCAACTCAGGTCATGATCAGGATCCCAGGAGCCTGCTTCTCCCTCTGCCTCTCTCTCTCTGTCTCTCATGAATAAATAAATAAAATCTTAAAAAAAAAAAAAAAAGCAATTCAAATGTTCTCTATTTAGAGGAATCAGTTTATCTTTACCTAGAATGACAGTGTCAATAAAAAAAATGAAGACTAAAGTAAACATTAATTTTACAAAAAAAAAAGTAATAGTTTTTTTACACTTAAGTATAGATGCCACTCTTTCATATTCAATAAAAGAATGCTACTACTTATTCTTATAAATAACATAAAATTATAGGTGGTCATAGCAAGGTTATTCCCATAACCACACCAAACAGAAGCTTTTCACACATCAGCTATTCAACAACAAATACTAATAAGCTTCAACAACAAATACTAAGCTCCAATAATATGCCAGATTAAAATGACACAAATATAACCAAGATTCCTGTCCCAAAAGCTTAATCTCACAATTCTTTTCAAGTGGTCTAACAACCTAAAATTGACATAACATACAAGTTTAACTTTATGGTTACCCTGAAAGTCCTGAACAATATTTCCAAGTTTTATTTCAAAGCCACCTGAGTAATATTCAAGAATATTACAAATGATATGCAAAAAAGACGGTTACCTGCTAATGCATAAATTCCTTTAGAACAATCTTGGTTCTTTCCTGAAAAGTCACCTCCCATAGTCTACATGTTAAAAAAGAAATAATAATAGATATTATTCAGGAATAAATCTTAAGAATTTAGGTCTTAGAATTAAGCCATAAGGAAAATAAACAAGCTGCATAGGAGGATGTAACTAATGAATTACTCACATGAGTTTTTCCACTTCCAGTCTGCCCATAAGCAAAGCATGTAGCCATTCCCCTTTCAAATATAGTTTCCACTAGTGGTCTAGCTGTAAACCTTAAAATTAGAATGCACTAGTCAGAATGTGCCATCAATATTTAAATTAAGTAAATAAAATACCAAGTCTTATTAATAAACAAAACTCATACCAATATTTTTAACAAATCAATGGGCTCAGCTGTCAGACAACTGAGCCCACTGATTTGTTAAAATTTTTAAATCTTATCCTAAAATTGCTTAAAGCTATTTAAAGCATAATTTCAAGTAATTCCATAATAAACGACGGTCACAATGGACCAAGAAAAAGGAAGTAACTGAGCTAAGACATGTGGATATGAAAGTTTTAAAAAATAACAAAAAATCATATTAGGCAAGACAAGTAAGGTTTATACAATGAAGAGCAAAAAAACCAACCAACCAAAAAACCCACACCACCAGGATTAAAAGTTTTAACAGAAATCTAATCAAAAGAGTGATAATCTCAATAGAGAAAAAAACAACTATAAAAATATTATCTTAAGGCCATCTACCCAAGTAGAAAAGTGATAGGATTTCCTTGAATGTAGCTAAGTAAATATAAATTATACTTATAAGACACTGATAGTCTTATCAGTGTTGATATTCTTAGTTCAGGAGTTGATAGTCTTAGTTCAGGAGAAGGATGCAAAATTATTATGGCTTGAATTATTTTTTAAACCTATTATTGTAATCACTGCTAGAGTTAAAATTAAAAAAGGGCTAAGAAATACTTCACTGGGCAGAGCTCTAAAAACTGTAATGGGAAACAAATTTTTTTTTTTTAGTTTTTAAATTTTATTATGTCATGTCAGTCACCATATATTACATCATTAGTTTTTGATGTGGTGTTCCATGATTCATTGTTTGCGTATAACACCCAGCGTTCCGTGCAAAACGTGCCCTCTTTAATACCCATCACCAGGCTAACCCATCCCCCCACCCCCTCCCCTCTAAAACCCTCAGTTTGTTTCTCAGAGTCCATAGTCTCTCATGGTTCGTCCTCCCCTCCGATTTCTCCCCCTTCATTTTTCCCTTCCTACTATCTTCTTCTTATTTTTTAACATATAATGTATTATTTGTTTCGGAGGTACAGGTCTGTGATTCATCAGTCTTACACAATTCACAGCGTTCACCATAGCACATACCCGCCCCAATGTCTATCACCCAGCCACCCCATCCCTCCCACCCCCCACCACTCCAGCAACCCTCAGTTTGTGGAAACAAATCTTTTTTTTATATAGGCTTCAAAATAATGTATGCGGAACATTTTATACAGTTCTGCTCAATTTTTTTAAAGGAACAACTGAAAGAGGTACAGAACAAAAGGAACAGGAAAAAGTAGTCAAATGGAAGTAGAGAATGAGTCTGCAGAGTGATTAGACAAAAAAAGGCCTACCTCGAATTCCCTCAAAGCTAAATAAAGGGGATAGCATCAATATTGGTAAAGTTAAGAAGCATATATACAAAGTAAAACAGAATGTTTACTAAATCTAGCATATTCAGAGAAACATACCTTATAATTATAGTCAGACATATTTTATGAAGCAGGAGTGGAAGTAGAGAAGGGAGTAGGGGTAAGAAGAGGACTCTATTCTCAGATAAAAAATACACAAATTATATTAATAGTTCCCTTTTTTTTTTTTAATCTTTTTTTTTTTTTTAAAGATTTTATCTATTTATTTGACAGAGACAGAGATAGCGAGAGCAGGAACACAAGCAGGGGGAGTGGGAGAGGGAGAGCAGGCTTCCCGCCAAGGAGGGAGCCCGATGTGGGACTCGATCCCAGGACCCTGGGATCATGACCTGAGCCGAAGGCAGACGCTTAACGACTGAGCCACCCAGGCGCCCTAATAGTTCCCTTTTAAAACAAATTCTTCATAATACCATTTAGCATTCACACTTTCTTTAATTTTCTCTTTCTTTACAACTGAACTCCCAGTTTACTGGCTTAAAGCCCAATGGAGCTGACCTCAATAATATTTCATTAATAAGTCTTCAATTCTTAGGACTCTTATTAAGTCTTTAATTTTCTGTTTTCCAGCCATATTTATAAAATGAAAAGGCAATGAAAAAGCATTCAAGTAATTGCCAAGACAGTCCTATATAGACTAAAATAGCACTGCTGTTAAAACTGACCTGTTATAATTAGAAGGCAATGTTTACAAACTATGTATGAAAATCTAAATTTGGCATTCAACTTTGGGATATCAATGTGTAATACTTGTAAGTTTGAGTTGTTTATAAGTTGAGTAAGTGAACATATAGAATTTCATGTATTACAACTATTCCAATGCTCAAAGATGATAAAAATTCGGCAAATGCAAGTAGGTTTAGGGACCTTTTTTCCTTAAATGGTGGTAACATGTGAAACAAAGGTTTAGAAAACTTATGGACATAACAAATATTCCAAATTTCTTTACTAAAACAGAAATTAAAAAGCAAAAAGTAAAAGTCCCCTTCTAACCACATCAAATTCCTAGAACTACAGAAAACACCTACATTTTCCAGGAATTTCCTATCCATATATAAATAAAATGTATGAGATATGTATATATTAGTAATAAAAACTATGATTTTGGGGAAGCATTAAAGGGAACAAGTAGTAATACTCATTATTGTGTTTATACCATAACCTTTGTTTAAACTCAGAATAAAAAAGCATATTGCCACTTTGGAGAGATATGCCAAGATCAATGCAAGCTTCAGGGTGGTTATAAATATACAGCATAAGAACAAAACTGTTATTTAAAACAAATTTACCTACCTGTAAACCATTTCATTAGGAGCTGAGTCATCAAAGGCATAATCAAAACGAAATGTTTGGTTTTCTAGGTACCTTGTTAAATCTACTTTTTGTTTTGGTTCATGTACCATCACAACATCTTTACTAGGGATTGTGATTACATCAAGATCTTTCATTTGAGTTTCTAAAAGAATAAATGAAAATCAATGCCCAGTAATTTTCACAGCATTTCAATGTAATAAGTACTTTCTAAAAAAGTAATAAGAATTTTAATAGAAGTATTAATTCTATAAATATAAATATCTCATAAATATGCCATTCAAGAAGACATATTTCAACAACCAAGTAAAAAAAAAAAAAAATACTATCAAAATTTATGTGAAGCAAGAACCAGAAATGGAATGATTCATAGAGTAATAACAAATCAGCAGATCTAACCAAAGAAATCTGCATAATGATTATGTACAAATAAAATGATTTATATTTAACTCTTCCAAATGAATTTAATTTCTGCTATCATGAAAATAAATACCAATTGGACAAAATCAACCTTTCATTAAGAGTTCAAAAAGCATCATACCTTTTTTATTGAGTGGTCGTTTTCTTACACAAACACATATCCTATGTTCATCAATCTAGAAATAAAATATTTTATTTCAATATTTATCAATTATATAAAACACTGAAAAGTCAGTTATGCAATATTTCCTACAGAGATTTTAGAAATTTATGCACTGCATAAATAGGATAAATAAACTTAAAAAACAAATTAGGATGTACAAATTTTAATAGTTAAAAGACAATGATTTCTAAAATTCTGAGCATAATGGAAAAGTACTCATTTTGTTATTTGGTAAACAATTAGGAAATAACTCGTAGAGGCCTCTACTGTTCCTATTAGTAGCATAAGGTTCACATTAAGAAGCTGCCTTACTTCAATATATGCTGCATATAACAAAAGCAAAATTTCCTACCAAGTGGTGTACTGTCAGGTTGATTAAAGGGAAAGGTGTTGACAAAGATAACTAAGAATAGCAAGAAATGCAATTCTCAGATTATTAGTGAGCGAAATAACTCCAACAATTTTATAATAGCCAATTCTTACACATAAATATTTTTTCATAAAATTTATGCTCCCAATACTTCCCCTTTAATAATAAATCTATAACACAGGGATTGGCAAAATATGGTCTGCAGGCCTAATCCAGCCCACTACCTGCTTTTGTAAAGTTTTAATGAGACAGTTGCACTCATTTGTTCACATATCACCTATCACTGCTTTCATACTACAAAGGCAAAATTGCGTAGTTGTGATGAAGACCATATGGTTCACAAAGCCAAAATTATTTACTATCCGGGTCTTTTAAGAAAAAGTTTGCCAATCAGATGTAGTAGATTAAATACATGTAGGGGTAGCAAGGACTAATATATACACACAAGTATTATGAACAACAACTCTCTGAAATCCTAAACAATACATCAGCCTGACACAAATGTATTTTATGTACCCAAGCTATTCTGTATATGCTAGGTCAGATGGATTATTTTTCTTAGGTATCAATTACTCACAAAATAATCCCTGTCCAAAAACTTCTCATTCTTCAAGAGGAAAGTAGTTGAGTAATAGGGAAGCAGAATATTTTTCGAGCACTAGATTTCTGGTCTAGTATGGTCCTCAACAACCATCACTTACTGTTAAAAAGCCAGACTAACATTTATTTAAAAATAACAAATTAACTAATAGTAAATTAGTTTGATAGTGGCAATTTATAGCCCAAATCAAAGAGGAAATAAGCTTGGAACTGGGATAAAAGTTTCAGTGATGGTCAGAAAGGAGAATGGGTCTTCTGACATCATTCCTTTAACTGCTGTTCTGCTCTACCAAAGACAAGAGAGGCTTTGCTTTGAAAAGAACATCTCTGTGGGGAAGCATGTCTGATAAATCAAATTATGGGAGATAATCATAAATGTGAATGATTTCTTGATTTTCACCTTAAAACACGGGGAATGTACACCTATAAAGAAAAAAAAAAACACTATATAGCTAAATCCAGTATTAAGTGGGCACTGAACATGTTTTTTTTTTTTTATTAACAGCATAAAAAAATTCCAGAACAATAGTTTACAAAGAATCTTACAGGATCTGCTGTTGTTAATGGTCTATAATCCAAACTTCCTCTAAAGTCTCTGATCATACACATAATTTCATAATTTGGGTTTGTAGCATCAACATCCTACACGGAGACAGAGAAAATTCATCATTTATTATCATTACAATAATGGATATTGTTGCATTTATGTTTTGGTTTTTAAGTAGGCTCCATGCCCAGCATGAAGCCCAATGTGAGGCTTAAACTCACGATCCTGACTGAGATCAAGAGTCGGACGCTTAAGTGTCTGAATCACCCAGCTGCCCCTGTTGCAAATTAAATATGGTTTGCAAATTAAAATTAAATTCACAGATTGTGGAGTGTCTGTTTTATTTTTAAGTTTTTAAAAAATCAATCAATCAATCAATCAATCAATCAGGAGATTGTGTCATTGCCAAGTCCAAACTCAAACTAGAGGCATCATAAAATTTAGTTTCAGAGTTCAGGATTAAAAATATGCCCAGTAATCGTATTTCATATTAAATACATAATTCTGTTAGCCTACATACATTCTGTTATTAACTGTAAACCAAACACTCATTAAAACCACCCTTGAGGGGCGCCTGGGTGGCTTAGTCGGTTAAGCGGCTGCCTTCGGCTCAGGTCATGATCCCAGGGTCCTGGGATTGAGCCCCACATCGGGCTCCCTGCTCAGCAGAAGGCCTGCTTCTCCCTCTCCCTCTGTCTGCCGCTCTGCCTACTTGTGCTCTCTATCTCTGTTAAATAAATAAATAAAAATCTTTAATAATAAAAAAAAAACCACCCTTGAATTATTTCAAAAATTCACCTGTTACACATATGACTTAATCATCCTAGAAAATGAAGCAAGAGAGAAATAGTGCTCATCTTAAACATCAATAAAGAACTCTAGAAAAATTGAAATTCTACAAAAATTCATTTAATCAGATTTTTCTTCACCATGCTTAATCCAGTGATCCAGCAAAGTAGAAACACAGACTCATTTATGTTTTCTGTTTTGGTTGACTCTCTAAAAAAATTTAAAAACCTAAGGCATGGTAAAACCACCTCAAATGGACAGGACTTAAAGGAATCAAAAGACAAGATAATTTTTGAAACCTTTAAAATTCAAATTACTGAATGTTGACTGCAATTTACTTTTTTGCTTCAAAACTGAGAAAATTCAGATTAAGACACACGTATCAATAGTTAACAGCCTCTCTTAGCCATGAGTAATAAATTATTAAACATTCTAAGAAGTCAGATTTTTTTCATGCACCATGTACAGATTTCTTTGAATATAAATTTCAAAACTGTTAATGAAACTTACTTTCAATTAACTTTCTTTTAGGAAACAACAACAACTATGTCAATGGAAAAAGTGAATGTAAAGTTAAAATTAAGAGATCACAAAGAGATATGAAAATATTATGAGGTTCCCATAGGAAACACCAGGTGGCATCTGTGCTAAGTATCAGCAGATCTATCTGTATTGTGTTTTACTTATTTCAAAACCCAACTGGCCATTCTCAGAACACTTTAAGATATAACCTGATTTATTCAAGTTGAATTTTATACTGGTTCCTAATTCTATAACACAACTTCTTTATGATTAAGGGCATTTGAATATACTTCTAAATAAAGAAACAATCCCGACATTTTAATAGAGGAACAAAGTTCTAAGAATATAATAGATATAATACAATAGATATAATACACTAGAAATTATATGTACAGAAACAGAATTTCTAATAGGTGAAGATCTATATAGAGATAGAAGACCAGTCTTCTATATAATTTTTCCATTGTTAGTAAAAAGTTTTGTTACCATCTAAAGGGAACATGGGAGGCACAACAGAGATACACTTTCAATATCTAGTATAAATTAAAACAGAAAGAATTTCCCCTTTCATTCATATGCTGAATTTACTAACCATGGAAAAACAATAATAAAATTTGTAGTATAATCGTCTACTTTATAATCATCTACTTTAACTAGATATTCTTCTGAATATATTTTTAGACCTTTTTAGGAAGTCAAAGTCTTATTATTCTTGAAAGGTGTAATGGCTGCGTTAGAATTGTAACACGATGGATTATTATTCAAAATGGAACAAATGTTAGGGCTACACATATCCACTAAAACGTGAAAAGTACATGTAGTAAAAATCTGTTACGGTAACGTATTTTCACAAGAGTTTACATTATTTCTCATTATCAGTTTAGATTTCAACTAAAGGAACTATATTGAAATCTTTAATTGAATGCCTCAAATACTTTTTCAAAAGCAAATCACTTTCACTGACACCATCTACATCTTCAGTTCATGCATAAACAAAATTTGTTTCTGTTACAAACCTGGGCTCTTTTTTCTCTAAGTTCTTGCTGCTGTAGTCTTCTTTTTTCTCGTTTTTCTTGTAATTTTTCTACTTCTTTCACACAATTAGATTTTCTACGTGCTGAAAGAAAAACATGAGCTGTAGAAGTACAGCTTTCTTTTTTACAGTACTGTACTTACACACAAAAATTTTATGTATAATTTCACCACATACACCCAAAAAACGGTACACAGTGACAAGGCATGCCTTTAACAACTATGTGCACTTATGAGCTGCTTTAACAGAACTAGGAACAGGACAATATACAGATAGCAGTCAAGAAAAATGACTTTAACATATTGATACATGTCATCTCTTGGTTTACAATCACAGATGTATGAATTGGAAAGGACTGAGAAGTATAAGAAATACTTCCGTAACATCTGTCAAATTATCATCTGACCAGAATTTTAAATTCAAAGCAAGTGAAAAATTGTTATAATTTTGTATTTATAAATTTTCTCCAAAATACACGTTTCAAAACCCAATTAACAGACTAAACCAACAAAAAAAAATCTTCCACAGTGGTAAAATGAAATCTGCAATCAAACTTATAATTAGACTCTTTACCATTTGGGGACTTCTAAGGATGACCAAGAGAGAATACATGTATGCCTAAAATGACTGAATCCTTGATACATGATTTACATACAAGGGGGTCCAAATTCCTTTTTTGCAGCTTGAACTGGAGATATATCTGAAACACTACCATTCTGTTGTGCAGAGGAAGACTGCTCAGGAAGCTGACTAGGCCGTGCACGTGCAGAACCAACCACTGCAAGTGAAACAAAATTTTTAAATTCAGAACAGAAAATCAGTAAAGGTGAACCCTAGTAAAAGGAACAGAGATATCTCAAAAGAACTGATACTTATGAGCTGTCAGTTTTCTACTTATGTGGGTATAAAGAGAATATGTAATAATCAATTTTGTTCAATAACTAACAAGCCAAGAGGTTTTCAAGGTAGTATGTGCAGAGACTGGGGTTCCACCAATGTAATTTTAGCTACAAAACTCAATCTGAAAAATTTATGTAAAAACCAAAGCCAAGCTTGATTTTTAATAATCATTTAAAAAATGTAAGTGTGCAGGGGCGTCTGGGTGGCTCAGCCAGTTGAGTGGCTGGGTCTTGATTTCAGCTCAGGTCATGATCTTAGGGTCCTGGAATCAAGCCCTGCGTCCAGCTCTACGTTTAGCAAGGAGTCTGCTTGAGGATTCTTTCTCTCTCTCCCCCTCTCTCTTTGCCTCTGCCCCACTTGAGCTCTCCCTCTCTCTAAAATGAATAAATAAATCTTAAAAGGGCCCCCCAAAATATATATATTTAAGTGTGCAAAATATAAATTTTAAATTTAAATGCACTGTCATTTTGAAAAATTTACACAATTCTGAAGTACATAAAGTAAAAAACACTCCTTCAACCCTCCCTATAATTCCAAATCCCACTCTTTGCTCCTCAAAGACGCAAATCTTCAGCAGAGAATTTCCCAATGTATATGTTATAAAAGTGGAAAAATAAATATGAAGTAAAATATAAGCACCACATTTTACAAAGCAATATAAATTTTCAAAAGTTTCAAGGGAAGGATAGTGTTTAAAGTACAGGACTTTCCCTCTACCTCCAATCTCTCTTCTAATACCTAATGCCTGTCCTGCCCCACCATCCCCCCACATACAGAGAAACATCACCACCAGAAATTATAATTCTGAATTGCTGAAGAGGAGAAAAGAAATTAACTGTGCTTTACATTTCCTTGCTGAAAATACACGGAAGACCTGCAATTAACTACAAATTGTACCCGTTCAACTTTTCTTTAGCTGACTCCCAAGTTACCCATAATCTTTTGGGAAGACTGTTAGCCAGAAAGTCATGTAAAATGGGATTAGATTTACTACTGTGAACTCGATTAACAGACTACTGCCCCATTCCTTTCTTTCTCATGATACTCTTCTCAAATCTGAAAAGTTATTGGGTAAAGGAGATTAATCAAAAATTGCATATAACAGAGTTTCATATTCATCACTTACCTTAATAAATCATTTTTTATATTATTGACTTTTTTCAAGATTTTATTTATTTATTTGAGAGAGAGAGAGAGAAACAGAGCATGAGTCGGGGAAGGGGCAGAGGGAGAGGGAGAAGCACACAGAGAAGCAGGTGGAGAAGCAGGCTCCCCGCTGAGCAGGGAGCCCAATGCGGCACTCGATCCCAGGACCCCACGGATCATGACCTAGGCCGAAGGCAGACACTTAACTGACTGAGCCACCCAGGCGCCCCTATTATTGACATTACTGTATTAGGAAACCAAGAAGATACCAATCTTCAAATTAGCCACATAAAGTTTAAATTAATAATAATGTCAAAGGGCAATATTCACCTTTGATTTACCTTGTTGGTGCCATACTAGAAAGTTAATAGACAAAATTAATAGATAAATGTTTACCTCTGTTGGGGCGCCTGGGTGGCTCAGTAGGTTAAGCAACTGCCTTCGGCTCAGGTCATGATCCTGGAGTCCCGGGATCGAGTCCCGCATCGGGCTCCTGCTCAGCGGGGAGTCTGCTTCTCCCTCTGACCCTGCCCCTCTCATGCTCTCTCTCTATCTCATTCTCTCTCTCAAATAAATAAAATCTTTAAAAAAAAAAAAAAAAAATGTTTACCTCTGTTATCTCTTGGAGGAGGGTCATTCTTAATAGAAGCCACAGTCCGTCGATTCTATAAGAGAAAAATAAAAACACTCATTGTACTTTCTCTCTTTACTCCTCATATATTTATCATAATTTGGGCTTCCTTTTTAATTAAACAAAAGTAGGTGAACATAATATAAAACTAAATAGAAAAAAACTATAAATAATCTTCTAATAATTACTACTAATACCATCAGTATTCAGGTTTTTTATGTGAGTATTGCCCACCACCTCTCCAGAAAATGCAATATTCCAGAATTAGCACGAGGCAGGCACTGCTCATATTAAGTTACTCAATCTTCACAACAACCCTACAGGGTCATTACTATTATTATTCTGGTTTCATAGATGAGAAAACTGAAGCAAAGAGAAGTTATTTCAGTAAAGGGTATAGTTTTAGCCACCATGCTAAAACCATGCAATACATTTCAAAGGTATGTATTACATTTCATCTTTGGATGTCAGAGTAATCAATAAAATACTGGTTTTAGACAACCTACCATCTAACTATTAAACTTAAACATCAAAATACCATGATATGCTCACTGTCATTTATACTAAAAGACTTTTAGACTTTCAAAGACTTGGAACTGCATAGACTAGGGCAGCAAATTTTTGATCCTATCCTTTATTTACCAAGACTTCATTTTATTCACCTGAAAAAAAGGTATCAAATAATGTCATGGCTCTCAACGCTAGAGAGAACATTTGCACATTTAAATCAGATAATGATTTTAATAGTAATTAAAAGAATACTAATGCGAGGGCCTCAATTTAGAGAAAATAAAACTGAACTGCTGGGAGTGGGCAAGGCATCAGTATTTTAAAAAATTCTCTAAGTGATTTTAATGCACAGCAAAGGTTCTTAATGACATACGAAGAAGGATCATCTATGAAGATCCTTCATGGCTGTGAAGCAAAATATGAAAAACAATCCATCTACAAGTCATAACTAATGACGTCTAAGCAGTAACACTCAATATGCTGAATTATATGAATTGAAAATCTGCCTTATGTTCACATACATAATTTAAAAGGTAGAATGTTTTGCTGATATTGTTAAGCTTCTATCACATGATATTTGGATGCTGATGTAGGTCTTCCCTGTAAGATACCAAGTTCCTCCAGGGTTAAAGTCACGTCATTCATCTTTGTGATAAAATCAACAATGTAGAAAAATTAACAAACGCTTGTTGACCTAAACACACAGAACTGCAGATTCAACAACTGTGAGTGACTACATGGTTTCAAAAGAGCTGCACTTTAATACACAATTTTAACAGTGAGAGGTTTCAATAGGAAGGAAGAGGAATTATCTTTTAAAGTAATAAAAATGGTATGGCTTTTATTTTTATAAAGATAAAATCGTTAGAGAGGATATATAGCATGGTCTTAAAGTTTATCTTCACAGATAATGCAGAAGTAGTTAAACTGTACTCTATCATTTCCCATCTTTCTCTAATAAACATAAATAGCAGAATTACTATTTTCAAAGACTACTGGGGTGGGAATTTATTATGAATAATAAACATTCTTTCTTTATCTAAGTCATATATTCCCTCAACAAACACTGACAAGCAAATGGTTTTGACATCCCTATCTCCTGGGGAGCTATTAGTCTTAGGAAAAATCCTAATCAGGAAAGAATTTCTAAGATTTTACCTAATAATTATTGTTAAGATTTTACCTAATAATTATTGTAACTGTGAACTGGACAACCTCAATCCTTGAAAGAATGTATGCATAAACATGGCATGTAGGTGGCAGAAAGAATTACAGGTTTTTTTTTTAAAAAAGCAAACTAATACTTAAAATATACTCTTTACAGTCTATTCATTTCAAACCAGAAAATACACACGCACACACACCCCACACACCCCTACTCTAAATTTTACTAACCTTTACAATTTTGTTTACTTTGGCTGAAGATGTTGGAGGTGGAGGTGTTTCTGGACTGGGTTCAATTTCTTCATCAGGTACAAGGTCAGGGTTAAGTGAAAAGATGCTCTCAAGGTCAATCTGTTTTAAAAAAATGCATGTATCTTTAGAGTAAATTTTGACAATTAACCTTTTATTTTACAAATTTACACACAGAGAATGATTGTTAAATGATTTCAGCCTCATGAATAATACTGCCTTGAAAACAAAATTATCTACAATTGCAACCCACATATTAAGACAGTTATTAATACAGCATTTTGTGGTCTTGATAATATGTCCCAACACTTACAACGTGCAGGAAGAATCTACCTTTCTTTGAATGAAATGTTTTAATCATTTGAAAGGTTTTCCAGAAATGATAAAGAATGTATGTACTATATAAAAAAGTATATACTTTTCAGTTTTGTTTTATATTTGGAACCTTGATTGCAGGACTAGAAATAAAATTTAGCTCAGTGATTGGGGCGCCTAGCTCAGTGGATCATGCGTCTCTTGATCTTGGGGCTGTGGGTTTGAGCCCCATGCTGTGTGCAGAGATTACTTAAAAATGAAATCTAAAAAAAAAAATAAAAAAATTTTAACCCAGGGGCGCCTGGGTGGCTCAGTCGTTAAGTGTCTGCCTTCGGCTCAGGTCATGATCCCAGCGTCCTGGGATGGAGCCCCACATCGGGCTCCCTGCTCAGTGGGAAGCTTGCTTCTCCCTCTCCCACTCCCCCTGCTTGTGTTCCCTCTCTCGCTGTGTCTCTCTCTGTCAAATAAATAAATAAAATCTTAAAAAAAAAAAAATTTAACCCAGTGATCATACCTCTTTGCCTTTTGTATCTCCATTTTCTATCCATTCAACAGTTACACTTTCATTATCTTCATTTAAAGACGTGACCATTGCTTGATGTATTCGGCCTAAGTGGGAATAAAATATACATTTTAATCCATAAATTATGGTATTCCTAAACAATGTCAAATACAATTTTATAACTTACAAACTTTTGGAAGACCATGATACTAGTTTTCTTACAAGGGATTTCCATACTCTCACACAATTAGGGAATGAACTTTGTCCATGTAATCATTAATCAATGTGCTGTCAAGACCAGAACTCAAGAAACTGGATTAGACTGAAGTGCATTTTCAACAAACATGAAAAATGGTTACACAATGGCAGAGAATGTCTGAAATTTTATACCACTATATAGTTCTAATCATTACAAAGTTTCCTTACTATGAGCTGACACTGACTGTAGTACAAAACAAAAATTCAAAAACCAATTTTTTAAACTAATACAAAACATTTTATGTAAAAACCACTATCATATATTATACAATAATTAGACATTATTTTTATAAGATTGGGAAAAGGATTCTAAGTCCACTAAGGCTGGAAAATGTAATCTAACATACTGTCTTTCTGCATGCTGCCTATCCAGATCTATTCTATACCTTACCTTCTCTGGCAGCTACCTAGTACTTACCATCTGTAGAGAGAGGACCTTATATCTAATGTATTAACTTGTTTTCCCTCTCTTAACAGACTGTGGACGTTACTTGTTAATAACCATAGAACTAAGTATTTTTAATTATTACAGAATATTCCGTTATGTTTATTACAACTTACTTCATATCTATTGATGATCACTTAGGTTATGTGCAATTTTTTGCTAGTATAAACACTACAATGAATACTACTGCACATGTGTCATTATACACTTGTCAGATTATTCTTTGGAACAAATTCCTAGAAGCAGATCAGTAAGTTTTATAAGTGTTTGTGTATTTTTTTACTTATTTGTTTTCATCTTACCCACCCACTTATTAATCAAAGAAGGATAGAAACTATTTGTTATAGATCCGCATCTACATATTATTTAATAAAATGCTGAACATATGGAATTTTCATATGTATTTCCTGAATGAAATCCTAGGGACATCAATAATTTACCTTTAGTTTATACCTCTTTAATTATCTAAAAAAACCCCAAACAACCCCCCAGCTGCATAGTATATAAAACAAACAATGTTATTGTAATAATAAGGCACTTACTGAGATAAGTGGACATTAGAGAATTGGGTGTTGGGGGTAGAAAGAAATAAGCTGGAAAATACTGGGAGGAATCAAGGGAGAGGCTTTTAAAAAGGGGAAATTAGGTAATATTTACTGCAATTTGATATGGGCAAAAATTAGGTAAACAACGAGAAGTGGTATGTGTCAGTCAGGTCCACCAGGAAGCAGATATTGAGACAGGAGGACAAGAGTTTTACTGTGAAAGATAAAAGGGGGAGTAAAACAGGACTAGGCATGGAAAACTTTCAGACTGTGATATAGATCTGAAACCTGTGAAGGAAAGGGGACATAAAATAGGACGAAGCAGACAGAGACTCAAACCCTGACACAGATCTGACAAAGTGCTGCCCAACCCAGCAGGGAGCTCCGAAGCAAAGACTGCCTATTAGAACTGTCCCACATGGGGCCAAAATGGAAATACCCTAGTACCCACACCATGCTCAGTCACTAGCTGGAGGTTTCCCAGGAAACACAAGGCCTCAGCACAAAATCTAAGGAGCCTAAAGGTATTAATACCCAGAGGCTATGAACTAAATGTACTCCCTGGAGCTGAAAGTGTGGTTGAGTTCCTTTTTTTTTTTTTAAAAGATTTTATTTATTTGACAGAGAGAGACACAGCGAGAGAGGGAACACAAGCAGGGGGAGCGGGAGAAGGAGAAGCAGGCCTCCTGCAGAGCAGGGAGCCCGATGCGGGGCTCGATCCCAGGACCCTGGGATCATGACCTGAGCCGAAGGCAGACGCTTAACGACTGAGCCACCCAGGCGCCCCGTTGTGGTTGAGTTCCTTAAAGGGAGATCCAAGCAGTGTGTCTTCATAGATAGGTGCAACAGGATATGAAAAAAAGACTGAGTTTAATTGGTAGCAGAAGAGTGGACCCCAGAGAGCCATGACCTGCCTTGATGTGGCTACCACTGCTGGTAGCTCCTCCTAAAACAACAAACCCCACATTTATCACCATCTCTACAACATGAGTAGTGAGGCTAAGACCAGCAGCTACTGTCTCCCAAACCTACCACCCCTGACAGCCTCAAAATAGCAATACACACTAGCAGGAACAAGACGACTGCAGCAAAGGTTTTGGGAAAAATAAAGCATTTTAATATAAGACATTGATATGATTTCATCAATAGCAAATGACTCCAAAGAAGATGTACTTAAACACTAGACTACCATAAAGAATAACTTTCAGCAGGAAATGGAAAGGCTGTAGTTGAGGTTGAAGAGGAGAAATAAGGGTTCTCCATGCAATTACCAACAGAATTACCATGATAATGAGAATGAGGAAAAGCATATCATGTTGCAAAAGCAAGACCAATACCACATTCCTACTGTTAAGCATCTACTACAATATTCCAACTTCCCTTGGGAAGGAGTAGACTACAAGACCTATCCACAGGGACCTTATTAACCTCCAAAGACAGCCTAGAGACATGAGCAACAAAGAGGATAAAGAAAATCAAAATTTTGTTTTCAAAACCCATTATCAGCAAACCTTAACAGTGGTCTCCAGAAGTTCAATTACCAATGCAGACACCCAGAAAACCTTAAGCCACAAGTTAGCAAAGTCAAAAGCAGCTGATCCATTAGTTAAAAATCAGCTCTAGAGGTTTAGAAAGGCAGACCTGAGAAAATATTGGCTTATCTCTACCACAGTCCAGTTTACTCAGCCAACAGGCAGAAAGAAATATGAAATTCCAATAACAAGAAATGAATAAAGACCAGTGCTGAATGAATGAATCAAGTCTTAAGTGTTTGCTTTTTTGCCGATGGATGAGATAACCAGAAATACCTACAGTATGGGGTTTTGATTATTTTTATCAAAAGCTGTCTCTAAAAAAATGTTTTAAGTCTAACTTTACCCAATATGACTTTAAAGGTTTATTTATTTATTTATTTATTTATTTAAAGGATTTTATTTATTTATTTGTCAGAGAGAGAGCACAAGCAGGGGGAGTGGCAGGCAGAGGGAGAAGGAGGCTCCCCGCTGAGCAAGGAGCGGATGCGGGACTTGACCCCAGGACCCCAGATCATGACCTGAGCCGAAGGCAGACGCTTAACCGACTGAGCCACCCAGGCGTCCCTAAAGGTTTTTTAAAAAAACATTGTTTTATATATAGTTCAAGTGAGATACTCAAATTTCTCATTTTTAATTGTTTTTTTTTTTTTTTAAAGTTTTATTTATTTATTTGAGAGAGTGAGAATGAGAGAGAGAGAGAGCACATGAGAGGGGGGAGGGCCAGAGGGAGAAGCAGACTCCCTGCTGAGCAGGGAGCCCGATGTGGGACTTGATCCCAGGACTCCAGAATCATGACCTGAGCTGAAGGCAGTTGCTTAACCAACTGAGCCACCCAGGCGCCCTCATTTTTAATTGTAATAAAAAATATTTTTTTCCAAAGCATCCCATTTCTCTGGTTTGAGAAATTTCTGTATTCCAACCTCACTAATTCATTGTCCTTTGACTCTCTGATTCCCCCTTTACTTTATTGTAAATTATATCATATACACTTCTACATTAAAAAAAAAGAGAGAGAGAGAGCAGCATACACCTGTGTATCCACCACCAGCCAGGTTAAGAAACAATACCTCTGAGGGGCACCTGGCTGGTTCAGTTGGTGGAGCATGCGACTCCTGATCTCGGGGTTGTGGGTTCAAGCCCCACGTTGGGTGTAGAGATAACTTAAAAATAAATCTTCAAAAAGAAAGAAAGAAACAAACAAGCAATACCTTTGAAACTCCATATGCCGCCCTCCCTAAGTGAATCTCCCTCTTTTTTTTTTTAATTCTTAAAATTTTTTTACCATATTCCCTTCTCCCTCTCTTTTTCCCCACCACCACTAGTAACCAGTATCCTATATATTTGAAGTAATCATACTGTGGCTTTTCTTTATAGTTTTACCACCTACAAATGTAACACTCAAAAAATACCTGAACAGCCTACCTATTTTTAAACTGTATAAATGGACTTTAATACTCGTTTCTGTTGTACAACACTATTTCCCCCAAGATTCATTTATGTTGTTGTAAATAAGCACAGTTCACTTATTTTCACTACATATGAATATGCCAAAACTTAATCTACTCTGGTGATGGACATGTGTTTTCATGTTTTTGCTATTAGAAACAATGGTGCTGTAGGCATTCTTATACATGCATACTGATAAAAATATGCAAGAATTTCTCCAGGATGTGTAAGAAATATAGAGTACACAGGTCTGTAACTTTTCTAGTTAGTGCCACACTGTTTTCCAGAGTGGCAGGACCTATAATGATTTGTATCCAACTAACAATTACTTCACATCCACATGATACTTAGTATTTGTCAGATTTAATAATATCATACTGTGGTTCTAATTTCTCTGACTTAAGGAGGCTGTGCCTATTTCTGTGTCTGCTGGCCATTTGGACCTTTTGACTGTTTTCTTCTTCCACTTCTCTGAAGAAATTCCCCATATACTCTTGGTACTAATCTTCTGTTATATGTGTCGCAAATATTTTCTCCGAATTTGGGCTTATCTTTCCATTTTATGATATCTTTTGATGAATTTCAATTTATTAACTTTAATGTAGTCAAATATATATGTCTCAATTACAGTTTTTTATGCCCTAAAATTCTTCCTGACAGTCAGGTCATTACAAAAGGTTCTGACATTTTCTTCTAAAGTTTACAAAGTCTTGGGGTGCCTGGGTGGCTCAGTAGGTTTAGCTTCCGACTCTTGATTTCCCCTCAGGTCATGATCTCAGGGTGGTGAGATGGAGCCCGAAGAGCTCTATGCTCAGCAGGGAGTGTACATGAGATTCTCTAGCTCTCCCTCTCCTTCTTCCCCTCCCCCCTGCTCTCTCTCTCTCTCTCAAATAAGTAAATATTTTTTAAAAACAGACTTTACAAAGTCTTTTATTTTTTTTTTTTTTTTTTTCCTTTTAAAGATTTTATTTATTTATTCATGAGAGACAGAGAGAGAAAGAGAGAGGCAGAGGGAGAAGCAGGCTCCCAAGGAGCAGGAAGCCCGATGCGGGACTCGATCCCAGGACCCTGAGATCATGACCTGAGCTGAAGGCAGACGCTTAACCATCTGAGCCACCCAGGCGCCCTACAAAGTCTTTTATATTCAAGACTGCCATCCACTGTCATTTTGGTTTTGGGGCAGGGTAACACAATTCCCATTTCCCCCACCTCCCACCATGAAAAACAAATTAACCCAGTGCCATTTCCTGAAAGGTCATTCCTTCTCTCCTATCTACACTATGACCTGTCAAATTTCAAGCACACATGCATCAGCATATTTTTTTTATCCTTGAGCCAAAATTACACTGTCTCATTATACCTTTGCACTAAGTCTTGCTAGCTGGTAAAATAAGCTTTCCCACCTATTTGTTCTTAAGAGGTTCTTTGATCTTCTTAGCCTTTTGTTTGTCTGTATACATTATAGAACCATCTTGTCAAGTTCCAAAAATCAAATAAACTAATAATTTTTTAAAAACCCTGTTAGGATTCTAATTGGAACAGCATTAAATATTTTGTTCTAGATTTTTACATCATTGACCAAGAGTAATATGTGCCCGCAGTTTTCCTTTCTCATATCAACCTTATTCTGGAATAGTGTAAAATTAGAATTATTTAAACCTTGAGTGTCTGGTATGCATTGGTTAAAACCATCTTGGCTTAGAGTTTTATTTGTGAAAAGATTCAATTTTCTTAACAATTATAAGATTATTATAGTTTTCTATTCATGACTGTTTTGATAATTCTGTTTTTCTAGGAGATTTATTTAAGTTTTCACATTTTGGGCATAAAATTGTTCATAATTATGCTGAATGCCTGTACCATTTGTAACCATAATCACTTTCTCATTTGTAATTTTTCAACCTTTTTTCTTGGCAAACCTTGTATCAGATTTGTCAACTTTGTCTTTTCTGAGAACAACACTTGCTTTTGTTGAGCCCTTTGTTATTAAATACTTAATTACTGCTCTTATCATTCTTTTCTTTACTTTGGGCATACTCTGCTGGGTCATTTTTTTCTCAAATTCCTCAGACGGATGCTTAGCTTATTCATCTTTATTCCTTTTTTTTCCTGATAAGCACTTAAAGCTACACTTTTCTCTCCAAGAACTGCTTTAGCAGCATCTCACACATTTTTATATTTAGTATTTTTGTTCTTGTTGAGTTGAAACTATTTCCTAATTTTATGAATCTCTGACTCATGAGTCATCTAAAAGTGTTTTTCAAATTCCAAACACATGGAAGTTTTCTAGGTATCCTGTTATGACTTCCAAAGGTGAAGCACCTGACCAGTGAGAATAAAGTTACAAGTGACTGGTATGACTTCCCCACTGTACAGTGGCTGAATATCAGCCCTGTATATCTACTTCAATCATATTGGACTGCCTCCCTTGGAGGAAAATTTTCTATACACCTAGCTCCAAGAAACTCCTCTTTAAAGAGGAGCCACACCAGTATTTATCTTCAAACAGTGAACTTGACTAATTGTGTATGTGTTTTTATTTTTATTTACTTATTTATTTTTTAAAGATTTCATCTATGTATTTGACAGAGAGAGAGGCAGCGAGAGAGGGAACACAAGCAGGGTGAGTGGGAGAGGGAGAAGCAGGCTTCCCGCCGAGCAGGGAGCCCAATGCGGGGCTCGATCCCAGGACCCTGGGACCATGACCTGAGCCGAAGGCAGACGCTTAACCATCTGAGCCACCCAGGTGCCCCTTTGTGTGTGTTTTTAAAGTGTCCCAATCTTCCTACAGGCCTTTTGTTTGTCTTTGGCTCAGGGCACAGGAATTAAACTTTTGCCACCCTTGCCTGAATAGCCCCACCATCCCTTAGTATTTCTGATCTGTTTCTGCTCCACCATGATACCTTGTTCTTGAGCTCAGCTATGCCTTTTGGTTTTCTCTTATGTATCTGGGGCAGAAAGACGTCAATACATAAACTTCATTGTCCTATTTTGACCAGACATCCCAATCCATCTTTAATTCTATACATCACATTCATAAATAATGGAAGTCAGATTTGAAAACTGTAAGTTCACACAATCATATAAAATTGTTATTATTTAAAATATGACTGTTACAATCTCAAAACTCAAGAGATTTATGTTTTCAGCTTTATTTCAACTACTTATAAAGAAAAATTACAGTGTAGACAATGTCATCTTTTGAAAGGGAAGTAAAAAAATTACTTGGAAAGTTTCGGGAAGTACAGGCAAATTCTGCAGAATCTCTCTCTCCCCATTTTCCCTGTAGAACACCTCTTCATTTTTAATACCCAAACTTCATAAAACATACTTACCTTTCCGTGCAAGATACTGTGGCCAACGTTTATACGGGAAAAGATATAAATTTGTATATGCCAAAACTCAATTCACATTTTAAACAAAAGAGTATGCAAGAAAAGTTCTGAGTTACATTCCAAATATAATTGACAGATGGTCAGAATTCCATATAAAAAAGTATGCCGAGGGGCATCTGGGTGGCTCAGTTAAGCATCTGCCTTCAGCTCAGGTCATGATCTCAGGATCCTGGGATTAAGCCCAGAGTCGTGCTCCCCACTCAGCGGGGAGTCTGCTTCTCCCTCTTCCTCTGCACCCCCCCCACTCATGCTCTCTAATAAATAAATAAAATCTTTAAGAAAAAAAGAAGTATGCCGAGTATCAAAATGATACAAGACATAGGCACAGGATAATGCTTGCATCATTCTCATTGTGAGCCATTTTCTGACACCGTGTGCTCATCCTGAATGCATTTCCACAGTCTCTCATATTTACTTAGTCCTTGTTTTGCCCAGTGTTGAATGACTCCCAAAATATTTAAGAAAATGTTGAAAGAAAACACTGAAGATGGGCAAAATGCAAGTACAATGAAAGCAAAGATTTTACTGCATATAAAACTGATTTATCACCCTTATTTCTTATTTGTTAAACATGATAGTTTACTTACATGTAGGTGATTTTATAGTGTCAGTTACATTTATGAAATAGTTTTAGGGAATTTGGTCAAAGATGAACACTGTGGTTTTTCCCATTTAAAATAAAGGCAAATGGACTCCCACTCAGTATTTTCACATACAACATCTGATTTAAGAACAGATTACTGACCTTAAATGGGAGATGACTGTTTATGTTTCAAAACAGGATCCTCATAGGTTTCTGCTGAGAACTAATAGACTTTTAAATATAACGAAATCATGATAACTATAAATATAGTTAAATCGTATGATAACTAAGAAGAAAAACATCACAAGGTCTATATTTGACCATTTTTTAAAATTTTATTTATTTATTTGAGAGCGAGCGAGCACATGAGCGGGGGGGGGGTGGGGGGGGGAAGGGGCAGAGGGAAAGGGAGAGGGAGAAGCACACACCCTGATGCAGGCTCGATCCCAGAATCCTGGGATATGCCCTGAGCCAAAGGCAGGCACTTAACCGACTGGGCCACCTCCGTATTTGACCATTTTTAACAAAAAAAAGTCAATTTCATATGGTTCAACACAAGAGAAATGTACATTTCACCCCAAATGTAGATGTCAGGATAATTTACAAAACTATTAACTGCTAAATCAAAGAATATAAATATATGAAATATTTTGAAAACATAACCTTTACTTCAAAGCCATTTTATGTTTTGTTCATTTTAAGAAATATCTTTGCATCATTTAAGTCTCAACTTTTTGTCCAGTGAAATCGAAAAAATAGTTTGGATCTCAACTTTTTAATATATTATGAAATATTAAGACAAATTATTTTTTTGAATGACTGAATAGAGAACAAACACCTGAATTTAAGCAACCTTTTGCTCCAGTAACAAAAATAACATATAGATTCTACACATTTCAGGACTTTCTAATCTTTAAAATTAAGGTGGTTACCTAAGATTACTATAAAATCTCGTATTTATTGAGCTGTCAAAAACACGTCTTACATGTTGACAATTGGCTTTTGGTCTCTGAAAACAGGATCCTATTATATGTTTCTTAGTTCACAGCTGAATTCACAGCAGCTGTGAGGCTTAGAAATGCCAGCAACCAATTAGGCTGGCATAAACCTTGCCTAGCATATAAAGTATAATTTGGTTGCAAATGCAGAAGACAACAGCCAAAATAAAACAGCCAAGAATACTAATAAAATATCATTACAACCACTTAAAAGACTGATTTTTAAAATGCTAACACATATATGTATTTTATTAAAAGGATACAGTGGTAGAACGTTAGGAAAAACATGAAAATGCAACAATTAATTCTTTTCAGACCCACTCCATTTTTAAAAAGGTTGCAGCTGTTTCTAGCATACCTAGGATTGCAAACTCCATGTTTTTTCTAATTACCCTAATCACAGAGTTGAGGTATACATAAGCATACATTTGGCAAGTCTTCCCCCAAAAGTAAATATTATTTTTATCAATTCCTCTTGAGCTATTTCTATGAAATCGTCTTTCCAAACTTCTAAATAGTAAAACCTTAATTACTCTTACAAAACTGAAACATGTAAGAATAACACAACTAAAATTATCAGTGAAAATAAAACTTCAATTATAAGATTGTTTATTATGGCAACTTCCAAACCCTTTGAAGCTGTTAAAATACGTTTTTGTTTAAAGTTTCATAAATTTAGGGGCGCCTCGGTGGCTCAGTCGGTTAACTATCTGCCTTCAACTCAGGTCATGATCCCAAAGTCCTGGGATCAAGCCCTGCATTAGGCTCCCCACTTAGCAGGAAGTCTGCTTCTCCCTCTCCCATTGTGCTCTCTTCCTCTCCCTCTGTGCTTTCTCTTTCTCTCTCTCAAATAAATAAAGTTTCATAAATTTTAAAGTGACAAAAATTAATGCTTTTATAAATATCATTAGCTAAAAATATTATTTAAAAGTATTTTACACAAACTTTGAAAAACCTAGTAGTCACTCATCATTCATGTGTACATAGCCATGTCATGAAAACTAATACAAAAATCTAGCTTATATGCTAATAAATTTAAATACATAGTAGTCTAGGTATCTCTTCTTAATAAAACCTCTAGTAACTTTCTCAATTTTCAATCAGAATACCACTGCATAATTTGACAGCCTCTTTTATCTTGACTTTAAAAAAAAATGGTAACGAGGGGGGCACCAGGCTGGCTCAGTCAGTAGAACACGTGACTCTTGATCTTGGGGTCATGAGTTAAAGCCCCAAGTTGGGGCTTACTTTAAAAAAAAAAATGGTAATGAAATCTAGTTCTCTCCTTTTGTAGCTTTGCAAGCAGAGACAAAGAGGACAAGCAACCATAAATATCCATTCTCGAAATAAAGTAAATATTACTCTGAATTATGAAATCACACATTCAGAACAAGTACTTAGCAGAATGTTTCTAGAGGGTGAGTAAAATATATGTGCATACTCCAAATAGGTGGTTAACAGATATCTGAAAGCAGCACTTCCAACTCAGTTCCTACCAGAAAAGAATCCTGATAAATTATCTTACAACACACTGACCTCAAAACTTCAGTGATTTAAATCATGTGACTGATTAAAATAACAGATCTCTCATTTTTCTGAAATAAATCTGGTATACTGATTCCAGTAAAATAAATCAATTGTACATTTAGTTATAGAAACCAAGTGCCAGTGTAGAATGCAAATTCAAAAATTTGAGTGCATCTTTCAAAGTGGAGTCAAAGCAAAACATGTTATATTAACTTTCATTGTCTTAGAGAGGTTTGTTTTCCAGCTGTCTTTTAAAACAGGTACAATTCCTTTTTGTCAACTTACTAAAATTTAGACTATAAAAGGTCAATGCTAAGTCAAGAACATGAAAAAAACCCACCTCTTTACTAAGTTTACAATATAGTTTTCTGATATTATAACAGTGAAACTGGAAAAAGTTGGGAAAATAGAGACTGCCAAAATGCTGCTTTAAAATAGACTAGGGGGGCCTGGCTCAGTCGCTTAAGCCTCAACTCTTTATTTCGGCTAAGGTCATGATTTCAAGGTCTTTAGATGGAGCCTGCGATGGGGAGGGGGGGCGGTCCATGCTCAGTGGAGAATCTGCTTTAGATTCTCTGTCTCCCTCTGTCCCTCCATGTCCCACCCCCGTGCATGTTCTCAATCTCTCAAATAAAAAATCTTTATTAAAATAAAATAAAATAGAAAGTTCTAAATATGACAACCAAAGGACACACTAAAAGCATTATTTAGAAATTAAAAAACATTGTTAACTATACAGGAATATTTATATATCCTTTCTTATCTTGCCAAATACCTCAAAGCAGTTTATAATTTATTATTTATATTCTCTCCAACAGTAAATGTCAATCTGTTCCTAGATGCCCCTAACCAGTAAATGAGGACAGAAAAGAATGTGGTCATTTGTCAGAGATGATTACAAGCAGATCCAGCAGAAGTCAAACTCCCAAACTCTGATATCCAGGTTTTGTTAACTAATCTAAGCAGTGATGAAAAGAATCCTTAATGAGGACTATGTAAGCGTCACACCTTCTTCAATAGCTTTGCTGGAACAAGGAGCCATTAGAGAAGGACACAAATAATGCCTCAGCTGACACTGGTAACAGTGCTGCTGCTGTTTAGTAATCCCTAGGGAATGTGACTTTGCCAAACATAGAGACCTTTTTGTTTTGGTTTATCTTAAGATGTTACTATTATAACTAAATTAAAAAGCTCTAGTATTTCTCTTCTTAGACTTTAAAAGCACAAAGCTGGAATTTTAATACCAGAAGAAAAAACTGGAAATGATACAGCTAAGAATTTTCATGAACAAAATACAACTTAAAATACGGGACAAATCATATTGTACACAAACCACAAATTTTCAGATTCTTACCTAATCTAGCCACTGTTTTGAAGAGGGATATGAAAATCAAATACTGTTTAGTTTCTCTGGGGTGACAGGAAAATGTCGGATCTTGTTAGGGTGTTTTTTTGTGATAAATGAACCACACTGTACACTAACAATCTGGGCAGATTTGTCATTTAGAAGAACCCATTGCGCAACCTTTTAGGGAAGTTCCATTCTGAATTCCATAGGCAGTAAGAAAAATGTCATAAAGGGGCCATGATGCCATTAAGAAGTATTAAATCACTGTAGTTTCCTGATCTCACTTTGCATATTTGGGGTTAGGAGAAAAGAAGATTAAAAACTGTCCAAAGACACTAGTAAAGGGAACATAAAAACAGAATTTTTTAAAAAAATCCCCAAACCATAAAACAGCATTTAAAAAACTTCATTAAGTTTATTAACTAAATAAATCTCAATACATTTTCACTAAAAAGGCATTCTTCATATCTATATTCCCTTGGGTGATAGAATACCCAAAACATATCTTTCCTCATTTGTTTAGAATAAAAGATCTGCTATCTAGAATACCACAGTTTTACAAGCGGTGGAGTTAAAATAACACATTGCTGATAGTCCAAAGATTTGAAAAACTGCCTTTCACAGATGTTCAGCTGGATACATTAAGCAACGGTATCTAATTGCTCCCTAGCTTAAATTCTTATTTACTCAAAAGGGAATTCTATACCAATACAGCTGTGCTATTTTGTGAACTTTTCATAGCGACATGCAGATATCATCTTCTCTTACGCTTAAACACATCCTAACAAGAGATAGGGATCTTTTGGAATGTTTTCAACAATAGTAACCCAGGTAATGTGAACGTGTACATATGTTTTTTGACAAAATTTAAACATAACACACAAAACTGTCAAAAACATAAGATGTTCAGCTATTTCAACTGGTTTTCGGCTACCCTCCTTACTTGCACTAGGAAATTTAAGGCCTGAACTCCAGTGACCGAACGCAATTCTGTTTCACTGCATATATGTTAAGGAGAACACCAATCCGACTGATAACATCAAGATCTTTCAAAAAAACCTCTCGCTGATAAAGCAATCTGAATATTCTACTGAAACGAATCTTACCATGTAACACTTAGAAGAGAAACTTGCTACTGTCTACAGAAATAGCAACATAGGCCAACACTAATAAGAAAAAAATCCCTAGTACTCAAAATCCAGCCTGTCAACTCTTCCTGTCTTCCAGGATAATGGGACAGAAAAGCTTCCCTGGAAGCCTTAAAGAGTGTTATAAACACATCGTGATTTTCAAAAACCCATATTCTAAAAAAGCACTTTTTCACCAGAAAATGAAGAAAATGGAAATTGTCTACCAAGCCAAATAATGATACATTTAAACACTTAAACATTCAAAATAAAACTGCTACATAGATGAAATCTTCATTGAAAATGCTGAGTCTTTAGTCATACTAGTACAATGTCAAACCAGCCATCACTGAAAATCAATTAGTTTAACTTTAAAGAAGTCACATTCTTAACCACTATATAAAAAATGCATTCCCTCATGCATTATTCTATTGTTTGAATAGCACTCCAAATTCAGAACATTTACCCCTAACTCCTTTGTGATGGACCAAATTGTGTCCCCCCACAAACTCATACGTTTAAGTCCTAACCCCCAATAGGATGGCGTTTGGAGATGAGACCTTTGAGAGGTAATGAGAGTTAGATGAGGTCTTGAGGGTGGGACCTTCATGATGGGATTAGAGGCTTTCCAAGAGGAAGGGGGAGATGCTCTCTGCCAAGTGAGGACAAAATGAGAAGGCCATCTGCAAGACAGGAAGTAGGCTCTTATCAAGAATCCAATCAGCCAGCACCTTTATCCTGACTGGACCTTCAGCCTCCAGAACTGTGAGAAATGACGGGTGTTTAAGCCATTCACTCTATGTATTTTGTTATAGCAGCCAGAACAGACTAAAACATTTTCTTTCAAATGATGACCATGATCAAGAAAAAGGGACATACATTATAAAGGGGTCTATCCACCAAGAAGATCTAACAACTGTAAATATTTATGCCCCTAACTTGGGAGCAGCCAAATATATAAATCAATTAATAAAAAAAATTAAAGAAACTCATTGATAATAATACAGTAATAGCAGGGGACTTTCACATCCCACTCACAGCAATGGACAGAATATCTAAGCAAAAGATCAACAAGGAAACAAGGGCTTTGAATGGCACACTGGACCAATGGACTTAACAGATACATTCAGAACATTTCATCCTATAGCAGCAGAATACACACTCTTTTCGAGTGCACATTGAACATTTTCCAGAATAGATCACATACTGGGTCACAAATCAGGTCTCAACTGGCACAAAAAGACTGAGATCATACCATGAATAATTTCAGACCACAATGTTATGAAACCTGAAGTCAACCACAAGAGAAGAAATTTGGAAGGACCACAAATTCATGGAGGTTAAAGAACATCCTACCAAAGAATGAATGGGTCCAACAAGAAAATTAAAGAATTAAAAAAATACATGGAAGCAAATGAAAATGAAAACATGATAGTTCAGGGGTGCCTGGGTGGCTCAGTCAGTTAAGCGTCTGCCTTCAGCTCAGGTCATGATCCCAGGGTTCTGGGATCGAGCCCCACAATGGGCTCCTTGTTCAGCGGGAAGCCTGCTTCTCCCTCTCCCACTCCCTCTGCTTGTGTTCCATCTCTTGCTGCCTCTCTCTCTGTCAAATAAATAAATAAAATCTTTAAAAAAAAAAAAAAAGAAAGAAAATACGACAGTTCAAAACCTCCAGGATGCAGCAATGGAAGTCCTAAGAGGGAAGTATATAGCAATTCAGGCCTTCCTCAAGAAGTAAGAGAAGTCTCAAATATACAACCTAAACTTATACTTAAAGGAGCTGCAAAAAGAAAGCAAATAAAGCCTAAGTCCAGCAGGAGAAGAGAAATAATAAAGATTAGAGCTGAAATCAATGAAATAGAAACAAACAAAAAAGAACAGTAGAACAGATCAACGAAACTAGGAGCTAGTTCTTCGAAAGAATTAACAGGATTGATAAACCCCTAGCCAGACTTAATCAAGAAGAAAAGAGAAGGGCGCCTGGGTGGCTCAGTCGGTTAAATGTCTTCTTTTGGCTCAGGTCATGATCTCAGGGTCCTGGGATCGAGCCCCGCATCGGGCTCCCTGCTCCACAGGGAGCCTGCTTCTCCCTCTCCCTCTGCCTGCTGCTCCCCGTTTGTGCTCTCTCCCTGTCAAATAAATAAAATCTTAAAAAAAAAAAAAAAAAAAAAGAAGAAAAGAGAAAGGACCCAAACAGATAAAAGAATGTATGAAAGGGGAGAGATCACAACCAACACTGAAGAAATACAAGCAATTACAAGAGAGTACCATGAGCAATTGTATGCCAACAAATTAGGCAATCTGGAAGAAATGGATGCATTCCTAGAAACATATAAACTAGGGCTCCTGGGTGGCTCAGCTGGTTAAGTGTCTGCCTTCAGCTCAGGTCATGATCTCAGGGTCCTGGGATTGAGTCCCGCATCAGGCTCCCTGCTCAGCGGGGAGTCTGCTTCTCCCTCTACCCCTCCCCCCTGCTTGTGATCTCTCACTCTCTCTCTCTCTCTCTCAAATAAATAAATAAAATCTTACAAAAGAAAAACATATAAACTACTAAAACTGAAACAGGAAGAAATAGAAAACCTGAACAGACCTATAACCAGCAAAGAAATTGAATCAGTAATTAAAAATCTCCCAAGAACCAAGAGTCCAGGGCCAGATGGCTTCCCAGGGGAATTCTACCAAACACTTAAAGAAAAATTAATACCTATCTTCTGAAACTGTTCCAAAAAATAGAAATGGAAGGAAAACTTCCAAACTCATTTCATGAGGCCAGCATTACCTTGATCCCCCGAACAAAGACACCACTAAAAAGGAGAGTTACAGACCAATATGACTAATTAACATGGATGCAAAAATTCTCACCAAGATACTAGCTAATAGGATCCAACAGTACATTAAAAGGATTCACCACGACCAAGAGGGATTTATTCCTCGGCTGCAGGGGTGGTTCAACATTCACAAATCAATCAACATGATACACCACATTAATAAAAGAAAGAATAAGAACCATACGATCCTCTCAGTAGATGCAGAAAAAGCATTTGACAAAATACAGCATCCTTTCTTGATAAAAACCCTCTACCATGTAGGGATAGAGAGAACATACCTCAACATCATATGCCATATACCAAAGACCCACAGCAAATATCATGCTCAACGGGGAAAAACTGAGAGCTTTTCCCCTAAGGTCAGGAACACAACAGCAATGTCCATTCTCACCACTGTTGTTGAACACAGTACTGGAAGTTCTAGCTTCAGCAATCAGACAACAAAAAGAAAGAAAAGGCATCCAAATCAGCAAAGAAGTCAAACTTTCACTCTTCACAGATGACATGCTTTATGTAGAAAACCTAAAAGACACCACCCAAAAATTGCTAAACTCATACAGGAATTCAGCAAAGTCACAGAACATAAAATCAATGCACAGAAGTCTACTGCATTTCTATACACTGACAATGAAGCAGCAGAAAGAGAAATCAAGGAATCAATCCCGTTTACAATTGCACCAAAAACTATAAGATACCTAGCAATAAACCTAACCAAAGAGGTAAAAGATCTGTCTCTGTACTCTGAAAAATATAGAACACTTATGAAAGAAATTGAGGAAGACACAAAGAAATGGAAAAACATTACATGCTCATGGATTGGAAGAACAAATACTGTTAAAATGTATGCTACCCAAAGCAATCTACATATTCAATGTAATCCCTATCAAAATAACACTAGCATTTTTCACAGAGCTGGACAAAAAATCCTAAAATTTGTATGGAACCACACAAAAGACCCCAAATAGCCAAAGGAATGCTGAAAAAGAAAACCAAAGCTGGTGGCATCACAATTCCAGACTTCCAGCTCTACTACAAAGCTGTCATCATCAAGACAGTATGGTACTGGCACAGTAACAGACACACAGATCCATGGAACAGAATAGAGAGCCCAGAAATGGACCCTCAACTCTATGGTCAACTAATCTTTGACAAAGCAGGAAAAAATATCCAATGGAAAAAAGACAGTCTCTTCAATAAATGGTGCTGGGAAAATTGGACAGTCACATGCAAAAGAATGAAACTGGACCACTTTCTTACACCATACACAAAAATAAATTCAAAATGGATGAATGACCTAAATGTGAGATAGGAATCCATCAAAATCCTAGAGGAAAACACAGGCAGCAACCTCTTTGACCTCGGCCCCAGCAACTTCTTGCTAGAGACTCTCTAAAGGCAAGGAAAACAAAAGCAAAAATGAACTATTGGGATTTCACCAGGATAAAAAGCTTTTACATAGCAAAGGAAACAATCAATAAAACTAAAAGGCAACCTACAGAATGGGAGAAGATATTCACAAATGACATATCAGATAAAGGGCTAGTATCCAAAATCTATAAAGAACTTATCAAACTCAACACCCAAAAAACCAAAAAATCCAGCCAAGAAATGGATATAAGACATGAACAGACATTTCTCCAAAGAAGACATACTAGTGGCTAATAGACACATGAAAAAATGCTCAACATCACTTGGCATCGGGGGATACAAATCAAAACCACAATGAGATACCACCTCACACCAGTCAGAATGGCTAAAATTAACAACTCAGGAAACGACAGAAGTTGGCAAGGATGCGGAAAAAGGGGAACTCTCTTACATTGTTGGTGGGAACGTGAACTGGTGCAGCCACTCTGGAAAACAGTATGGAGGTTCCTCAAAACTTAAAAATAGAGCTACCCTATGATCTAGAAATTACACTACTACGTATTTATCCAAAGGATACAAATAGTGATTTGAAGGGGCACATGCACCCCAATTTTATGACAGCAATGTCGACAATAGCCAAACTATGGAAAGAGCCCAGATGTCCATCCACAGATGAATGGATAAATGTACACACACACACACACACACACACACACACACACACACACACACACACAGGAATATTACTCGGCCATCAAAAAGAATGAAATCTTGCTATTTGCAACAACATGGATGGAACTAGAGGGTATTAAGCGAAGGGAAATAAGTCAATCAGAGAAAGACAAATACCAAATGATTTCACTCATATGTGGAATTTAAGAAACAAAACAGATGAACTTAGGGGAAGAGAAGGAAAAATAAAATAAGATAAAAGCAGAGAGGGGGGCAAATAGGAAACAAACTGAGGGTTGCTAGAGGGAGGTGGGTTGGGGGCACTGGGTAACTGGGTGATGGGCATTAAGGAGGGCACTTGATGTAATGAGCACTGGGTGTTATATGCAACTGATGAATCACCAAATTCTTGCCCTGAAACTAGTAATGCACTACATGTTAACTAAATTGCATTTAAATAAAAAATTACAAAAAAAGAAGGGAAAGGGGATATAAAGATAGGGCACATTTCCTGCAGTGTGCCAAATTCTCAATCCCTGATTGCAATGTCACTACTTCTCCCAGGAATTTGTTAATACAGTCTCTGCTCCAACCATGAGAGACGATGGACTCTGAAAAACAAACTGAGGGTTCTAGAGGGGAGGGGGGTGGGAGGATGGGTTAGCCTGGTGATGGGTATTGAGGAGGGCACATTCTGCATGGAGCACTGGGTGTTATGCACAAACAATGAATCATGGAACACTATATCTAAAACTAATGATGTAATGTATGGGGATTAACATAACAATAAAAAAATTAAAAAAAAAAATACAATCTCTGCTCCACCCTACCTATGGAAGCCTATGATGATAGATGCTCTGAGCCAAGAATATTTCTATTTTCAATGCCTGGCCAATGTGGATTAAGAAAATAGTTGATCACTACTTTAAACCCTTTTACTACTAGGATAAAATATGGAATAGCAAATTCAATGTGGCTAGAACAAAAGGTATGCAAAGAAATGTAAAGCCACAGAAGTTCATTATGGAGCTAGGTTAAAGTCAGAGTATGAGTTGGTTTTGTACAAATTAAGTTTGAGATATCTGCTGGACATCTACTGGAGATACAGGGTGTCCACGTATATAGTACATACTCAAGATGGTCCAGACTAAAGATAAAAGCTTGAGAACTGTCAGCATATAGATCGTGCATTCTCTACAGGAGTGATACTGCTCCCAAAAAGGCAAAAACTGGTTCTTTGGAAGCAGACATCTTAGATATTACAATGGCCTGTGGTTCTCCAAAGGGCCAAAGCATATAAACAGTATATATGGTATTAAAATTTCATGGGAGGGTGTGATTAGGGAAAAAAAGTCTCAAACAGCTCTTTGGAGGAGGGCAATAATTAAAGAAGGTTTGGAAACCAATGATAAAGTATCAAAGGCAATGAAAGTGGATGTGATCACCAAGAGAATGTGGGTGGAAGACCTGGTCTTCAGTGTACAAAAGTCAGAGAGAGATAATGAGATAACAGCAAAAAAGATGAAGCAGCTGCACGAGGAAATTAAGAAAAATCAGGAACACGGGAATTCTAGGAGTCAAGTAAAGAAGGTATTTCAGGGAAAAGAGAGTGAATCAACAGTGTCAAATACTGTTAACCTTACCAAGTAAAACAAGAGCAAATGCCTAAAAGTGAAAATGAGAACAAAGAGGTTGTTTGTTTTTTTTAAGATGACTGAAATAACAGTATTCCAATGTTGATGAAAATGATTCAAAAGAGAAGAAAATATTGATGATGCAAAGAATGGACTGATGGAGAGGTAACTTTGGGAAGGTGAAAAGGGGAGAGGATCTAGTGCACAAGTGGAGATAAATGGCCTAACATAGGAACCGAAAGAGTTTATTCATGGCAAAATAAGGAAGGCAGAGTTACAGGTGCAGATATTGGTACTTGGGTAGATGTGAAGACTAGCAGCTCTTTTCTGAGTGCTTATATTTCTCAGCGGTAAATGGCAAGCAAGGCCATCTGCTGAGAGTATGGGTGAGTAAATAAACACTAAGGATTTTATGACAAAAGTCAGCTAAGAAAGAGTGAATGGGCTAGAGATAATGATTGCTCATGCAAAAAAAGGCAACCACAAATTTAAATTGTGGTCAGTCAGCATAAACACAATTTTTCCCCTTCAGTCAATTTCAGACAATTAAGCAAGGACAAGGAGGTTTAAAATATATGTGAGGGTGTGATCTGCCAATCAAGGGGGGGGGGCAAGGGAATATACATATGAGACAGTGCTTATAAGTAATTAAGGACATGAGAGGGAGTAAGGAACAATAAAAGGTAGTAGGAATATGAATCCTAGTGGGGTCAAAAGATTAGTGAAATCAGGGTACTAGAAGGAATATGCTGGAAACATAGATGACTGAAAAAATGGGACATGCCTAGAGCTGAGATTACGGAGAGACTGCAGGGAAATGTAAAGATATAGAGTGAGTGAGCTAAGGCCAAGGGCCAGGATCACTGAAAGGAAGGAAAGAAGTTCAGAGAACTGAGAGGCCAGAGTAATGGAAGGATCACCTATATATGAATATTGCATTTACCAAAAAATATGATAGGAATAGGATAGGAGATAGTAATAGTGAGTCAGGAGCAAAAATCTTCAAGAAATTAGGAAAGTTGACAATGTCTGAGATTTCTAAGGAAACCAGGTACATGGTGTTTTCATTACCCAAGATAAGGCATACAGTAAATACAGAAATATGGCGATAAAAGACAATGGATTCCATTTTTGATGAGTTTCATTTGAAATACTGGCAGGAAATCCATGTGGAAATATCTCGATGGGAGACCTGAAACTCAAGAGAAAGATATGGTCTCAAGAGACATTTTTTAAAAAGTTTTTATTTATTTATATTTTTTTCTGTTATGAAAAATTGCAAACATATACATTATAAACACCAAATACCTTTCATTCAGTTTCATAAATGTCTAACACATGGCCAATCCTAATGCCCTTCATCCCACCATTACAAATGGATTATTTAGAAGCAAATCTCAGATATCAATCACCCATATTTACTGCAATATGTATAGAGATAACAATTTTATGCGTTTTTCACTCTCTTTTTTTTTTAATCCCTTCTAGGGAGCCTGGGTGGTTCATTTGGTTAAGCATCTGGCTCTTGGTTTCAGCTCAGGTCATGATCTCCGTGTTGTGAGACCCAGCACATTGGGCTCTGCACTAGAGTCTGCTTGAGAGATTCTCTCCCTCTCCCTCCCTTCTTCCTCCTTCTCTGCCCCTCCCCCACTTGTGCTCGCACGAGAGCACACTCAAACTGTCTCTCTCTCAAATAAATAAAATCTTCAAAAACAATCCCTTCTAATGCATTTATTTTTCTTCTTTTCCCAGATGTTTTAGTACAACTTAAAGGGTTTTTAATCAAATGAAACCCATGCCATTGATCTGTTTTGAAGTAATTAAGGATAGAGGATCACAAAAGTAACCAAAACAAATCATCTTTACCATAGTTCAAGTTTAAACTCCACTTCCCGTGTATCTCTTAACGCCTGGTTTCATGCTGTGCTTACTAGGATTTCTTTAAATCTGAGACACATTATATGAGATATGCACACCTACACACAAAAGAGGCAACCTCTAGCAATCCTTCAATTCTGGTAACAAAGGCAACTTCAAGACTGAGATTTCATTATATTCTAAGACCTTATTCATCTTCTATCAAACTGCAGTGTATTTTTCACAAATGCTAAATTAATTTGCTCTCTATGTTGAAAGGTCAAGAATGAGTGTAAAGATCAAAGAACATATGCAAATATTTTAGGTGATATAGGTCATGGAAAGGACAATACAAGTAAAAGGACATAAAAGCAGATCACACCTTAGATTAGGCAATGGTTTCTTAGAACAACAGAAGCACAAGCAACAAAAGATGAATAAATTGGACTCCATCAAAATTAAAACCTTTTGGGAGCACCTGGGTGGCTCAGTCGGTTAAGCATCTGACTTCAGCTCAGGTCAGGATCTCAGGGTCCTGGGAATGAGTCCCGTATTAGGCCCCCTGCTCATCAGCGAATCTGCTTGTCAGTCTGCCCCTCCCCCTGCTCGTACTCTCTCTCAAGTAAATAAAATCTTTTTAAAAAAATTAAAAACCTTAGTGCTTCAAAGAATACTAACCAAAAAGGGAAAACACAATCCAGAGGCTGGGAGAAAATGCAAAGCACATATCTGATAAGGAAATAATATCCAGACATATAAAGAACTTTTACAACTCAACAACAACAAAAAACCTGATTTTTAAAATGGGAAAGAATCTAAAGAGACATTTTTCAAAAAAAAAAGATATACAAATGGCTAATAAGCACATTCACAACCAGGAGGATGGCTATAGTAAAAAAGACAACAACAAGTTTTTTGGCAAGGATGTGGAAAAATTGGAACCCTCAAATATTATCGGTGAGAATGCAAAATGGCGTAGCCATGGAAAACAGTATGAAAATTCCTCAGAAAGTTCAGCACAGAGTTATCGTATGACCCAGCAATTTCACTCTTAAGTATATACCCCCAAAACTGTAAAACATATGTCCACACACAAACATGTGTGCTACTCATAATAGCATAACAAAAAAAGAAACACAAACACAAAAATAAAACACCCCCCCCAAACAAAAACCCAACCCAACCCAACCCAAATGCCCATCAATTGACAAATGGGTAAGTAAAATGGAATATTATTCAGGTATAGGTACTGAAACATACAAAATGGATAAACTTTGAGCATAGTTTATGGTTAGTGAAAGAAGTCAGACATTTAAGGTTACATATGGTATACCTCCACTTACAGTGTCCAGAATAGGCAAGTCCACAAAGACAGAAAATTAAGTAGTGGATGCTAGGGGGTTGGAGGAAGGAGGGAATGCACAGTGACTGCCAATGGGTATGGGTTTGTTTGGAGTGATGAAATGTTTTGAAATTAGACTGTGATAACAGTTGAACAACTGTGAATATACTTAAAATCACTGAATTGTGTATTTTAAAAGGGTGAAAAAGGTTTTCCTCATCTGGATTTTTTTTCTTTTTTTTTTCTTTACTGAAAAAATTGACATATAACATTATATTAGTTTCAGGCGTACAACATAAGGATTCAATATTTGTAGATACTGTAAAATGATCACAATAAGTCTAGTTAACATCCATCATCATACATAGCTACACTTTTTTTGTGATTAGAACTTTTAAGATGTACTCTTGGCAATTTTCAAATATGCAATATTATTAACTATAGTCCCCATGATGAATATTCCATCCCCAAGATCATTTTACAACTGGAAGTTTATCCCTTTTGACTGCCTTTACCCATTTTGCTCACTCCTCAACGCCACTGCTGGCAATCACCAATCTGTTCTCTGTATGAGTTCAGTTTTTGTTTTTTTAGATTCCACATTTTAGGAGATCATATGGTATTTCTCTCTCTGACTTATTTTACTTAGCATAATGCCCTCAAGGTCCACCCATGTTGTCACAAATGGCAAGATTCCCTTCATCTTTTTGTGGCTAAAAAATATTCCATTCCATTTTCTTTATTCATCCATTATCAACAGACACTTAGGTTGTTTCCATGTCTTAGAGCATGGGGGTGCAGATATCTTTTCTAGCTGGGTGTCATTTCCCTTGGATAAATAACCACACATGGAATTGCTCAATCACATGATAGCTCTTTTTTTTTTTTTTAAAGATTTTATTTATTTATTTGACAGAGCGAGATAGAGCAGGAGAGGGAACACAAGCAGGGGGAGTGGGAGAGGAAGAAGCAGGCTCCCTGCTGAGCAGGGAGCCCGATGCGGGGCTCGATCCCAGGACCCTGAGATCATGACCTGAGCCGAAGGCAGATACTTAACAACTGAGCCACCCAGGCGACCCTCACATGCTAGTTCTACTTTTAATTTTCTGAGGCATTTCCATACTGTGTTCCACAGTGGTTGTACCAATTTATATTCTCACCAACAGTGCATGAGGGTTCCCTTTTCTCCACATCCTCACCAACACTTGTCATTTCTTGTCTTTGGTTAACAGCCATGTGTATGTGTGTTTTGGAAAAATGTCTATGCAGGGCCTCCGCCCATTTTTAAATCAGATTGTCTGGTTTTTAGATACTGAATTCTTAACATATTTTAGATATTAACCCCTTATCAGGTATATGACTTGCAAATATTTTCTCCCATTTGATCGGTTGCCTTTTCATTTTGTTGATGGTTTCCTTTGCCGTGCAGAAGCTTTTTAGATTAATCTAGTCTCATCTTTGAGTTTATTGCCTAAAAAGGGTTAATTTTTTTTTTTTTTTTTAAAGATTTTTCATTTATTTATTTGACAGAGAGATAGAGAGAGAACACAAGTAGGCAGAGAAGCAGGCAGAGGGAGAGGGAGAAGCAGGCTCCCCGCAGAGCAGGGAGCCTGATGCGGGACTCGATCCCAGGACCCTGGGATCATGACCCGAGCTGAAGGCAGCCGCTTAACTGACTGAGCCACCCAGGCGCCCCTAAAAAGGGTTAATTTTATATGTGAATTCTATCTCAATTAAAAAAAAAAGTAAATCACAGTAACTAGGGAAAACACAGGGAAATAGAAGGGACCAATGATAGAACACTGGGAAACACCAACATTTAAGAAGTGGACAAAGAACAGGAACTTAGAAAAGAGATTAAGAAGAATACTCAGATAACATAGTACAATCAAGTCCAGTCAAACAGTTTTCAAGATTTATTTATTTGAGAGAGAGCGTCTGCATGTGAGTGGGGGAAGGGGCACAGGGAGAGGGAGACAGAGAATCCCAAGCAGACTCTCCATTGAGCACGGAGCCGGACATAGGGCACGATCTCACAACCCTGAGAACACAACTCGACCCAAAATCAAGAATTGGGACGCCCAACCAACTGAGCCACCCAGGTGCCCCCAGGGAAAGTTTTAAAAAGTAGGAGGAGATAGACAAAAAGTACGACGACTGACAAAAAATATAAAAAATGTTCACCTTTATTAGCAATAATACAAGTTTAAATAAAACTCCCCACTGTTGCCTATGAAGTTTTTTCAAAACTTTATTGAGATATAATTCACATAATATACAATTCACCTATTAAAAGTATAAAATTTAATGGTTTTTAGTATATTCAGATATTTGCAATCATCACCAATTTTGTAATATTTTAATCACCCCCAAAAAACACTTCATATCCTTTAGCCATAACTTCCCCATTCCTCCAACACCCCCCTCCCCAACATAAGCAATCATTAATCTACTTTTTGTCTCTAGAGATTTGTCTATTCTTGACATTTCATATAAATTAAATCATATAATGTAGTCTTTTGCAAGTGGCTATTTTCACTAAACATGTTTTCAATGTCTATGTTGTCATATCCCATCACATGAATAAACCACAATTTGTTTATTCATCAGCTGATGGACATTGGGGGTTTTCACCTGTTGGTTATTATGAATAATGTTATAAACATTAATGTACATGTTGTCATATGGACAGATGCTTTTACTTCTCTTGGGTATATTCCTAGAATACAGCATGTTTTGTTTTTTAAAGACTTAATGTTTTTAGAGCAGTCTTAGGTACACAGCAAAATTAAGCAGAAGACAGAGATTTTTCCATATACTCCCTGGCCCCACACATGCATAGCCTCACCGATTATCAACATCCCCCACCAGGCTAGTACATTTATTATAACTGATAAACCTACATTGACATATCATAATTACCCAAAGCCCATCATGATTCACTTTTGGTGCTATACGTTCTATAAGTTTGGACAAGTGTATAACGACATGTACCCACCATTATAGTACCATACACAGTATTTTCACCGCCCTAAAAACCCTCAATTCTGCCTATTCAGCCTTCCCCCCACACCTAACCCATAAAACCTTGAAAAGGTTTTAAATTATTGAGGATGTGGGGCACCTAGGTGGCTCAGTCATTAAGCGTCTGCCTTCGGCTCAGGTCATGATCCGAGGGTCCTGAATCTAGCCCCACATCGGGCTCCCTGCTCCACGGGAAGCCTGCTTCTCCCTCTCCCACTCCCCCTGCTTGTGTTCCCTCTCTCGCTGTGTCTCTCTCTGTCAAATAAATAAATAAAATCTTTAAAAAAAAATTATTGAGGATGTGAGGACATGGTTAATCTATTCATTGCTGGTGTTAAGTTCATAACTCATTCAGTCAATGTTCAATGGATGCCTGCTATGTGCCAGATACCATACTAGATACTAAGTTTATTTATTTTTTTTAAGATTTATTTATTTATTTGAAGGGAGGGAAAGGAGCAGAGGGAGAGAGAATCCTGAAACAAACTCCCCGCTGAGTGCAGAGCCTGATGCGGGGCTCGATCCCAGGACCCTGAGATCATGACCTGAGTCGAAATCAAGAGCCAGCCCCGGGTGCTCCAAGATGCTAAGTTTATAGTAGAGAACCACAGAGACCTGGTATATGGCTTCAAAAAAAAAAAGGCACAAAAATAAATGTATACTTACAAAGTGTGACAAAGTTTAAGAAAACGTAAAGTGTCAAATTTTGATTCGAGAGTCAGAAAAGACCCCTTTGACAAGTACAGAAATAATATTTAAGCTGAGAACTAAAAGCAACAGGCAGAGTGGGCAGCAAGAAAATCTGAGGTGAAGGGAAAAGTTTGTACAAAAGCTCTGAGGTAGTAAAAATCACTAAAAGAAAGCCAGTGAGGCTCAGCAATGGGAGCAAGGAGGTAAGTGTGTAAGGTGACACAGAAGAAAGGTTAAGAGCCTGATCACATAAAGCCTTCAAAGGTCATGTTAAGGATCACTTGATCCATGTTCTCCAAAATCTTGATATACTGATAAATCTTTCTTTGCTCTTTCTTTTCAGTCTCTTCTCATCCCTCTGGCTTCTTCCCTTCAACAAACATGCTGATGTGATTTCTCTCCATTAATAAAAGAACAAGTTATTAAGTGGCATAGCTGTGCATCTTCCACTTTCTCTGTACAGATGAAAGCTCCATGTGGAGACATATTTTTGTGGATTTTTCCCATTGCTTTATACTCAACTAGTGCACTGCCTAAAATACTCAAAATATTGGCTGATGAACAAATAAACAATACACACACTTTCACCCAACTACTCTTCCAGTCAAAAGCTGGCATTTTGAACAGTAAAAGAACAGGGACTAACTGGCTTTAAGAGATTTAGTTCCTTGATGTGGCCTCGAATAACAAGGCAATCTACTTAAGTGAGTTAACCAACTACAAACTGGAAGAAATACAGGGAAATAATTTCATTAGCACAAATTTATTTAACTGTGTTCAGAGTAGGAAAAATACCAATCTATTACTTAGTAATGCTGTTCAAGTTTACTAGGTTAAAAACAGTAATGTGTATTTTTCAAAAACTTTTAATAACACATGGCATCTTGTTTTTCTATACTAGCTATCATAACACTAGAACTTAAATGCTTTTCATTATATGTCTGGATCTCATAAACACTTCATAAATTAAGTATGTTATCTTTTCTAGGCCATTTAATTTCAGAAGAAAACATTCTACTAAACTCTATAAATTCTAAGCTCTATAATCCAAGCTAGCAAATCTCAAAAACGTATGTTGTACATTGTTGTGGACAAGTAGCACTTGTGCAGATAAGAAGGTAAATTCACGTATTCTCTTAGAAGCAAATTGTCAAGATCTACTGAAATTAAAAAAATACAATTCTATGACCCAGCAATTCTACTTCTAGGACCTTATCCTACAGATATAGTCATCAATATGCAAAAAATGACAAAAGTTCAAGATTACACAGTACTGGCTGTGTAAGAGCTACAGATTGGGAACAATCTAAATAGTGGTGTATTTAACCAATAATAAAAGACAGCCATAGAGACTATTATTTATGTATTCAAAGGTTCTTCCAAGATATCATTATTAAATGAAAATATTGAGAAGCACCAGTGTGTATAATATACCATCTGTAGAGAAAATATATATATTTACAAATATAAATATACATACATAAAAATACATATTTACAAACATCTATATTACATATAAGTACAAATATACAAATATTTCCTTGAAAATGCAAAACAAATCCATGCACACATATACAAGAACCTGGAAATACTGGTTATCTCTTGGGAGAAAGGTGGCTAGGGGGCAGGGATATGACAAAGACTTTCTAATATATATCCTTTGGAACTTAATTATTAACCATGGGACTATATTATTATTCAAAACAAGTAATTAAATTTAAAAAGCAAGTTAAAAGTGTACATTAAAAGCAAAGACACATACTTCTTGAGGCTCTGAAGATGAACACAAATCAATTTTTTTCAGAATGTGCGACTCTGAATAGAGCAGTGAAGAACAGCACAGCTAGAGCTTCATTTAATCATTGGTTCAGAAAAATAGGTAATTTACTAAGCATGAACAGGACCTGTGCTAGGCACCAAGGATACGATGGAACTTGAGTGTTACCAAAGACAATTAAACAGGTAATACAATCCCATGAGAGTTTTGATGAATAAACAGAGGGGACTCGGAGACCACAAAGCAGGGGACCTATCCTAATCTAGGAATCAAGGAAGAATAGAATATTTAACAGAGACAAAAGGAAACAACAACGGTACACAGATTAGGTAGGTAGAAGTGGAGTGTTGAGTTCAGTGTGTCTGGAGGGCCTCAAATAAGCTGCAAGAAATCAAACTGGAGAGGGAGGTCACATTGTTCAGGGTCTAGAGTAAGCTATGTTAGAGTGGGGCTTTAGCCAAAGGGCAACAGAGAGAGCATGTGACAAAAAATTTTAAGCAGATGATCAGGGCGTCAAATTTATATGTTTGAAACGTTCTTCTGAAAGAACAATCAACCAAACGTGGAGAGATCTATTAGGAATTTGTTGCAATAGTACAGGGAAGACATAATGTTAGCCTCACCAAGATTATAGTAGAGGGATAGAAAAAACATATGGACTGAAGAGGTACTTGAGCAGTTATATTAAGAGAACCTGAGGATAGGATATGATGTTAGGAGACACCAAGGAGTCAAGGAAGACATCTAGGTTTCTGAGTCGGGCAGTGGGTGATGGGTCCAATTTTGGACATGCTGAATTTGAGGTATGCATGAGACAGCCACATGGAGATACTCAGTAATCCATTAGATACACAAAGAGTACTATCTGCAGCCAGCCAAGGCTGAAGAGAAGCATTTAGTTCACTCAGAGAGAGATTACTGTGTGAGAAGTACTGCAAGGTTAAGATCAAGCCCTGATGGGGCGCCTGGGTGGCTCAGTCGTTAAGCATCTGCCTTTGGCTCAGGTCATGATCCCAGAGTCCTGGGATCGAGCCCCGCATCGGGCTTCCTGCTCGGCAGGAAGCCTGCTTCTCCCTCTCCTACTCCCCCTGCTGGTGTTCCCTCTCTCGCTGTGTCTCTGTCAAATAAATAAATAAGATCTTTGGGGAAAAAAAAAAAAAGATCAAGCCCTGAGGAACACCAACATTAATAAAATAAAGAGAGAAAGAACACCTGCAAAGATTAAGAAGGAAAAGTCTGAGGGTTGGAAGAAAACAAAATATTTTATTTACTTTTAGTTTAGTTAAGGAATGGCTCTTAATGAAACCCAAAAGAACATGTAAGGTTAAAAGCAATGTATTACTCTTAATAAAAGTATACCCCAAAGAACATACAAAGAAAATACACAGATATTTAGGGTCATCCTGTAGTCAACTCTCAATTATCAGCTATTGGGGGGAGTGGATGGTAAAAATGCAACCCATACATTATTCCCCAAACAATTTCAAACAACAATTTTATAAAAATAAAGATGACTGAATCTATAGAGGCTCCCAAATTCATCAATTATGCCAACGGACTTCTAGCAAGTTGCTATAATCTCTTGTATTTTCCTGACAGTATAGCTGCTCATCTAATAAGAAATTCTTTCAAATGAAACATATGCCCTTGTCTAAAATCTTGAAGGTCATGGGAGCAAGGACAGCCTAAACTCACACAATGGCAGAGAGACTGGCAAAGACCAAAATTTCTTTTTCAAAAGAAATCATAAAGCCCCAGGGCACTTGGATTGAGTGCCACAGCTATTTACTAGTCTGCTATAACTGACAAAGTAGTCTTTACTAGGAAGAAATCCTATTTCTATGCCCTCAAAGGCATCAGAAGAAGGGACATATAATGGTCATGCAGCATATGCTAGTTGAATTAATAAAAAACACCTGAAGGCAATCTATACCATAGAAAGAAAAATGAAAGCACTACTTAATGATCTGACTTCCAATGCCTGGAACATCCACAGTACACAAAGAACTCCAAGGCATTAGTGTAGAGGAATTTAGAGGCAGACAATCTATGCTCTAATCTATTTGCTACTTACTTCATGTATGGCCTTAGACAAGTCAACTTCCTCACTGTAAAAATAAAAGCAAGTTTGACCTATAGCAGTATTTCATCAGAGTTGTCTGTGTTTAAATTCTTAAGACTTACCTCATTAATTAGGGCCTCTAATTTGCTCTCCATTCCTAAAAGTCATATATTGGTAAATCACTATATCCATTTCTTTTTTGTCCACAGTAAACTAAAGACTTAAAAATACTACCTCCTCCCCAAAAAAGTTTAATGCTGTTTGTACTCCCAACTCACTTTCCATAAGATGAAACATTATTAGATTTCATGTATTTATCTTACAAGAGAAATTCCCTATTTTATAACTAGAACAGGTAAACACTTGTTTAAATTCAACCCTGGCTCACCTCAAGAATAAAGTTTCTAGACACACTGCTTGGATAACTTTCACAGCATTTTACCTATAAACTCAAAATGTCCATGGGCCCAGCATATTTCAATCCTTTCATTGCACTACAGCTCATTTTAAAAATTGTGCCCACACGTTCTGCATGGAGCACTGGGTGTTATGCACAAACAATGAATCATGGAACACTATATCTAAAACTAATGATGTAATGTATGGGGATTAACATAACAATAAAAAAAATTAAAAAAAAAAAAAATTGTGCCCACAAACCCTAAATCTCTCATATTGGCCAATAGACTAAGCATAACAAAAATGAAGAGCAAAAGTTAACCTTAACTATAACCCTATATGGAATAAGAACTTCATTCTTAAAATACTATAAATTCTTGCCATTAATTGGTCCATTATTCCAAAAGCAGCTTTAACTTTTAACGCCTAACGTGTGCATAACCCCCTTTTAAAATAAATTTATTTTTTAGAACAGTTTCAGGTTGATAGCAAAAATTGAGCAAACTCCCCGTCCCCACAAACCCAGATCCTCCCTTATCATCAGTAGCCCACACTGGGTACACTTGTACAATCAATGAACCTACACTGACGCAGTACTAATACTCAAAGCTCATAGTTTATATTAGGGTTCATTCTTGGTGTCGCATCTTCTACGGGTTTTAACTAATATATAACATGTATCTACCATTATAGTATCATAGAGAATAATTCCACTGCCCTAAAAATCCAATGTGCTCTATTCATCCCTCACTTATTTCTTTTTAAGTCCTAAATTGCAATAGCAATTAAGACATTCTAAATGCTGAAATGACACTCAGAATCTTAAGGATGAAAAGGTGAGGTGAAAGCCAGGGCAGAAAAAATAGGACAAAAATAAGAGCAAAGGAAAAGTAAAAGAGAGTAGCTGTATTTTAAGAATCAAAACCCTTCATCCCTTAAAAAGCTGAAGTTACATCCTTTAAGTGTTGTTTTTCCTTCCCATTCCCTTCCATGAATTCTGAGAGGGTTTTGGCTAATACACTATAACTGAATCTTCTTAAGTAAGCAAAGCAGTTAGTTATAGCTTAAGTAAATTCCTGCTCTACATATAAACATTTATTGGAAGTGACTCATACCTTAGGCTCACTTAAAGATACTAGTGGCGAAAACTATAAACAGCCTGAGTTGGATGCTCTCTTTGATATCACATTGTACCTAGGCTCTACAGCCCTCTACAAAATATTCATGAATAGGATTAGCTTGATTAAACATAGGAGATTTTATAATCTACACTCAGACTTTCCAAATGTTAAGTCCATTCCTTTCAACATATCTGTTCTTTATTCAGCACAAATGATGTACCACCATATAACATCAATTCTTTTTGCAGGCTGCTGGATCTCATCTGTTCCTTAATCATTGCTCACCCTCCTGGACTGATGCAATCTTATCCTTGCTAGCTCTCATTTTCAGTATTATTCTCTCTCTAATCTATCACTAATCACTAGCTAACTCCTATTACTGCTCTTAGGAGATTAAGTCCTACTGTAGTTTCCAAGTGTCCTAGAAATTAATTCCAAGAAGCCTTACCTTACCTTTGTTTTCAAGTCTTCAATAAGGTGTCCCAGATTACTTCTCCCTCCTTATTTTCCTCTTCTATCACCCTCCCTTCTACCTGTTTTTAATGCCTTTTACCTGACAGCCCTCCATTTCCAGCTCAGGGACTTCTCACATGTTGTACTACAAGCCTGGAATGCCTCCTTCCCCCCAGGCAATCTACTGGTCAACTTCTTCTGATCATTAAAACTTCATTCTCCATGAAATTTTGTCAGATCGCTATTAGGAAATGCTACTTTTTCTAAAATAACGGATCACAACCCTGGGTGCACAGGGAAATCACCTGTATGTGTGAAGTTAAGTTTCATCAATGTAGGGGGTGCTTTAAATTTTTAAAATAAAACACTAATGCTCAGGCTCCATGTCAAGCCAATTGAAACAGACTCTCTATGCAAAGGACCCAGATATTGGTGGTGATGGGTAGGGGGCTGTTTTTTATGTCTGGTTGTTTTTAATTTCAAAGTCCCACAGGTGATTCCAAAGAGTAGCCAGGGTTGTGAAACCACTATACAGACTCTACCCAGTTTAGAAACAGAACTCCCACAACTACATTTATCTAATGTTCTCTAAACATATCTGTATCTCACACCACTAAAATACACTTACCACATTGTCCTGACCAAGGCATATAATGTAAATATGTGAAATTGCCCTTCATAAGGCTTAAACACTTCACAGTGATTTATATACTCTGAGCCTAGGGTTTCTCTTCAACAAAATGGGTAAAATACTGTTTACCTTGCAGGGCTGTCATGAAATCCAAGCAAGATACTGGCCGTTAACATATTTAGGGAAGCAACTGACTTTATAAAGGGTGCAAATGTTAAATCCCTTCAGGTATCAAGAATAACACCCGGATTCAATTTTTAAGAAACAAACAGAATTCATGTGGCAGTATGGAAGACACCAGCTATCTGGATGAAGCTGAGGAGACAAATGCTGACCAAGAGTTATAATCAAAAAGTCATTCTTTGTATAGTGTAGACCCTTGCAAATTTTACTGTAAATGTGTCCCATCCTGATCCCGTCTTTCCTTTAAATTTTTTTTATATAGCCCAGGGAGGTGTCTGATTCTTCCAGTCCCTTGGCCACACTGTGTGAGGAGAGTTGTTTCCAAATTACATACAAGTACCTGCAGGTGGTCGACCAGTTTTCATGCTCCCCTACCTTGGTCCCTGTGTCTACAAGCACCCCGATATCTCGACAGAAACCTGATGCCACGGCTCCTTTACCAGAAATGTAAACGTGAAAAAACCGGATTCCCTTCAGTATCAAAGCAAGGGTAAAAAGTCATAAAGTTAAAACTCAGACGGGTATTAGAGAAAAGAAAATAGGCCACTAATAACAAATAATGACAATTTCAGTAAAGTGACAGGGGCTATAAGGACTGGTGGTACTGTATTAAGAGGAATTTTGAGGATGAATATGGGCTTATCAGGAAAGCACACCGTAAGGGATAATGGATATTGGTCTTGGGCAGAGGAGGTGAAAGGGACAGCATTTCCAGAAGACTCCTAACTGCAAGAGTCTAAATAAAGAGCCTAAACCTAAAAAGGGAAGTGGTAATCAGGTACACACAGAATAGCATACTTCTATCGGTACTTACCATACTATACATCAATCATTTATTTACTGTTTTTGAAGGCAGGAACTGTGTGTGCCTTATTCTTTTTTGTATCTCCAACACCTATCAGAATGCCTGACATATAATAAGCTATTAATAAAAATGTATTTAATTAAATCTGCAATAAGAAAAAACTATGAGATCACACTTTTGTGATCTGGCATAATCACTTATGGTCTATATACCAAAACATCCTCACTCTCTAGTAAATACCCACTTGGACTGCAAGGTTGGTTGTAGTGGACAACAACAAAAATAAGCAGTACCAAAACCAGAGAGCCCTAGGCAAAGACTAGATTTACAAGCTCAACTTTAAAAAGGGACATCTCCCTACCTGTTTTTCTCCCAGGAGACAGTAACAAAAAGTTAACTTAAGATTAACCAACAATGAAATGATATTTCATTTCATTTGAGCAAGTTTTCACAAGACAAATCCCAATAAGCATGAACCTGAATTTATTTAGCTCTCTATATGAGTACATGGCACAGTATCCACTATGTGTAATCAAGCCCTTAAATGTTTAAGATGGTTAGGTTCTAATGCCTATTTTCACTTAGGCACTATAATACCATTTTTATTACTTTAATCAAAAGAGATACGATGTGATGGGAGGGCAACGTAACCTATACTAACTCTACACTGGACCAGAAGAGTGAGGCTTAAAAACCATATCTATTCTATTAGAAGTATGATCTCAAAATAAATAAACACCTTAAAAGATTATTTTAGGTTACAGGACAGAGGTGTTAAAAGCAAAGTAGATGGCTGAATCCGAGAATTAAACTTTGCAAAAGATGAATATAATATTAATGACAAATATACTTGTGACAGAATGAGTCCAGATGATCTCTCAAGGAACCCTATTCTGGATATTCCACACTCAAGCCTCCTTCCCTATTTAAACAAGACACAGGCTTAACTAGCTCTTTGTTATTTTCTAGATCTTAAAAAATTATGACACACAAAACAAGTTGACACATAACCTTTCTCCAGAGTTCCAAAATTTTTGCCTTAAGAATCAAGTGACTAGGCAATGAACATAGATTCCTGGGTTTCTGTGATAATTCTAGAAGCAACAAGTGACTAGTGAAAAGGGCTTTAATTTAAAGCCTTAAACTGCTGAATTTTTATCCTGATAGTTAATAAAATGTCAGAATTCAATTTGATCTCACCAATTCGGAAAATTTAATTCAATGTTATCGGTTGTAGGTTTTCTGAGCCTCTTGTAGCAGTAGAAAAAAATTTTACTACAGGGGCTTTTACATCTTAAAAAAAAAACAAAAAAAACCCACTGAAGTACAAAAAGTATACAACTTCAGGGGCACCTGGGTGGCTCAGTTGTTAAGCGTCTGCCTTCGGCTCAGGTCATGATCCCAGGGTCCTGGGATTGAGCTCCACATCGGGCTCCCTGCTCAGCGGGAAGCCTGCTTCTCCCTCTCCCACTCCCCCTGCTTGTGTTCCCTCTTTCTGTCAAATAAATAAATAAATAAATCTTAAAAAAAAAAAAGTATACAACTTCATACCATCATCCACAAGCACTTAAAAAGAAAACTAGGAGTGGAAGAACCTAGAGTTTGGTTGAGGTTATGCCCCTAATTAACATGTGATCTTGACAAATAATCCAACCTTAGATTCTTCACCTATAAAATGATAAATCTACCACCTTCCTACCCCGCGTTACCTCATAGGGTTTTTTGTGAGGATCCAATTAGACAACTGTTTGAAAACAATGAAGGCCTACATGAAAAAATGCTCAATATCATTCGGCATCAGGGAAATACAAATTAAAACCACAGTGAGATACCAGTCAAAATGGCTAAAATTAACAAGTCGGGAAACAAAAGATGTTGGCAAGGATGCAGAGAAAGAGGAACCCTCTTACACTGTTGGTGGGAATGCAAACTGGGGCAGGCATTCTGGAAAACAGTATGGAGGTTCCTCAAAAAGTTAAAAAAAAAAATAGAGCTACCCAATGACCCAGCAATTGCACTACTAGGTATTTATCCAAAGGATACAAACATAGTGATTCGAAGGGGCACATGCACCCCAATGTTTATAGCAGCAAAATCCACAATAGCCAAACTACGAAAAGAGCACAGATGTCCATCCACAGGTGAATGGATAAAAATGTGGTGTATATATATACAATGGAGTATTACTCAGCCATCAAAAAAATGAAATCTTGCCATTTGCAATGATGTGGATGGAACTAGAGGGTATTATGCTAAGCAAAATAAGTCAACCAGAGAAAGATAATTATCATATGATGTCATTCATACATGGAATTCAAGAAAGAGAACCGGTAAACATGGGGAAAGGGAGGGAAAAATAAAATAAGACAAGGGGCGCCTGGGTGGCTCAGTGGTTAAGTGTCTGCCTTCGGCTCAGGTCATGATCCCAGGGTCCTGGGATCGAGCCCCGCATCAGGCTCCCTGCTCCGCAGGAAGCCTGCTTCTCCCTCTCCCACTCCCCCTGCTTGTGTTCCCTCTCTCGCTTGTCTCTCTCTGTCAAACAAATAAATAAAATCTTTTAAAATAAATAAATAAATAAAATAAAATAAGATGAAATCAGAGTGAGGCAAATCATAAGAAACTCTTGATCAAAGGAAACAAACAGGGTTGCTAGGCAGAGGGAGGTGGGGGCATGGGGTAACTGGGTGATGGACATTAAGGAGGGTACGTGATATAATGAGCACTGGGTGCTATAAGCAACTGATGAACCACTGAACTCTAGCTCTGAAGCTAATAATACACTATATGTTAACTAACTGATTTTAAAGAAAAGAAAACTATGAAGGCCTAACTATACATATATGGAAGCATTATCATGTTACTTACCATGTAAAAGGAAATTATTAATCCATAAACTTCCCCATTCCACCCACTCCACAGAGCCACATAATGGTACCTAAACAACAACTATATTGCTACGTTGTTCATTTTTATTACCTACATTCACACAGTCCATTCTCCAAAGTCTACATATGACAGGCAAAGATGAACTAGCAAAAGAATAAATATGGCAAAATAGGTAGGAGAATCAGGCCATTTAAAATCTTTCCTAAAGACTGCCTGCTCACGGGCGCCTGGGTGGCTCAGTTGGTTAAGCGACTGCCTTCGGCTCAGGTCATGATCCTGGAGTCCCTGGATCGAGTCCCGCATCGGGCTCCCTGCTCGGCAGGGAGTCTGCTTCTCCCTCTGACCCTCCCCCCTCTCATGTGCTTGCTCTCTCTCATTCTCTCTCTCAAATAAATAAATAAATAATCTTTAAAAAAAAAAAAGACTGCCTGCTCTAAACTCCAAGATTCCCGATAAATCCTTTGAAATCTTTACCTTCATGATTTCAGATGCTTAATTAAAGCATTCTTTTCACCAACACTGTGATCTTCTAGTTACTATACCATTATCACTTTTTACCAGATCATTCCAACTGGGCTCTATAACACTGCTCCCTAGCGCCCTATGACTGAGAAGCAATTTCCTACACATCCTTATTGGGCTGTAGAAAGCTGTGTATGGTTCCTAAATAACAGAATTCTCCCTTTACTGCCACAGTTCTTGATAGTCTGGTTTCTGTGCTATGCAAGACAGGTTCCTGGCTGCCACTACAAGCTGTAAGAATCCAGACAAGTCCCTTAAGGTGACTTGGGACTCTGTTTCCATATTTATAAAAATGAGAACTAGATTAACTTCAAGGATCTTTCTGGTTGATCTTTCTCTTCAGATCACATATATCAATGCTGTGACTAAGAGACCCCAGAAAACAATCCCATCAGAGTTGCAGCTTCCAAATATCCAAAACATTTCTCATCCCTCCCCCAGTCTCTAAAGAATAATTACAGACACTGTCAAACAGGTAAGAGATGTTTTAACAGTGCTTTTCAGATTTCCCAATAAAGACTACCTAGCTATGGTGACTGGGTGGCTCAGTTGGTGAAGCCTCTGCCTTCAGGTCAGGTCATGATCCCAGAATCCTGGGATGGAGCCCCATGTCAGCCTCCCTGCTCAGTGCGGAGCCTGCTTCTCCCTCTCCCTGCCACTCCCCATTTGTGCACGCTGTGAAATACATAAAATCTCAAAAAAAAAAAAAAAAAAAAAAGCTACCTAGCTACGTAACAGTAAGAGTGCAGGTTTTAGAGTCACTGGATTCCAAAAATGAGTTGAATCAAAAGGGTAATAGGAAGCCACATGCAAAAAAAATAAATTATACATGACTATCCAATTCCAGAAACTAGTCTAATTTCATAACAGGTTATTGCTTGTGGTGGGGAACAATCTCAGTACACCTGATCTCTGTCATTTTTAACTTCAGAATACCAGAAATGTCAGATTAGCTTTAGCAGATCACTCAATTCCAGTCAACTCTGGGGATGTTGTACTAAGAGGCCTGAATGGAGTGGGGTGGAGGGGGGTGGAGCAGAATAAGGAGATGGTAGCCTAGATAGAAGGGTTTCACTTCCAGGTAAGATGTCATCAGAATGGATAACTTAAATGTTTGAAAACCAAAGATCCAATAATGAATGATTCACTCAAAAACTATATGCAAGAACCTCTGCTAGGCACATGGAGGAGATACACAGATGAATTCAGGAAACTGAAGAGGCTATAATAAGTATTTTAATCCCATAACACCCTGACTGTGGTTGAAGTGGATGTGGGTAGCGTGCCATCCCTCAATTGGATTCTCTACACCACCTCATCTCCAGTGCAGTTTGAAAATATAATATTAAAAGAAATATACCCAAATATTAATACTTCAGGAAATATGCTGCCTCATGAATGATAGAGAATGACTTAGGAATTCAAAGGCTGACTATCCATCCGGTTTTAGTAATTAGTGAAGACTTAATGGGATTAGTTTTGAGCAGGGCCTTTAAAGATAAGAATAAATTCATTTTAGTTTACCTGTTGGCCCTCAGAATATGTTTTATTTCTATATGAGCATCAGATTGGAGAAGGATGGTCTGAAACAAGGACAAGTATCACCATTACGAAGCATGCGGAACATCAAGTCACCAGTTAATAGCAGTCTACAGCAGCCCTTCTTCACTCATGTGCTTTCCATTGTCTCAGGCATTACATTAGTGCTCATCCAACTACAAAGTTTATTTTTGTTACAATAACCACTAGTGTTTTATCCAATACAGATGTGCTATAGAAGTGGAAAGAAACAAAACAGCTTCTTTAATGTGAAAAAAGAAAGCTTGTGGGGAGTTTCCCAGGCATCTTTTTTTCTACTGTGACACACCACTATCCAATGCAAATGACCATTCCCTTCAAGTTATCTACTTTTACCTTCCACCAATTCCATCATGCATCTGAGGGGCATAAATACGTATATGACTAAAGGTTGGGATAATACACATTGTAACAATTTCCATTATGACCTAATCGGCAAACTGCTTTGAAATGTGACTTTAGGTTATTAGCACCTATAGAAGAACACAAAGCTCTGATATATGTTTGGATTTCTGGTAAAGGCAAAAGGGCAGAGGCTGAAAGACTATTAAAAGTCTCTGTCCTAGAACCCTAAAATGAACCAAAATTATTTCAAGTCATGCGTTTAAACAAAAAAACTGTTTAGAAAAAATAAAAAAATACAAAGCTTTCAAATGCCATATGATACTGGTTTTTTAAAAAATGTTTTGTAGTAACACCTACAATCATGAAGGTTTAGAATGTAAAGAACTTAACACATTTTATTGCACCCCCAAATTTTATATGCAAATCCTACTTTCATTGGAATGCAGTGAACCCTCGTTCACCTAAAAAAGAAATGACAGTAACAGTACTGTTTAAGGACGGTAATTGGAAGAGAAAATAAAAAGAAACCCCAACCCAAGAAAAGGAGACATCGCTTTCCCAGTGGTGTTACTGGTAACTACTAAAGCTCTAAGCGGTATACGTGATCTTTTCACATACAGGGTAATGATGTTTCCGGCTGTTAATGCAAATTATCTCAAACATAAGGGGAAAAAATCATTAGCTATATGAGGTCTAACAATATATCACACAGGTAACAGGGAAGTCAATCTAGCTTCACATAACTTGGTCAAACTTGCTTAGAAACCAGGAGGGTGTGGATGTGATAGCAACGTTACTACTGACTAGGCAAGAGGATAAAAAGCCATAAATAAAGGTGTCAGGGAGATGGAGTCATGAACACCACACACACCTATTACATATCTCTAGCTCTTCCAATATTCGAATTGAAAGAAAATTGTACTTCTCTCTCTCCATGCGTTTTCTCCTTTACAATATAAATTATTTCCAAGCCTGGCTAGCATCTCACTCCACACCCCAAGCTAGTGACATAAAACATTTTCCCCAAGAGGAGCCTATAAAAGATACGTAAGCCTAAGGCTTTTTCTCTTCTTTTGAATTAAGCATGTATGTTCACCTCATCTTACACTTCTCTCTCAGTTACCTCTCCAGACGGTGTGAAAAATATCAACATCCGGTCGCCCACCCCACCCTCTCGGTAATGCATCGCGTTGACTAGGCTCATCCCTCTCCTTCCCTTTCAGTCTCATCACCTCTGAGAAGCTTATCGAACACTTCTTCCCGCTGCTCCCCCCCACCCCCACATATTCATGGCCGAGCACGACGTTCTCCGCATCCTTCTTCCAAGGAAGGGACTAGCAAAAAAAAAAAAGAAAGGCATGCTCGAGAAGCGACAGGCGAAGAAGCCTGACCAGCTTCAGGGATGGCCTTCTTCCCCCTGCATCGGGCCGGTAGTCGGTTCTCTAAACACTGAACCCACTGGTCTCCACGCTCTCCCCACCCCCACCCCCCCCGAGATACTGCCGGAAAATGAAAAGGCCGGGGTGAAACGCGAGGCTGGGTCCTCCCTAAAGAAGCCCGCTGCCCCCGGCCCCGCGGGCTGGAGTCCCCGGGGAGGATGGAGATCGCGGGAAGTGCGGGGACCCCTGTCCCGGGACCGTCCGCCTCACCCGCCCGAACCCCCGGAGATGCGGCCGCGACACCCAGGCCATCGCCAGCGGCCCCTCCCCGCCCCCCGCACTGCAGCGGCACCCGGGGCGGACCCCACGCCGGCCTCACTCGCACACACGCCACACACAAAAGCGCCGCGGCCGCCGCCTTCCCGCCCCCACAGCCCGGCGGAGCAATCAATGAGGCGGCCGGCCCCGCGTCCCCTCCATGAACACCCGAATGCGGGGCCCGGCCGGTAGGGGCGGCGGCGCGGCTCACCATCGCTCCGCTTGATCTCCACGTAAATCCCGATCTGGATCTTGCCGAAGTTGGCCGTTGCCATCACCTCATCTGGAGCAGCGGCGGCGGGCCGAGGGAGGGGGACTGGAGGGCGGAAAAGGCGGGGAGGGGGCGGGGTAGGTGTGGGAGGGGGAGCGGTTGCCCGCGGCCGCGCCGGCCCGGGCGACAGCGTGAACGCGAGTCGGGGCCGCGAGGAGCAGCGGCGGGGAAGCAGGCGGAGGCCCCGGGCCTGCAGGCCGACGGGAGGACGCGCCGGGGCGTCGGGGTGAAGCGAGGGCCGGGGCCGTCAGGCGGCGCGGGGGAGAGTGGGAGGGCCCGCGCCGCCCGCCCGGGAGCCGACGCTGGGGAGGCGGGGCGCCGCGCGCGTGCGCAGAGCGCGCCTCCCGCGTCTCTTCCTTCTTGGCCAGCCTTTCCCCGCGGCGTTGAGGCGCCCCCCCGCGCAGCTCCGCGGCTGGGCGGGCGGGCGTCGGCCGTGGCTTGGTCGGCGGAGGGAGCGGAGCGCGCGTGGCACCGCCCCGAGAGATCCAGGGTCGGGTTTGATTTCGGCGCGCGGCCTAGAAGAGGCGGGAACCCGCGCGCTGGTGCCTTCCTGTCTCTCTGGCTTCCATGATTTGTCCCTGTGGCCGGAATGGATTAAGGGCCCTATTGGTTGTGGGCTTTCCGAGTGGGAATGTGGGGCTGAGCGACGTGAATTTAGGGACCGGCCATTGACAGAACGGGCATAGTGTTTCATCTTAGAGTGTCAGCTGTGTTGCCACTTAGAGGTGGCCGGCCCAAGTAAGGTTTCCCATCCGGTTACGGAAAAGGGGAAGAAAAACCTTTGCGGTGTCACCCACCCTTAAATCCGAATGAAGGTCCTCTTCTCCACGGCCTTGCCTTATAGCTAGCTCATCGCGACTCAAACACAAACCGTGTGCTGGAGCCGCCTTGACTGTTCCGTTTATGGTGCATCCGAAGCTGGTGTCTAGTCTCTGCTGTAGGTAGGGTTCAAGACTTTATTTGCTCTGGTCCATAAAGCCAATAACTATGATTCAAGGACAGAGGGCAGACAACATAAGGTTGACTAAGGAATGTGCCTTTTCTGCAGAGTCACTTGACTAGTCTGACCACATCAACATGAAGAGAAAGACTCTCCACCCTGGGAAAGCAGGAAGACCATGTGGACAAGGAACATGGAAACTGTTTACAGCACCATGTAGAAACCAACAAAAGTGTGACTTTTGCTTCTAGCGTTCAGACGTGTTATGGAGGAAACACACTTTTCGTGCCTTATTTTCTCTAGTCATTGTTAATCTCTCTGTAATAATAACTGAAAATATACAGTTTTAAAATTTAAAAATTGGAAGCTAGATACATGTGTGTTAAGTGCATATGTGCATACATGCACACGCCTAGAATTTTCAACCCAATAATCAAGACAAGTAGACCCTAAAAAATGTTGAAAGACTCAGACTCCATCTGTAACTTGAACATATTGAAGGCATACTCGTCAAAAGAATGAAGTTTCTTAAATCCACTTAAAAGTAAGAATAGTAAGAATAGTTTATATGGGAGGGGAAAAAACGCTGGGTAGACAACTTAAAAAAATAACGTCTACTTTTTTTTTTTTTTTTTTTTTTTTTTTAAGAGAGGGAGAGTGTGGGGGACTTAGGGAGAGAGAGAATCTTAAGCAGGCTTGATGGCCAGCGTGGAGCCCCTTCTGGGTCTCCATCTCACAACCCCAGGATCCTGACCTGAGCTGAAATCAAGAGTCAGGTGCTCAACTGACTGAGTGACCCAGGTGCCCCATACTGTCTGTTTTTCTATTCCAGAAATGACTACTGTAAATCTCACTTCAGAACCTCTGTTTCAAAATAAGATTTGACCAAATCAAGATTTGGTGGTTTTTTGTTTTAAATAATCTTAAGAGTTTTATCTGAACTCTTCGGGTTCTGCGTACTAGAACTCATTCTCTGATGTCTCTATGACTGAGGTGTAAAGCATCTATTTATTTGCTTGAAAATGCTTTACAGAATGCAAGGAAATCAAGCTGTACAGCTTTTAAATTTAAAATTGCTTCGTAAAATATGTTTTATCATGGTTGCTGACACATACCTTGTACCCTGTGGGTTATGTAATTAAGGAGTCTAAACCTTTAATCCGTATACAAAGGTATTTTAAAAAGACGTATATGATCCTGCTCCATAAAAAAATGTATGAGACATACCACATATCGAATATAAAAACCTTTCTTTTGTAGGTCATACCCAAAAGGCTTATGTTTTTTGGTACATCTCAACATAGAAATTTACCAAGACTTGCATCTTGGGCTTTGTGTGCAAGTAGCCTCCTAAAGAACAGTCCTGAATAAATGCAATGAGGCTGTGTTTCCATCAACATCCAAGATCAAGATCAAGAATTCTGACTGTAGCTCAGGCATTAGCAAAACATATAACCCTAACTATAAGAGTGACTGGCACACACTGACATTTGTTCAATGAGTTAACTTGTTAAACTGCTCTGAATCTCTGTTACCTCTTAGAATAGGCTGGAAAAGTAACTATTCTCTCAACTGCAGAAAGTTTTTGTGAGTGTCAAATGAAATAATTAAACACTGCAGTGCTTTGATACTTACAACGTATAATACAAGTTTAAAAACAAAGTAAAACCATCCTATAAAAAATAAGCCAGTACTCTACTATAATCTTCAAATCATTAATTAGAATTTTATGTCCAGTGACATAAAATGAAACACAGTTGGCATGGGCTCTGACCCTCAGCACCTCACATGTGGCAGGAGAGCAAGAGCTTTCACATCTGTCTGTATTCTTTTACCCACTCCAGGCCATTCTGGCAGAACAATCTTGCTCAATGATCATTTCTGTCAAGTCATAACCTAGTAAGAGTGGTTGCTGTTGACCTATCCTATCCTGAGTTGATAAACTGTTTTTAAAAAATCACTGTTATTTTCATCCAACCAAGCCAGTCTCCTTTTTATGCCTGGAATTCTTTTTAAAAATGTCTGTGCTTTGGAGTCTTTAGTACACAAACCTTAAGAGATTATTCCAAGGTAGAGGCTGTCAAACTAGTGAGTTTTGAGGCAGCAGCCCGCACTCCCCTTAACCAGTCATCTGCTCCTCTGGTGGAGAGTAGAGGTACAACTTGGCTCCAGTTTAGCTCAGATTATCTGTACCTGTCTACATCTTCTAACTTGAACTTTTCCATTTAGTATTCGCATCTATTCTCAATTACTCCCACAGTTTGTGGATCTAGGATCAAATGGAGAAAATAGGTAGGGTTAGCAGAGACTGTCTTTGGTTTTAGTATTGTCCACTTTTGCCCAGAACTTTCTTACAGACTTTTTTTTTTTTTAGACCTTTTGGTGGTGATTCCCCTTTCCCCTTAATTTACTCCGATTTAAATTCTAATTAAACTGGTGTAACTTCACTGTAATTAATTTTAGTCCTTACACAAATATATTAAAAACGCCTGGAGATACAAATCCCAATTTTACCTGCTCTAAAATATCTACTCTTTTCTTCTCCTCTGGATTTCTTCCCATTGCCTACAAACATGTTCAGGCAATTTTTCTCTTGAGGAGAAAAAAAAATCTCCTCTTGATCCTTCACTTCCTATTTAAATTCCATTCTATTTTTCACTTTCCCTCCCCTGCCAAATTCTCAAATGAGTGCTCTAAATACTCACTGTCTTCATTCCCCATCACTCATTCATTTCCTAAGCCCTAAATCTGGATTCATTCCTCTACTGAATTGTATTTTTTAAAAGTGAACAGCTACCTTCCAATTACCTCATTAAGTGGACATTACCATCTTTATTTGCCTTAAACTCTGAAAAAATGGTCTACCTACTTTCTTCCCTACAACACCTTGCCCATTCCTGCCTCAGTTTCTGCTTATCTAATAAATGACTTGCCCTTCTCTTTTCTTCTCCACTTAAAGCCTTTCCATGTGGCATGGTGCACTGGAAGTCTCCCTTGTTTATGGAGCTTTCTCCTCTCAATTTAATCTATAATGACTGTCCTATGTGGGTGATTCTCCCCCAATCATGATCATCACAAGGACCTAAGAAAGATTTTGAACAAATACAGAAGCACAAACTCTATTCCAGGGCCTAATGGTTTAAAATCTCCGGGGGGGGGGGCACTTAATGTGGCCCACTTTTTATGAATTCACCAGGAGATTCTGAGGTGTAAGTACAACTGATTTAAATCTGTATGTACAACTGGTTGAGATCTATTGATTATCCCTAAATTCCCATAATTCAATATTTTCTGTACATTGGCCACTTAGAGACTATGTACTAAATAGACTTTGATTATTTTCCTAGTCCACCTTCTTCATTATAATTCTTTCACTTATACTTTCTGATAGTGTATTGAAATGGATTAATGGTAAGCTGTTGGTAGAGAGCTAATGTACAAAACCTTTTAAGGTCTATATTGGACTTAGATCTATATAGAAATATCAAATCATATGGTGTCACATTCAATTATTGTCTACATTGAGACATTCCTAATATTTATACTTATTATTGTAATGTTTGCTTTAATTTCCATTTACATGACTAATCCCTCTCAAACATAGCAAGTATCAGTGTTTCCCCTTATGCCAGATTTTCAGTAATTTGATGAGCATGAACTCAGAAATAACAGAAAGTGGTCTTTTCACCATTTGCAGTAATATATCCAAATATAAAAATCATTTATATATCCTGGGGCCCGTGGGTGGCTCAGCTGGGTAAGTGGCCAGCTCTTGATTTTGGCTCAGGTCATCATCTCAGGGCTGTGAGATCCATCCCCATGTCAGGCTCTGTGCTGGATGTGGAGCCTGCTTAAGATTCTCATCCTCTCTCCCTCTGCTCCTCCCTGCCCCCCCCCCAAAAAAGTCATTTATATATCCTTACAATAGTTGTTGTTAATTCAGGAGCTTAATAAACTCTTATATGTCACAGAGCATTGGTGATATAAACCAATATGACTAATGGTATGCTACACGTCCTCATTACATATTTTAAAAAACTATGAGCAGTGTTTAGTTTTCTCAGTGTATTCAGGCCAAATCAAGCACAACTAGAAAGAATGGGTCTCACTAAAATATTTCTTTTTTTTTATTTTAAAGAGTTTTATTTACTTATTTGACAGAGTGAGAAAGAGAGAGCAAGAGAGCACAAGCAAAGGGAATGGCAGGCAGAGGGAGAAGCAGGCTCACTGCTCAGCGGGGAGCAGTGTAGGGCTCCATCCCAGGACTCTGGGATCATGACCCGTGCCAAAGGCAGACGCTCAACCTACTGAGCCACCCAGGGGCCTCAAAATATTTCTTATTGTTAAAAAATAGTACTTGATTTTTTGGGAATGATTTAAGCAACTTTACAGAAGGCAAAGTTTCCAATAAATAATAAGCCCCCAAACATGCCTTATTTTCCTAACCTTTGTAAATATACATACATAATTTTGATGGCTGTTTGGATTCCTTGTTTAAATTGAAAACGTATGTTATATACCATTAATGGAGCATCGTAGGGACAGAGTAAATACATTTTCCAGCTGTGGAAATATATTAAAGACATTTTTTTACATCATAGATTTAGTTTTCAGTTAAGAGATTTTTTTGGCTTGATTCATTTCTTATGACTATTTCATTGTGTTTTAAACTAAACACCTACAATTTTCAATAGCTACATAATACTCCATATATTTCTAAATCATTTTCTGCTTACATATTCATTGTATTGTTGGGTTGTCTTCAATATTTTACCAAGATAAAATTCTCATTGTGAACATCTTTGTAAAACTTTTTTGTTGTGGGCAAATTCCTCTAAATGTCTGCCCCCCTCCCCACTCTAAAGTAATCTCCTTGAGGGTAGGAAGCTTATCTAATGTTCTTCACTATATCCTTCGCACATAGAACAGCATGTAAAACACAGATGTTCAGCAAATATTTGTTGAATAAATGAAGGGAAAGCTTGATAACTGCATTATATATATTGTCAACTTATAGCTTTTGATTTGATAGTCTTTTCTCCTCCTGAATGAGCTAAATTGGTAATGTATTTCCTCATTGATATAACCCAGAAAATTAATATTTAATGTCAGTCTTCTAAACCTCAAAAATCTCTAGTAGATATAGATTATTACATATGTAACAAATGCTCATAAAACTGTTTTTAATACCAAAGGATAAAAAGTAAAATGAAAGTGAGACCCCCCCCCTCCAAGCCCTCCTTGGCCTGGGAGGAGCCCCTGTTAATACCATAATAATCTAGTAATCCTCAAATTGTATCAGGCACAAAATTCATGTGGTTGATTGTTACATACAGTCTAGGGTCCTGTCACCAGACATTGTGATTCTGTACATCTAGTATAAGAGATGACTAGTAGATCTAGTATGATCTAGTAGATCAGTAGATTAAGAAACACCAAGAATAGAAACTGATTACATATGAAACATGCAGGATAAAGGACAGTGATATGGCAGTTTTCTGATTCTTAAGAATGGAGGAGACTGTCATTACCAGATGTTAGAATTTTTCTAGTGTACAGTTACACAAAGTAGGAAGTGGTCTATGTTGGTGTCACTATAAAATGTAGTTTGAGAAAGAACCAGGTAAAATCGAAGTCAAAGAATGGAAAGATAACTGATAATTTAGAGAAATATATTAAAGAATACAACTACAGATGACAAGATTCCGTTGGAATTATTATTCTTGTTTACTCATGAATGACATTTAAATAACCTTTACTAACTCACAAGACAAATGGTGAAAAAGCAGGAACTTGACCAGGAGAAGAAAGCCCCCTGAGAATACAGAAATAAATCCTCAGGCTGACTCCATGGGTGCTCAGTTGATCTAGTTCATGTTTTTACTGGAGTGCTGACTTCAAAGGAAACTTCCTGAAACCTCACAAATACTGACTTCTTTCAGAAGCTGGTAATATGAAGCAAAACAAAGTTTCCAACAACTCAGTTGTGATGAATTGTGCTTGAGAACAGACAGTTCTGTTAGAAGTAACCATACCCTATCATGTGACCCAGCAAGCTGTCCCGGATCGCCACACTTGAGAATTTCAGGTTTGTTTTTTCTAAGTTTTCTATTCTAAGGAAAGTCACCTCTTTTCAATAGAGATCTCTTTGGAACAGAAATCACAGGCCTTACCTGTGAAATAGGCATCATAATATTTAGAGATGTGTGTGAGGTGGGGGGAGATTCTAATGAATATAAAGTATAAAGGGAGTGACTTAGAGTGCTCCATAAAAATGTATGGCCAATTTTTTCTTATTGGATGATAATAGAATATGTAATGATTAGTGAACCTGCTGCCAAAGAATTCTTTCCAGTCTGTTTTTGCAATTGAGGGTCCTGAAGACTGAATGTCTGCAAAATTCTCCTTGAGAATTATTCACCCATTCAACGAATATTTACTGAATGCCTGCTATGGGCCGGGCATTATTGTAGGTGTGTGGGATGTATCAGTGCACAAAACCAAGATCCCTGTCCCCATGCTATTGGGACCTTACATCTTACCGAGGGAGAGAGAAAAAAAAAAGATAAATAAATACATAAATAGATAAATAAGTAAGTGATATAGTGTATTAGAGAATGATAAGCATACAGAATAAAGAAACAGCAGGATGACAAGGATTAGGAGTGTTGGTGGGGCAGATAGTCTAGTAGGGTATGGAGGGCAAGGCTCGTTGAGGTAGTGAGTTTTGAACAAAAACCAGGAGGACAGGAAGGAGTTCAGCTCTGAGACTATGTGGGCGAAGAGCCCTGCAGCCTTAGGGAGCAGTCACACAAAGGCCCGTCTGGTTGGTGTGAGGAGGAACTGGAGTGAGCAGAGGGGAGCAAGCTGTGGTCCAGGCCCAGTGAGAGCTGTGGTGGATCCCTCAGAGTTGTCTTGAGTTAGACCAAAATGGCCAGGCCTTCATACTCCCACAGTGATCTGTCACTGGGTGTGGGCCACCCTGGGATGGCTGTGAACTTGAACAAGGTGGCTCTCTTTCAGCCGAGGGGTTTGAGAGCAGTGGGCTGTCTGCTGACATCACTCCCAGCAACCTTCATTAAAGGACTCACTGAGAAGTACATCTCAGTATCAATTCCTGGGGCCTCCTCATTGCCAAGGTCACCTGTGGTCCATGAGGGCTACTTCGGCATGATTTCAGCATTCCAACCAGCTGGAAGACGGGAAAGAAGAAAAAGGCAATATCCTGGTAGATACATGCACTACTTCTGTCACAGTGTATTGCTAGAATCTAATCACATTGCCATACCTAGCTCCAAGGAAAACTAGGTTATTGTTTTTGATATTTTATTTTATGCTTGGTGTTCTGGGATAGCAAATAAACAAAAGGATACAGAAGTACAATTAGCAGTCTCTACTACTATCATATTCCTCATTTTTGTAGGGAAGACAACATGGCTTCAGCCCACACAACAATAAATGAAATGCAGTCCTTTTAGCTCATTCAGGATTTTGTACTTTGAAGTATTGGGGAATTTAGAGATAGTAAAGAAACAATATTCTCTTGAAGAGCTTATAGAAAAGAAGCCTTCAGAGGAGAAGAGTGACAAGCAATTACACAGATGAGAGGTAGAGCCTGTGAAGTTTGGAAATTAATGGGATCAGATTTGTGTCTATAGGTTGGTAGGGCTTAGGATCACTCAAGTTTATGCAGCATAAATTACTATGGAACTGATCATTCAGGTTTATGTAGCATAAATTACTATGGAACTGATTCCTTCTCAAAGCCATCCCTTGTCTTGCCTCTTCTGATTGTTCAGTCTTCTTTACTGGCTCTTTCTCCCATTCTTGACCCTTTAATATTCTGTCTGGGTTCTGTCCTTAGTCCTCTTCTCTTCTCATAATGAATTACAATACATTCTTTCCTTTACTGGGTCATATAACTCATTGGGAATATGATGACCTTCAACCCCAGGAAAAAGGTCCACCTGAACATCACCAGTTTATTGAATAAGATAAACTTGATGGAGTACAAACATTAAATTTTATTTTTCTCCCTCTCCGACCTCAAATATGCTATCTCAGCTTTCCCTTACTAGGTAGGTTCTTCACGATGTGTCAAGAAGATCCCACAACTTGCTGGACCCTTTGGTTATTAAAAAGCCAGGTGAGAAGATGTCCATCGACAGATGAATGGATAAAGAAGATGTGGTATATATATACAATGGAATATTATGCAGCCATCAAAAGGAATAAGATCCTGCCATTTGCAACGACCTGGATGGAACTGGAGGGTATTATGCTGAGCGAAATAAGTCAAACAGAGAAAGACATGTATCATATGACCTCACTGATATGAGGAATTCTTAATCTCAGGAAACAAACTGAGGGTTGCTGGAGTGGGGGGTGGGGTGGGAGGGATGGGGTGACTGGGTGATAGACACTGGGGAGGGTATGTGTTCTGGTAAGCGCTGTGAATTGTACAAGACTGTTGAATCTCAGATCTGTACCTCTGAAACAAATAATGCAATATATGTTAAGAAAGAAAAAAATAAGAAGAAGAATGTAGCAGGAGGGGAAGAATGAAGGGGGGGAAATCGGAGGGGGAGAAGAACCATGAGAGACAATGGACTCTGAAAAACAAACTGAGGGTTCTAGAGGGGAGGGGGTTGGGAGGATGGGTTAGCCTGGTGATGGGTATTGAGGAGGGCACGTTCTGCATGGAGCACTGGGTGTTCTGCACAAACAATGAATCATGGAACACTATATCTAAAACTAATGATGTAATGTATGGGGATTAACATAACAATAAAAAAATTAAAAACAACAAACAAACAAACAAACAAAAAAGCCAGGTGAGTCCACTTAAAACTCTAATCACATCCTTATCTTCCACCACCTAAGGCTTGACCCAGGGTTCAAGGACCTTCAGAGTCAGCTCTTTCACTCTTCCTCCTCTTTCTCTTTTAATTCACTGGGTTGGAGATCACTAGGTGGGAAGGTAGAATTGCCTGTGTGACTGGTCTTCCTTTGGCTCTGTTTGGTGCCCTCTGTGGCTGGACTCTGCCAAGGTGATGCCCTCTGCATTGTAGATGGTGAGTGAGGTTTTCTCTTGGTACTTCTCGGAATCACCTTGGCCCCCTCTGAAGCTAAGGACCTCTTTCAGCCTCTTCTTCACTTAATGTTTATGTCCCTCCCCCCCACTCCACCCAGAACAGCAGGAGCTAGTTAAGCAATCCCTGTGAGGCTGTCGTCTCTGGGTCTGCTGATGCTGGGAGGGGAAATGGATATAAAGTGGGAAAGATGATTAAGGGCAGCCTGGAATCCATAAGCTTGAGATGCAACTCCACAAGAACAGACAGAAACCTGGGTTCACTCTTGTTGCCTCTGACCTTGATGATGAGGGTATCCTGCAGAATCTGGGGCTCATCAGCACAGACCTAAGCACACTCACTTGGACCAGAACTTGGAGGAGCTAAAGGAGGATCCAGGGGACCAAAGAGCAGTTGCAGGCCCAGGTGCACCCCAAGGTGCTGCTTCCCTACCACCCTCCAAATCTCTCAAGAATCTTCCTTGTGGGGGCACCTGGGTGGCTCAGTCGTTAAGCGTCTGCCTTCGGCTCAGGTCATGATCTCAGGGTCCTGGGATCAAGCCCCGCATCGGGCTCCCTGCTCATGGGAAGCCTGCTTCTCCCTCTCCCACTCCCCCTGCTTGTGTTCCCTCTCTCGCTGTGTCTCTCTCTGTCAAATAAATAAATAAAATCTTTAAAAAAAAAAAAAAAAAAAGAATCTTCCTTGTGGTCCACTCTATCTGGAAACATACAAGAAAGTAAATCCTAGGAAATGTTCCACCTAGAAAGTTGATAAATTAAAAAGTCACCACACATTGGATAATCTATTTTAGGCAAGGTGGTCTCATTGGTAAGATGACATGTAAACAGCAACTGAAGTGAGGGATTAGGTCAAGAGAATAAATGAGAGATGACCAAGATATGCAGAGGCCATAAGGTAATAATATCAGGAGGAGTATTCTGGAGAATACTGGAGCCAAAGAAAGGGCAAGACCCAGGTAAGTGTCAGGAATAGTTGGAACTAAGAACTCAACATGATCATGGCTTTCTCCCTGCCATTCTGTTTCTCTCTGTCAACTTCATGCTTTTTAAGACTGGTTTTCTTCATCTGGTTGAAACACAGTCACTGAGAGCATTTAAGTTTTATGTCTTATAAGTTCAGCCACCAGAGAGAAACTGTCTGCATGTTTTCCGTGATAGCTATCAAAAAATTGGGGGAAAATTAGTCACTGGCCTAACTTGGGTTAGTTGTCCATCCTTGGACCAATTATGTCATACCAAATGATGGGCTATGGTATTAATTATCTGTTCCTGCATAACAAATTACTCCAAAATTTAGCAGCTTTAAACAATAATGAACATCTATTATCTCACACAGTTTCTGTGCAACAAGAATTTAGGAGCAGCTTAGCTGGGTGGTTCTATCTTTAGCTGGGGCTGGGGAATCGCTGATGAAGTTGCAGTCATCTGAAGACTTGACCAGGCCAAAGGGTCCACTTCCAAGGGGACTCACTTACATGCCTGCTAAGCTACTGCTGGTTGTTGGCAGGGGACCTCCATTCCACATGTGGACATCTTCATAGAGTTGCTCTAGTGTTCTCACCACAAGGCATATGGCTTACCCCAGAGTGAGTACTCCAAAGGAGCAAGACAGGAGCGGTAATGTTTTCTTTCTTTAAAATAATTATTTTAGGGGCACCTGGGTGGCTCAGTTGGTTAAGTGTCTGCTTTCAGCTCAGGTCATGATCCCAGGGTCCTGGGATCTAGAGCCCTACGTCAGGCTCCCTGCTCAGCGGAGGGTCTGCTTCTCCCTCTCCCTCTGCCCCTCCCCTGCTTGTGCTCTCTCTGTCTCTCAAATAAATAAATAAAATCTTTTTAAAAATTATTTTATTTTTTTTTTCATTTTTGAGGTATAATTGCCTTCCAACAAAAAGCTCTAATATTTTCTCTGATCTGGATATGGAAGTCATATTCTGTTTTTCTTTGATATCCTAATAATTACATAGGTAAGCCCCATTCAGTGTAGGAGGAGACTGCACAAGTTTGTGAAAACAGGAGGTGAGGCTCATTGGAGGTAAGCTGCAGGGCTGGACACGGGACACTTTAATTTGCACAGCCTGCTTTAGGTTTCCAGTCTTTGTGGCCAGAGTGGAAATGGAACATAAATTCATGTTGAGAATATTCAACTCCCTTGAGTGAACAGGTTACTATTTGCATGGAGAAGGTGAAAGAGAAGTTTCTAGAAAAATTAGGGGAAGAGTTCTGGGGGAAAAATTACTAGTCAGAGTGTTAATAACTCTCTTGTTCGTACCGTGAATGCACTTATTTGCTAACTCTTGGTACACTACATCTCAACTGTTCATTTACAAATATTTCTCTTTTACTAGGTTCTGAGATCTCTTCCTTTGTATTTCCATCTAGGTCACCAAGTACACTGTCTGACACAAAGCAGATAACCAAAAATGTATGAATTTAACTGAACTAAACAGACAGAGGATATGAGCAAAGTTTTTAAATAATTAAGGGTATGGTTAAGGTGAACATAAAATTAACATCAAATCTCAGACTAGAAGACACTTCCTGACACTTGAAAGACATGCCCTTTAGGAGAAATGAATTAAAGGCTGATGAAATTTGTGCCTTCAAAAGGTAGAACAAGCTAAAGGATAAATAATTCACATGTTAAATATTAAATAAGCAAAAGTTTATTAAATAAAAGAGTATTAGTTAGGACCTTTATTTGTTGGTGCAAGAAACAGGTGCCCAAAGAAACTTGCTTAACAAAAAAAATGAGTGGATTTGTTGGAAAATAATTGGAGTAATTAATGGAATCCAAGAGGTGCCAGATCCTCAAGAATAGAACCACCAACTGGAGCACAAAAGGAAACCCAGAGATTCTTCTCCTTTTGACCTTGATCTCTGCCCCTCTCTCCACATCTGCCTCACTTCCTCAGTGCAGACCTGCTTTCTTGTTTGCAGTCCACACGTCCTTAGGAACAGTTACCAAGTTAGTAGCGTTTACAGTGTAGCCACTTAGAGAGAGATGATTTGTTCCTCTCAGTTCCAGTTTCAAAAGTCCTGGGGATCAATAGACCTGTGTGAGGCCAGATGTCCTCAAGACCAACTGATCATGCGTGGGAACAGTGTCACAACATAGGAATTTTGTAAAACCTTCTGTAACCCTAAAAATTGGACAAAGGGATGAGGGCAATGCTGGGAAAATAGTTGCTGGGTAGATGAAACAACAGGTATATATTCAATGAAGATTTAGATAAGTTAAGGGATGGCATATTCATCATAAAACATGAAGGTTGTTCAAGGTCCAACAACAGTCCCTGGAGTTTGATAAGAAATCACAAGCTAGTCTTAATGGCACCGTAAGATTGGCTGGAATCTTGGCTTGACACAAAGTAGCATTTCTCATGCTCCAGTCATTTTATCACCTCATCAGCCTGGCTACAGCAAAAGCACTGCCTTCACAGCTACATCTAATGAAAAGGGTTTAATTAAGATTGTAATTTCCTTTGCTGACGTGTTGAGGAAGGTTTCAGAAAAGATAAACTACAGATTATAGCTTTAACTACATTATTTAGCCATAAGGGAGGATTCAGAGGCTTTTATAACACATACCTCCTTCTAAGATTTTGGTGACAACAGTAGATTTGCTAATAACTGACTTCAGCATCTGGGAGTTTAATGCTTCTGTTTAAATTCAAATGTCTTTTGATGCTACCTACTCTTTTTGTTTTGTGTACTTTGGCAAAAAAGAAAGTGTTCTTTAAAAGGTGTAAAAACTGCCATTACAAACGTTGCTATTATCATAAAATAGAAAACAAAACTACTGAGTGTGAAGGTGTAGAAGATTACGTTCCTGATCGTTTTAGAAGGAAGAGAAATTATGATCAGAGTGAAGTTATCTCTGCAAAATGTTAGTATCTTAGTCTGGGCTGCTATAATGAAATGCCAGAGACTGGCTAGCTAATAAACAACAGACATTTATGTCTCACGGTTCTGAAGGCTGGGAAGGCCGAGATCAAGCGCCGGTAGATTCAGTCAATATCTGGGGAGAGCTGACTTCTTAGTTGGCTGTCTCTTTGCTGTAACCTCTCAGGGCAGAAGGAGTGAGGGAGTTTTCTTGGGTCTCCTTCATAAGGGCAGAAATTCCATGTATGAGGGCTTTTGTAACCTTATCACCTCCCAAAGACCCCATCTCCTAATGCCATCATCTTGGAGATTAGGATTTCAACATAGGAATTTTGGCAGAACAGCCATTCAACCCATAGCAGTTACTATGAAATGGATGGCTTCTAATCAGCAGGGATATTGTTTGAGGGTGGTAGGTGGACTATGAAGAACGAAGACTACTCTTAACACCTTCTTCAACACACCCAAATCCAAATATTCCATTTTATTATTTATCATATTCCACATTCACCACTTTTTAGATAGCACCACGGAAGTCAGCATTACAATCAGGGAGACACGATCTCAACAGCGTCAGTGTTGTCTGCTCATTTCTGCCTTTGTGTGGGCTGACGGAGAAGGAAGCATAAACCAACCTCCTCCGCTCCCTGTTGGATTGGCTTGCTCGCTTTTGGCCCCTGGCTTCCAAGTTTCCTGGCTTCAGGCTTTTTCACACTGCTGGGACTATGATTTATGCTCTCAGTTCTTCCCATCAACGTTTAGGCTTCATCTGCAGCCTTGTCATTCATTCACATGGTTTCCACTTTGAGTTCAAATGTGGATGTAATGATCTCAAACTCACCAATGCCAATGTTTACTGCCTGTTATCATTATGATTCTATTTCCTTTAAATAATCAGTGGTCAACTCCTGAAAGTGAGTTCTATACATTGTGGCAGATTTACATTTTTTCTATCTTCTCTTTTTCGATATTTCATTATCAAAATGTCACACATTTTGTAAAATCTGTGTGTTCCCTCCACTTATAATTTTTTAAAAATGAATGATAGACAAAGTAAATGTACTTTAAGTTTCTGGGTAATTACTCCACCCAGTGTCTATAGATGAGAAAAATTATAAAGCTTTTGTCAGTCATACAGAGGGACAGACAACCCAAAGGGGGATAGGACCATTAAATTCTGTAAGACTCTACACAAAGATGCGGAGACAGAGTCCCAAACAAAACTAGAATTCACTTGTTTGGGCCTGCCCAGAATTAGTCATTTGTCAGCCTGATTATATAGTAATCAAAAGCTTAGCAGTAACAAATTACATAGTGTTAAGAAATCCTTCAGATGGATTTGTCCCTAAATTCAGGGCTTTCGTTGTGTCATTATTTTTGTAGCATTTATGTTGTGGTTTAAATTAATACTTCACTATGTTCTATGTTTCCTTTTTAAACCCGTTCCCCCAAATCCCTCCAAAACACTTTTTGAGTTAAGAGTTTGTCCATGGAACAAAGTGAGTTCGAAACAACATTTGTTAAATGAATCAATATAAATAGGACAAAATTATAGATCCTTTAAGGGTTCTTAACTTTTTTTGTGTCCAGACCCTTCTGGCAGTCTAATGAAGCCTATGGATCCTTCTCAGGATAGTGCTTTTAATGCATAGTATAAAATACATAAGATTACAAAGGAAATCAAATATATTGAAGAAACACAGTATTTTTGAAAACTGAAATAAAAGAGCACACGAGTGTATTGATTCATTAATTAAATGATCAAGCCCAATAACTACCATAATTTCACAGTAGTGATGACTATAATGATACTTTGAGATATCTGTAACAACCATAATGAGATACGTAAATATCTGAAATTTCTATCGGCGACAGCGTCTGTACTAAGGTTTTCCACCTCCGGATGTTGCCAGCATCTGTTCCATGACCCTGAGTTTTTGTCCTTTCTTACCTGGACCCCAAGGTAAACCTACTTGTGCCCAGAGTCTCTCAAAGTCTCTCCTGAAAGTTGACGCTTGATACTTCTGCTCTTTGCTTTTCATTGCCTGTAAGCAATTTTCAAAAGCTCCCCTATTCCTCCTCTCTCCAAAGGAACAAGTGATATTTCAGACAAGTCAAGGAATATTTATTTACCACCCTTTCCCCACCCCTCCCAATCAACACAATCTTAAAGACAAACCACTGTGTGGTTTAGGTTTCTTGGACAACACCATCACCTTATTTATTTGGGATTCATTTCCAGTCATTCTGGTTTCAGAATCTGAGAATTTCTGTTGATCCTGCCCATCTGTGCTTGTTGATGCCATAGCTCCGAAGTTGTGCTGTAAGATAGACATCAGTCTGTCATCTAACTGGTTGGAATGAGGGTTCCAGCCGCTCCCTGACTTACTGGGCGGCCACCAACATCTTAATGCCAAATGTCGAGGGGTCGGTAGGTGGCAATTACACTTTCAGGCAAAGCTCAAAACAAACCCTTTTATCTAAGACCTGATCCCACTTTAAATATCATAGATATTCCCGGGGTTCAATTCTGAGCAGTCCTCCCTTCTCTCTATAACCTTTAATAATGCCCAGGCTTGGTTTTTCTGGGTTCTTCATTCCATTTCCTGTTTGCTTCTCTGGAGAGCTGGCTCTTCCATTTTGTGTTGTCTTTCTGTTGGCTGGCATACTATCATGAATAGACAGTGTGATGGTTCATTTTCTGTGTCAACTCGGCTAGGCTGGTATTCAGATGTTTGGTCAAACATCAGGCTAGATGTTGCTGTGCTGGGATTTTTTAAGATGTGATTAACATTTAAATCAGTACACTTTGAGTAAAGCAGATTACTGTCCATAATGTGGGTGGGCCTCATCCAACTGGCTGAAGGCTTTAACAGCAAAGACTGAGGTCTCCCAAGGAGGAAGGAATTCTGCCTCCAGACTGCCTTATGGACTCTTCCCTGGGTCTCTAGCCTGCTGGCCTGACCTGAAGATTTCACTCTTGCCAGCCTCCACAATTGTGTGAGCCGTTTCCTTAAACTGTCTCTCTCTCTTTCCATCCTAATGGTTCTGTTTCCCTGGAGAACCTGACTAATTCAGATTCACTGTTCTTTGTTTGGGCTTCTCCCACTCACATGGGATTTGGACCTGTCACATCTGCCCATCCCCAAATGATTTTCTTTCATTTCTTAGAATTTTGCACATTTCATTTTCCAGTAGCCCTTGCTGGCCCCAACTCTACAGCAGAATCAGTGTTCTCCTTACCTCCTCACATTGTTTCTGATTTGCCTCAGTCTTCACACCATCTTGAGCTGGGGAGGTCCCAGAAAGTCTCATGCCAGAGTCTGGCTGTGAGAGGAATCTTGTTCCTTCTAAATATACCTCTAAATGCTCTAACCATGTCATTAATCCTAATTACTAGAATAGAGATAGTTTCCCTGGTAAATGAATCGATTCACAATCTGGTTTTCAATCTGCTTCTTGTGAATTTGGTTAGTGGGAAGTAGTCATCCAGGACTAGGGCATTTATGATTGAAGTAATGAAACTGAATTTTCAGCACCAGCAAGGTGGAGGACCATGGTGAATTCAGTTAAGATACTTATGTTAGTTTCCTAGAGTGGCTATAACAAATCACCTCAAATTTGGTGGCTTAAAACAACAGAAATGTATTCTCTCACAATTCTTGAGGCCAGAAGTCCAAAATCCAACACTTTTCTCCAGAGGCTTTAAGGAAGAGCCCTTCTTTGCCTCTTCCAGCTCCTGGTGACTGTTGGCATTCCTTAGTTTCCTCAGCTTGTGGTCCCATCACTGCAAACTTTGCCTCCGTCGTCACACCCCTTCTCCTCTGTTTATCTGTCTCAAATTTCCCTCTGGATTTCTCTTGTGTTGCCATTTAGGGCCCACCCAGATAATTCAAGGCAATCTCATCTCAAGGCCACACTCACAAATTCTGGAGATTAGGATGTGGACAGACCTTCGGGGAGCCATTTTCAACCTACCACACACAACACCCTTTTGCAACAACTACCTCCCTCTTTGACTTTTCTTAACTGCAAGAGCACTTTCTAATAAAAGTTCTATCTGAAAAATGCAGGTGGAGTTTTTCAAAATAGGCCAATATAACATAGAAAATATACACTCCACAGAATGGGGTCAGAGAAATATCCTATCAGATCAGAAGTTTTACATCCACATTCTAAGCAGATTTCTTTGCAGATTTAATGATATGAAGCAGAGATTCTGTTAAGAAATGGACCTTGATAAAGCTTGCCATGCAAAATGCATCAAAACAAGGTCTAAAAGACAAGAGTGTTCATCATTTGACTTCTGGTGGTCCTAATTATTCACAACATAATGAAATCCAAATGTATAATTTCAGATTCAAGATGAGATTGATGCTCTAGTAAAACAGATGTTTGTAACACTATTAACATGTTGGCTAGAAGTACAGGAAAGAATTCAGAACTCGTGATTTATTAATAATTGGCAAAAGAATTGACATTTACCAAGTGAAAAACACCAATTGTTATCAGTACCTGTGATCATATTCAATGAAGGTTATGGCTCTGCCTTGAAATATTACTTTAAAATGTTTTGAATGTGAAAATCTGATTTCCATATCCCACTCTTGTTGACTGATGCCTGTACTAGTGAATTCTCATATCCTTGGGTTATGTGCATTAGCTTCCACTTCAGTTTGGGGGAGAAAGTTATTTTTCTGTATACATGGCTTCCCCAGAAGATTGCTTTGGTGATTAAAGGGTGCTGTTGGTCAAGACACTGAGGAAGCATATACATTTTTTTCTGATAGTAAAAGCAATAGCACTTTAGGAAGAATTACTAGTGAGAAAGTGCTCTGACTAAGCCTTCACAGATGTTTGCCTTTTTTGGCTATTATTTTGGGTTCACATTATCAGCAGGAACCAGAAGTGTGATTCTCTTTTGACCGTCAATTTTAGCAGGAAATGTACACTGAAGAAGCATGTGGATGGGGGAAATAGGATAGAAAATACCATAGAAGCAATGTAATCAACATGCTCAATGAAAGATCTTTCCTTATTTTAAAATATCCCTGGGTCTTTATTTTAATCCCACAGCAAAACTGCACTCTCAGACTTCTTGGTTTAGAGAAGACACAAAGGGTGGTCTGTGTTTGGGCAGGCTTTCTTGGCACACAACAGAAAACACTACACAGGGGAAAATATACTCTATGTTAGGCCAAGTGACTGGCCTACTAGTTTAAGGATGAGATGAACTATATTTCTCCTTTGATTGAAGCAAATTAGGCTTTGTTATTAAACATGATGGTTATCTTTAAACATCCAGCCCATGGTTTTCAATATTTTATTTTTAATGTCACCAGAATTTGTATTGAAGACAAGACTATTTTCTTACAGTGTAACTCATTTTTATAGCTCTCAGAACATCAAACATCTTTGAAATGACAAAAGCTAAGAAATACTTCTTTGTTCTCTTATTTTTAATTTTTTAATGCATCAAATGTCCTTTGGGCTTGTTTTTTTTTTTTTTTTCTTGACTCTACCTGAAGGTAATATGCACACTCAAGTACTAAAAGAAGTTGTTGTAAATATGTCCACACTTGTAGTTTCAATCAAAAGAAAGAAACCTCTGAAAAGGATTATAGTGTTCCAAATTTTCTTACCAAGAAGAAACATTGTATGTGTTCCAAAGTCATGTTAGTTACCTATTACAAAAGCCTTATCAAGCTAAATATCTTGTGAATCTATATCTATATTTCCATCTGTATATCTGTATCTATATAACATTTGGTGTATTGACAGACTCTTATCTGCTACATCAGCAATTCAAATTTGTGCTTATATTTAAGCAACCCAGCGTGCCAACTAAAGGGTTAGTGCTGTCATTTCAGTTTAATGTACGAGGTGGTGTTAGTGGTTTGGAATGGGGAGAGCAGAATTTCTGGATGTCAACATGCTCAGATGATTAGCTCCTCAAAAAAAGATTCTGGGTAGCTATCACACTAGGTTGAAATGATAAGTTTATAAGATTATAATCCACAATTATTGTCATGAATCTTTCTAATTCTCTTTCCAGTATAAAAACATACCCAGGAATCAGGAGATTAAATAGTGTAATAAAAAGAGTATGGTCTCCTCTGGCAAGGGAAACAAAAGCAAAGTTAAATTATTGGGACTATACCAAAATGAAAAGCTTTTGTGCAGTGAGCAAAACCTTCAACAAAATAAAAAGGCAACCTATTGAATGGGAGAAGATATTTGAAAGTGATATATCCAATAAGGGGCTAATATCCAAAATACATAAAGAACTCAATACTCCCTCCCCAATAATCCAATTAAAAATGGGCAAAGGACCTGAATAGACAGTTTTCCAAAAAGACATACAGATGGCCAACAGACACATGAAAACATGCTCAACGTCACTAGTCTTCAGGGAAATGCAAATGAAACCACAATGAGATATCACTTCACACCTGTCAGAGAGGCTAAAATCAAAAATGTAAGAAATAACAAGTTTTGGCAAGGATGTAGAAGAAAAGAACCCTCGTACACTGTTGGTAGGAACACAAACTGGTGCAGCCATTGTAGCAAACAGTATGGAGGTTCCTCAAACAATTAAAAATAGAAATACCATATTCCACTACTGGGTATTTAAACAAAAAACCCACAGAAACACTAATTTGAAAAGATATATGCACCCATATGTTTAATAGCAGCATTATTTCCAATAGACAAGATATAGAAGCAGCCCAAGTGCCTATCCATAGATGAATGGATAAAGAAGATGTGGTATAGATATACAATGGACTATTACTCAGCCTTAAAAAAAAAAATGAGGGCGCCTGGGTGGCTCAGTTGGTTAAGCGACTGCCTTCGGCTCAGGTCATGATCCTGGAGTCTCCGGATCGAGTCCCGCATCGGGCTCCCTGCTCAGCAGGGAGTCTGCTTCTCCCTCTGACCCTCCCCCCTCTCATGTGCTCTCTCTCGCTCTCTCATTCTCTTTCTCAAATAAATAAATAAAATCTTTAAAAAAAAAAAAAAAAAAAATGAAATCTTGCCATTTGGGACAACAGAGATGAACCTGGAAGGCATAATGTTAAGTGAAATAAGTCAGACAAAGGCAAATACCATATGATTTCACTCATATGGAATTTAGGAAACAAAATGAATGAACAAAGAAAAAAAAGAAACAAGAAACCAGACTTTTTAAAAAATTTTATTTATTTTATTATGATATGTTAGTCACCATACAATACATCATCAGTTTTTGATGTAGTGTTCCATGATTCATTGTTTTCATATAACACCCAGTGCTCCATGCAGTATGTGCCCTCCTTAATACCCATCACCGGGCTAACCCATCCCCCCACCCCCCTCCCCTCTAGAACCCTCAGTTTGTTTCTCGGAGTCCATAGTCTCTCCTGGTTCGTCTCCCCCTCCGATTCCTGCCCCCCCCGCTTCATTTTTCCCTTCTTTCTCCTAATGTCCTCCATGCTATTCCTTATGTTCCACAAATAAGCGAAACCATATGATAATTGACTTTCTCTGCTTGACTTATTTCACTTAGCATAATCTCCTCCAGTCCCATCCACGTTGATGTAAAAGTTGGGTATTCATCCTTCCTATTCATCCTTTTATGGCTGAGTAATATTCCATTGTATATATGGACCACATCTTCTTTATCCATTCATCTGTTGAAGGGCATCTTGGCTCTTTCCACAGTTTGGCTATTATGGACATTGCTGCTATGAACATTGGGGTGCATATGGCCCTTCTTTTCACTACATCTGTGTCTTTGGGGTAAATACCCAGTAGTGCAAATGCTGGGTCATAGGGTAGCTCTATTTTTAATTTTTTGAGGAACTTCCACACTGTTTTCCAAAGTGGCTGTACCAACTTGAATTCCCACCAACAGTGCAAGTGGGTTCCCCTTTCTCCACATCCTCGCCAACATTTGTTGAAGAAACCAGACTTTTAAGTATAGAGAACTGGTGGTTGCCAGACGGGAGGTGGGTAGGGGGATGGGTGAAATTCACAAAGAGGATTAAGAGGACACTTATCATGATGAGCACTGACTAATGTACAGAATTGCTGAATCATTATATTGTACACCTGAAACTAATACAGCAGTGTATGTTAACTATACTTGGATAAACAAATAAAAGTAATGCATTATAAAAAGAAAAAAAAGTGGCGCCTAGGTGGCTCAGTTGGTTAAGCATCTGCCTTTGGCTCAGGTCATGATCCCAGGGTCCTGGGATGGAGCCCCGTGTCGGGCTCCCTGCTCATGGGGAGCCTGCTTCTCCCTCTCCTCCCTACTCGTGCTCCTTCTCGCTATCTCTCTCTCTCAAATAAATAAATAAAATCTTTAAAAAAAAAGAAACAAAAGGGAGAAGTAGAAAGATATTGTGCAATAAAAAGGAGAATTTAAAACACATCATGAGAGACACAAGAAAGATAAACATGGAATATAATAAAGGGAGTTAGGACGTTCTACAAAGAAGATAGAATATGACAACCCTTCAATATACATACTCCTTGGAACAACTGGACTAGATATGGCTCCAAGACTCCTTTGTTTAATAAACTATATCTCATAAAATCCATGTCTAATCATTATTCCAGGTTTTTTCAATGTTCAAGCTAGTCAGATATTTATTTTCTATTATCTTAAAGAAAACAAAGAATGGAAAAAAAAAAGAAAGGACGGAAGGAAGGAGGGAAGGAAGGAAGGAAGGAAAGAAGGAAGAAGGAAAGCGTGTAGACTTTGGAGTCAGATAGACTTGGATTTGAAGTAGAGATCTGTCCATTTTTTCTTGTCTCTCAGTAAGTTAATGTTTGTGAGCCTCTATTTTGCCCATCTTTAAATTAGAGATAGTATCCTCTTTTTTAAATTAACTAAGAAAATGTCTGTTAAAAGCTTATCAGTGTACCTGATAAGTCAAGTCCACTATGAATATTAATATTTTCCTATCTTTTAAATACCTTAATTAACTTAAAAATCTTTAGATATAGTCTAATAAAGCAAATGTCCTTTCTGTACATTACTACAGTCATTAAAATAAACATAGATTCTGAAAAAAATATGGTTGGGTGTACTAGCAATCTGAGTAACTTAAATGTTCTCCTTAAAATACAGTATAATATAAATACAAACAATAGTGGTATAACAACAAAAATAGACATTTATTGACCACTATGGGCCATACATTTTGTTATATGCACTATCATGCAATCCTTACAACGATCTCATGAGGCAAATACTACGATTTTCGCCTTTTTAGCAAGGTTCAGCAGCTTGCTCGGGGTCACACTCAGCAGGGCTGGGAATTGAAGCCAGTTCTGTATGACTTCAAGTGGTGGCCGTGGAAAGAGAAGAGGATGAACTGAATAGGTACTGAGAGTTAGAATGCATTGGACTTCCTGGCTGTTTGATGGAGGTCTAAGGGACAGAGTAGGGGTCAAAGCAAGTAAGTGGATCACTAGTCATGCACTTCTAGGTAGAACAGTTGCAAGTAACATACGAGTTAACTTAATTCCCCCAAAAGAACTTACTGCAAGGCTCCAGAGTTGACCCATAGAACCCAAAGCCAGGAATGCAGCTGCTATAGGAACATATGAAGTATTTCCTTTGCTTCCCTGAACATCTGTTTCATTTGTCTCTGTGCAGATGGGCTTCCTTGGCTTCCAACTCAAATGGAGCAATTCATGGCTGGCCCACGGCTCCCAAATTTGCATACTTCAGGTTCAGCTACATAAAGAAACATTCTCTCTTTCTCTTCGGATTCTAAGGGAATCAAGCTGACCCAGGTGGAGTCAGGTGCCCTCCGGCCAGGAAACTGTTGCCAGGGCTGGAGAGTTCTGTAACACAAACTTGGCTTCTGGGAAATAATCCAGGGCTAGGGATCAATCCCCGGAGAAGGGGGTCTAAGCAGACAACTCCATGTGTGGCCCCCACAGTGCCGTTCACTAAGAGGAAATGCCCAGGGTCCTAGGCAACGGTGCTATCCAGGAAGCAGTGACCTAGGGCCTTTGCTCTGGAAGTGCTTTTCTTCCTTATGGAAAAAAGTTTCTGAGTATTAATGGTGAGTTGCATATGGTTTCATATTTCCAGACTTTCTGCCTTGAAGATGTCCTTTGGTATACAACCCAGTGTGAGTTCTTGGGTATCCACAATAACCACGTCTTCAGGTCATCAAGGATAGAGAATAGCCGTCTTGCATTTTCCCTTCTTAAATCTACCTTGACTCCAGAAGGCTTTAAGTTTAAATAACAGAGTGCTGTGGTGTAATGGGGTTCTCATGATAGGCGTTTTGGGAGAAAACTTAATGGGTGTGGCAGCTGTAAAAACATGCCATTTTACAGTTGTAAGCATTTTTACTTACTAAGGGTTGAGACTTAAACTTACCTCTGGAACAGAGAGTCCCTTTATTTTGGGAAAAACTACACTACCAAGCAAATTAAGTTCTTTCTCATTGTTCTTGGGGAAAAAACTTAAAGCAGAGGATTCATTCAGAAACAGATGCATCCAACACAGCAGCTCTATTTAGTAAATAAATTAGGAAACTTATGTCTCTACCACTGATATTTCCCTTAGAAATGGGATTTAGGCCTCCATGCTGACCTCTTCAGGCCTACCACTCTCCACGGGGTGGGGGGAGAAATCCCCAGGGCCGAGGGGATGTACCTAGTTGGAGCCTGTTTTCCCACTTCCTGACCACAATGTGGGGATCAACGACCCCTTAATTCCCTACTCAAACAGCCACACCCTTTTGCAAGCTTCTTCACTGAGGGTGATTCTTTGAGAATGGTCTGAGGCCAGATGTGTACGGACAGAGCTTAAAGGAATAACCACTTGGGAGGCCCCCGTGGTAAGGGATGGAGCTGAGTGGGAGGTGGTCCTGGGGCGTCCATTTTGCTCTTGCTCTGGGCACCACAAACGTTAGGGGTGGGGCTGCCCTCAGAGCAGGAGTTCTCAACCCTTAGACAAAAGAATCATGGGAAGGGCTTGTTTAAAATACACATTCCCTGGGCCTTGTCACCAGACATCCTCTTATAATTGGGTCTGGCATCAGGTCCAAATTTCAGTATTTTAACAAGACCCCCAGGGACTCACATGATAGAAAACACTTCTTTTGAAAATTTTGTTTTCTTCGATTTCAATTTAGAAGCTCTGTGCTCATTTGCTTTTTGTTGTTGTTGTTCTTATAGAGATAGTATGAACCTGTGTATATGTTTCCTTATCAAAGAATTTCCCTTCAGGATGTCAGCAGTAGAACCTACCAAAATTACAGGGAATATACTGAGAGCTGACGTGTCCACTTCTCATTAGGGGAGAGATCTAGGGCAGCCTCGGTTGGCACAGCTTGGTGAAGGCAACACTGATGCTGTGGTGTTAAGACACGAGTATATGGGTCCTGGGAAATGTGACACAGGGGATGATGACGGTTCTGATGTCTTTTGGAGGCTATGGCAGAAGAACAGTGCCCTCTTGAAGAGAATGGATCATCCAGGGAAGACAGTCCCAAGTTAGAAAATGAGGGCTTGGGAGGTGAGCCTTGGGCTGGGGCAGAAGGAAATCTCTGTCTTTTGAACTTGACATGTTGCCCAGGAATCCAAGTTGTGGAAATACTTGGATCATTCTTGGATGTAGAAGTTAGCTGGCCCCCACACAGGAACTAGGTGACATCCTCTTAGGGTTGCACCCCCACAGTCTCTAATTGCCACTTCAAATGACAGGTAGAAGAATTTACTAGGTTGTTTTTCCCTCTCATTCTACCTAAACTTAGGGTATTAAGTAAGGAGGAAATTGGTGTCCTCTTCTGAGACTAGAGCAGTGGTAGAGAAGACTCATCAGTGCCCAGGGGAGTGACCAGTCTCAAAAGGCCACTATCATTGAGGTGGCAGCATGGCAAAATACAAAGACGTCAAATATAAGGATGGAATCCTGCACATATTTAAGACAGTATTTGGGAAATTCAGAGGTAGCTGGGGGACACTTTGAAAAGAGCTAATTTCTAGCAATTAAGCTCAAGTGTCTTGTACTTTTGTAAATTGGTCTGATCTTATTTGGTAATCACAGGCTGGGGCCAAGGACTTTTGGGTCACATTCGGAGTCTTTTTGAATGTTTCTTGGCATTTTTATGCTCTGACCATATTATGATGGGGAAAATATGCTGGTTCCATGTGGAACTCTGAAAAGGAACTTCCTTGAGGGACAGTCGAACGCTACAGTAAGACTTCTATCATGAAAAAGAAGTGTTCCAATGACACACTTTGCTGTTGGAAATAGTATGGTTAAAAACTCATTCCCAGAGGTAGAGATGCTTCAGCAAGCAGAGGAAGGTTTTTAGGTTTGTTTATAACCATAAAATGGTGATTGATGAAAAAGATAAAAAGGCAAAGCAGGGTGGAAATTGAAGTCTGGGTAACACGTTCAAAGTTTCACTAATGGAACAGTCTGCAGTTTTTGAAAAGGGAATTAAAACCTGAAGGTCTGAAAAGCTCCCAATATTTTAAGGGATGGGGGAATTTTGTTTGTTTGTTTTGTTTTGTTTTTTAAAGATTTTACTTATTTGTTTGACAGAGAGAAACATAACAAGAGAGGGAACCCAAGCAGGGGGAGTGGGAGAGGGAGAAGCAGACTTCCCGCTGAGCAGGGAGCCCTATGCGGGGCTCCATCTCAGGACCCTGGGATCATGACCTGAGCCGAAGACAGACGCTTAACGACTGAGCCATCTAGGCGCCCCGGGATGGAGGAATTTTGGAAAGTCATAAGATCACAAGGAATTGAAACTTATCTGATTATCTTAGGAAGCCCAGGGGCAGAGAAGGTAAAATCTGGCCATAAACAGAGGTTCACCCCTACATTGACTGGCTTAGTCTTGGAGGAGGCTCTATGCCCCTATGACAAGTAGTCTCAAAGAAGTAATTCTGTCCTCTCTGCTTGGGTAAAAATTTATTAATTTTTAAACCCAGGAAGATAAAGAAATAATGAAATGATAACCAAAAACCTATACTTTAATATTGAAATTTAAGAACAAGTTTAGTAACTAGGCTTGCAATCAAGTCACTTTTGTATATTGTTTGTATTTTAGGATTAAGAGGATGTGAGCTTCTAAATTTAAAGATCTGGTTTATTAGAGGTATATAATTGCTTATAAGAAAGATTTTTTTTATACTGACTTGTCAGGTGGTTTAAGTGTTTGTCAGTGTAATTTAGGATGTCTGAGAAAATCTGATTAATTAAATGTATAAATAGCTAAATATTTACAAGAGTTTGAGTTGTCAAATGTAAGAGATATTTGAGCATTAAGCAAAGAAGTACAAGGGATTGTTCCTAGATGATATAAAAAAAGTATAAAGAAAAATAGATTTAAAAGTTATATTTTAATGAGTTGAATATTAATCAAAATATAATTGAAAATATGCTTTTCTGTACACAAAAGCCCCCTGAGATAATAAAAGCTTACTTGGACCTTGGGTAGTGCAAATCTGGCTCCATTACTCCTTTGCATGTGACTTGGAGCCAGTTACCCAATGTCTCTGTTCCTCTTTCCTCACTGTAATATGAAGCTGCGACTCATGTTCTCTCATGGGGCTGAATGAGATTTCATGAGAAGCTACAAGTAAAGCCCTTAGTGTTTGGCATATACTAGGGGCTCAGTAATTGAATATTATTCTATTACGATTAATTTTAAGACTTAAAAATCTCAGCGTACAATACATAAATATAGCCACACATTGCTGTCGGGGCCCTGGAGGGAGTTCTGATTAAAGGCCCTGGGAGGGGCACAGAGGACTCTGGTTTCCAGCACTTGAGGCTTCACCTGATTCTTTTCCTCAGCAGTTACCTGGCTTTTGGAAATCAACTATTATAATTTTTTTTTTTTTACTTGAATAGTTTAAAATCATCTGTACTAAAATAACAAACTTCCTAAAAGAAAGTCACAGAAATACGGCTCTTCATGGGCATTGATACATGATGGCGATGGGGTTACCATAAGCAAACCTATAAAACATAAGAACAAAAAAATACCGGTGTGCCTGGGTGGCTCAGTCGTTAAGCGTCTGCCTTAGGCTCAGGTCATGATCCCAGGGTCCTGGGATCGAGCCCGGCATCGGGCTCCCTGCTCAGCGGGAAGCCTGCTTCTCCCTCTCCCACTCCCCCTGCTTGTGTTCCCTCTCTTGCTGTGTCTCTCTCTGTCAAATAAATAAATAAAATCTTAAAAAAAAAAGGAATAAAAAAATGCCTGCCTTCACAGGCAAAGCTAAGGATTGTTGCTATGTTCAGCTGTGTTCCCGTGATGGCAACAATTTGGTTAAAACACGTGATTGCTATAGTAAATTAGACAGGTATGGAAAGTATGTTTGTGTCAAAGATGACTGTTTTGATTTAATAAGAGGTGTGGGCAAGCTGTGCTCATCATCCTCTCCTATACAAGAGGGATGGAGATTGAACAGAAGGGAACTTGAGTAATAAAAAGCCACATCCTACATTCTCCCCCCATCAAAAATCCTGGCACTACACAGGAGAGGAAGATCGGTCACAATCAGATATGAAATTGCAAGTTCAGCTTCCACTATTTGTAATGGTAAATACTGCACCACAACTCAGAGAAAAAATTGTATTAAGCTCGAAGAAGGTGAGAATACAGTTAGCATAAATCTGTGCTTAAAACATCCATGGAATGTGAAATCACTAACTCTTGTCAATTGCTGATTCTTATTTTAAATTAGCAGTCTGTCTGTTACTACGCAATCATAGAATCAGATGACACCTCACCTGCTTCAAGTCTCTTACCTCCTTCTCCTACTGCTTCTCAATGAGACCTGTTTGATTTTGCTTTTCATAAAGACTCCCAGGAAGAGATTTTTATGACTTTCCTTGTTAGTGCTTCTATAGCTGTCAGCCCACATAACCAGGAAACTGTTCTTGGTGTCTCTTAGGAAATCCCCTTAAAATTGATGAGTAACCAAATCTTGCTTCTGAGTGGGAGGGAGAATTGAATACGAGTCTGCTGAACCAAAGGGGAATGGGGCCTCAGTTCATTAGTTGATGTCTGAGCTTCCAGAACTGATGAGGCAACTTCTGCAGGTGAGTCACTGACTAGGGGAGAGGTGATTGGTTCCTTGCCCACCCCTTTGTTTTAGGGAGAGTCTAGGAGAACTGTTCCAGAGAGTGCCACTATAAAAAACAACAGAACCTCGGTTTGCTTCAGAAACCCTTGGGAATTTGGAGGGAGCCATGTATGTAGTATTTACCACTTAAAAAATTTCATTGTACAGTAAAAGATCTTAAGGGATACACACACACATTTATTTATTCAATTTTCAATGAATACTTTAAAATTATAACATGTGGTTCAAGATAAAATGGCTTATTAAAAAGTCAGGTTGTTGAGTCAGTGTTGGGGGGCAGATGGGACCGTTGTTGTAGAAATGGCTGAGGTGACCTAGTTATGTCATATGTCATGGCCATTAAGGCAAGAAAAATAAGAAAACATTCTAATGTATTTCTAAATGAAAGCTACTCAAAGGAAAAAAAAGGTTAGATATGAATAGAGATTAAAATCAAGTTAAATTCAGATTAGATGGCTCTTGGTAACAGGGTTAGTGGCAAAGAAGCTATATAAACACTGAAGAGAAGGTCCAAGAGAATAATTAGAGTTTCTAAGCTGGGGCTCAGGGAACGATGCAATGGGCAAGATCAGAAAAACTGGGGCAGGGGGCAGACAACTGTTCTAGTAAAGAACAAGGCCAAGAGATTGGGGATTTGAGCAGCATTGGTTGAAGCAGGGTTTCGGGATGGGGTGAGGAAAGAGGATAGGCAAGATCCAAGTGTCACCAGCGTAGCCCTACTTCAAGCTCCAAATTCAGGTTTTAGGACTAGTAGAAGCAGTGAAGGCAACAGGCAAAAGCTCCGAGTGGCAGCAAATCAGCACAGATCCAGACAAGCAGGAGAGGGCTGCCCCTGGTCTTAAGGCACTCTGGTGTATGTCGGTAAAAGCCACCCCATCCTCCAGGAGCTGGGGCTCAGTGTCAGGTTTCAAGTGCTGGTGAGCGGATCCTGGGCTGGATCATCAAGTGGGACTCACGTGTGGGACAAGTACACAAATGTATAATGTGGCTCTGCAAGAATGGTTACACCAATGCATTACGTGTTCTCATCCCGGGACCCCACTCTACAGCCATTGACTCAGAGTTCCTGTGAGAAAGGTCCTGGAATCTGTATTTGTTCCATAACATTAAAAAAAAATTATAGGGGCACCTGGGTGGCTCAGTTGGTTAAACGACTGCTTCAGCTGGGGTCATGATCCCGGGGCTCTGGGATCGAGCCCCGCATCGGGCTCCCTGCTCAGCCGGAAGCCTGCTTCTTCCTCTTCCACTCCCCCTGCTTGTGTTCCCTCTCACACTGTCTCTCTCTCTCCCTGTCAATTAAATAAATGAATAAAATCTTTAAAAAAATTATAAATATAAAAAGTATATGTAAATTATATTTTATATGTATTTAAAATATTTTAATATATTTCATATTAATATATAATAAATATACATAATATATAATTTACATATATAAATATACATTTTTTGGAGGCAGAAGTAGTACCTGCCTACAGAAATAAAAATCAGGGGCTCCTGGGTGGCTCAGTCAGTTAAGTGTCTAATTCTTGATATTGGCTCAGGTCATGATCTCAGTGTCATGACATCAAGACTGTGTCCAGCTCTGACTAGCTCCACCCAGCTCCATGCTGGACATGGAGCCTGCTTGAGATTCTCTCTCTCCCTGTTGCTGTGCTCTCTTTCTCTCTTAAAAAAAATCATACAAGAGGGGTGATGGAGTGGCTCAGTCAGTTAAGTGTCCCACTCTTGGTTTCAGCTCAGGTCATGATCTCAGGGTTGTGAGTTCAAGCCCTGAGCCCAGCTCCGTGCTCAGTGTTGAGTCTGCTTGAAGATTCTTTCCCTTTGTACCTCCCCCCATTTGCACTCTCTCTCCCTTCCTTCTCTCTCTCAGATAAATCTTTAAAAAAATAAAGAAAAATACTCTCCAATTAAAAAACCATACAAGAGCATGCATGACGAGAAAAGTGAAAGCCTACCTTCCCCTTTTCCCCTTTTGACCCCACCCCTGACTCCCCAGGATTAAGCACTCCTTATAGATTTTCTTGGTGCACATAAAAATGTATCCATATTATCTCTATTAATGTCTCATATGGGACAAAAAATTATGAGACAATATTCACAAAATTCCCTATACATTCCCCACTGCCCCCCTTCGTGAAAATAAGTCTTTGCCCACTTGGAACTCAAGCACTTGGTGGAGGAGGTGAAGAAAATGAGTTAGAAGAGATGGAACTTGAAGGAGCCTGAGATGTTTATATCAGTCAGGATCCTGGCAGGAAAGAGATGGCACACTCAAGCTGGGTCGCTGAGAAGAGCTTAATTAAGGGACTGTTGACAAAGGGGTGAACAGGGCTTCAAGAAGTGAACAAGAGATGCGGAAGGAAGTACCCCAGGGTTAATGACAACTGGGAGCTGTTACCTCCCCTAGGCTTCATGGGGCAAGGAGTAAGGGCTGCTGGAACCCACGCAGGCAGCTCGGCAAGGAGGGATCCAAGGGGAAGAATAAGCTGACCGCACTCTCCTCCCTTCCTTCTGCTTCCTGCCAAGGCTCCCTGCTGGCCCGACCCAATGCGAAGCCAGAAGGCAAAGGTGCTTGGTATTACCATCCATTTAGGTCAGCCTTCCGGGACACTGAGCAGGATGGCATCGGGGGTTGGAGGGGCAACTGGAGGATAGCCAGCACATGTTTCTGAAAATATACATCTTCGGAGGCAGGAGGAGGAGCGGGGAAAAAATGCCAGGGCCCTGTAGACAAGAACAAAAGCAGCCGGGGTGTTCCGAGAAAGCAGAACAGCCTGGAGCTCTGTCGCCGCGCCGCTGGTTTGTACGTCGTGTGCCGGTGCGTGTGTCAGAGCTACGACTTTAAACCTAAGGGACTCTTTTCACACTTTGGAGAATGGGCTCTCTTCACACTTTTGTGTTGTCAGTAAATGAATATTTAAAAGGCCCTGCAGTTACTATTTCTTCGAGAGGGCACTACATGAAAGCATGAGGACAGCAACACTCAGCGCGCGGAGACTAAACCCGGGGCTCACAGAGTCCCCTCCCTACATTATCCGCGCTGTTCTTCCGGACAACTCTATGAGGCAGGTACTATCACCATTCTCACTTTACCAAGACATTATGGCTGAGAGAATTTAAATAACTTGCCCCAAGTCACAGGGAAGTGGGAGACACTGAGGTGTGGACTCCAGGTCTGTGTGAGTCCAACACCACCCGCCCCCCCGACACCTTACGCCGGACACAGGACCTGCCCACCCCTTTCCAGTCTTTTCCTCGATCATTTTCCTTCACGGTTCCGGCGGCACGGTCTGGAGTTTTCCTAGTTAGTTATGCAAACAGCAAAGCTGGTTACACAATAAAGGAAAGAAGGGCAATTCTGGCACTAATTTTAGGGCAAACCACAGATGTCTTTGATGTTTTCATTGTACATGAGAACAGAGCCAGTGATCCGACAGCTGTTGGCAGCCCCCATCAAATATGCAGAATATTAAGGCGGCTTTATCTCAGCCCCTAATTACAGCCGGTACAGAGGAAATTTATTTTGCAAAGGAGGAGATGTCAAATGGTATCAATGCAACATATAACCAAATATGATTGCTTCATTCTACTTTCTCAGGGCTGTCCAATTACAAAGCATTTTCTACAAAGCATTTATTAAATGACATTCCTCTCAACCTCTGTAATCCAAACTTTGTTTTGAACGTTACTGGAACAGCTCGATTGCCTCTTTGTCTTATACTTCAATTTATTTTCTTCTTTTCCTTTGGACATAAACTATAGCCAGCACTTAATTCCAAAAGCACACATAATTATAACATTCTTGTCTAGTCCAGGTTTTTATACCCACATAACCTATGTCATAGGAGTATAGTTTAGTATCTTTTTATCATCAAAAATTATTTCATATTTGTAATGACAGAGAAATGGCTTTATAATGCTGATACGGAGCAAAGACCAAATAGTTGGCTACTTCAACCACCCATCATCATAGCTGGATGAAGCTCTGGCTTCACATGTTTGGGCAAAGACGCTGTAAGCCATGCGAGGTTCGAACAAATGGGCACTGCCCAGATCCCCTCGTGGCCCACCATGGGCGGGGACTCCAGCTGTCCGAGCCCTCAGGGTCTGCCTCAGCGCTAGAGACCACCTCCTGATGCCAGGCCTTTCCAGGGGTAGTGCACATCCAGTGACTGAGTGAGGCGGGGTACAAAGGCACAGGCATTTTAGCCTGCTCTGGGACTTCCTCTTGAAGGCTTCCTCTGCCCCACCTTCCTTCCTCTCCTTCCTCTCAGTGTCGATCTCTCATAAACATCTCACACTCAACTCTATCTCAACATTCATCGGAATCTGCTTCTGGAGAACCTAAACCGTGATACCATGGAAAGTCAATCCCATGAAAGCCGTTCTACTTTTTGAGGGGAATGATCTTTGATCCAATATTTGAGAGTAGAATACCCATAGAGTTAAAGTCCAGTGATGACTTCCAGTATTAAATTGCCACATTAAAGTTTATCAATTCAATTTATACCAGAAACTTAATTTTTTCCCTGCACACGGAAATGCATTGCTAAAGCAATAAGCACTTCCCCCTTTTTAAAAATCTTTCTTGATTTCAATGTGCCTGACACTCTCAAAGTCCCTTTCTCCTTGAGCCCTTTTCCCTATTCCATTTCAAAGAAAAAAATATACTCTGTTTTTCTTTCTATCTTTTTGGCTAATCCTTTATAATCCGTGCTATTTCCCTTGGCGGTGGACCCCAAGATTCTATCCTTGGCCTTTGTTATTCCACCTTTCCTCCCTTTTCCCAAGTGACCTCATCACATGCATCCACGCCTGCTCATACGCTGACCAGGTCCCGTTTTTGAGCTTACAGTTCAGACCTTGCTCTGAGCTCCAGAGCCACAGAGTTTCTCAAACAAGTACACCCCAGATGGAATGTTTTATCTCCACATCCTTACCCCCAAAACACCCCCAAAATGAAAATAACCAACAACAGCAGTCTGTTTATCCTCTAGTAGTTCTGTATTCACAAAGAGTACCACTACTCACCCCATAAACTTATCCTGAAATTGGAGAGACAACCTAGACTTCTTCCTCTCACTAATTCTCCACATCCAAGCAGCTCTAAGATATGAGATTCTCGCTCCTAAACAGCTTGATTAATCTCACCTCTTTCTTTCTACTGTCTCTTATTCCTTCTTCCAGGGGTGGCTTAAAGTCTCCAGTATCATCCTATAACCCTTCTCCTTAAACTCATCTCTTTTTTTTCCCTCTACCATCTGATCATGCTATGTCACTGTTTAAAGTCTTCCATGGCTCCCAGGTTAGCATGCAAGGCCCTTAATGATATGGACCTTGTCTATCTAGTCTTGCTGTCAATCATTCTTCAGGGTCTATCCTGAGTCTTGGGCATAAAGGCATCCGACAGAGCCATGTGGCTTAGCAAGATGTGGTTCCCTCTACTCTCTGCATGAATACACTTTCTGCTCCCCCTCATCCTCTCTTCAATGAGCTCTTCATCATCCTTCAAAACTCAGCTCCTGCTGACACCATCTTTGCAAAATTCTTCCCAGAATCCCCTCCTCTGGCACCTGAACACACACGTATCAAGGCATTTATCGTGCTGTGAAGGAACTGGTTCTCTCAAATGGGTCTACAAAACTCCTGAGAAGAGGGGTTCTAACTTACATGAGTTTATGTCAGGATATACGGCATGGTGCCTATTGCAAAGTAGGCTTCATAATGTGTTTGTGAGATGAATGGAAATGAACTTGTACAAAAATGTAATTATTTATCCATTATAAATAATTGTAATGGTAGATTTCTAAAATGCACATGCCCATATTGACATTGTTCCATGTGGATCCTTGTCACATTTTAGAAAAGGTTTTCAATCAGTGTTATATACTGAACACACACACACACACACAGATTAGCAACATTTACATTGGTCTTTCCTTTAAAAATTATAAAAAACTATTTATATAATTTTACAACATATAGTTATTATATATACATAGTGTATATAAAATTATTTCTATATAATAGTGTTTATAATATAAATTATTTTATGTATTTATTTGTATTTTAATATACATTTCTGTAGCTATAGAGCATGTTATCAAAATATAAATTACAGATAATTTTATATGTAATACATGAAATTGCATTAATATAATTTTAAAAGGAAAAGCCAATGTAAGTGTTGCTAATGAAGACTTTTGAGTAGGTGTAGTGTTTTTCATGGAGTAGCTGATACACAGTTCCTGCCTCTTCAAACTGACTGTCAACATATGGGTAAATAACAATCTGCTGAGTTTGAAAAATTAGTTATAATCCATTTCACATAATGCATGCAAAGCACAGCAGGCAATGGCCCATAATCGAAGGATGAGTTTTGGGCCTTAGGGTGGTTTATAAAATTCACAGGCTGACAGAACGTTACACCCCATATGGACCCAGAATATTCTCATCAGGGAGTTTCCAGTGCTCTCTTTCCTCCTACAGAATACTACGTGCACTGTTTTCCAGGAGAGAGAGAAGAACCATCACATCAGCAAGAGATCTTCCCTGGTGATAAGGCGAGCAGGAGGCTGAAAGTGCCTTGGAGAATCTGAATCGGGCCTGGAAAGGATTAGATCTGAGAAGCCACTTAGGTCAGTCCTAATTTTTCCGCAATCAAAGGCACACTGCAGCTTTTGCCTGTCTCATGCCTGCACCTTGCATCCTGCTGAAATCGCTCTGCGCGCCCTGCTCTTTCAGATCCTAATGGCTTGCCAGCGTGGAATAAGAAGCCGCCCATGCGACTGGCATCTCTGACATCTCTTCCCCGACTTGGCTTCTCTCTTTTCTCCCACCTGTCTGCATTGATCTATGCCATTTCTCTTAAACTTCTGTGCCTGCTTTTTATCTCCACTTACTGCTTTCCTCCCTGTGGGTCTTGGTGCCGGAGGATACTTTCTGAATCTGCCCCAGCTCTCACCGGTCTAATCCTCACCTGCACAGGCTGGCTGGCAAGTAGGAGAAGAGCAACTCTTGGTACCAATCTATCTGGTACTTCCTGCTCCCGGGTAGGGGTACCGGTGTTTTTATGAACTATCGCATTTGCATGATATGCCCAAACAAAGGGGTGATTTGGCAAGCCTGAAGTCACACACTGGGGCTCATCGCAACTTGCTTCTACTGGCAACATGAGGAGTAGAAACACTGCCTTGCCAAGTGGTTTCGAATCAGCTACAAGTGGGGGAGCAATGAGGCTGGATTCCCACTGCTGAGGGTGACAAGGCTTTTGATATTTGTTAGGTGTCAAATCCTTTATTTAGGGAGGCAAAGGATACACACATACGTACACTGACAAAAAGGATTTCTTGATTACTTATTAGGCTTCATGCTATTATTAGTAAGAATGTTTGAGTTTCCAAGTAAAGCTTATTAGTCACTGCTCAGATATCTTTGCAAAATGAAGCTAATCCATGGTTTAAAAAATTAAAAATAGCACATATCTACAGTGATTTACAGCTGAATCAGGAATGCATTTGGTGTTTTTTAAAAGGAAGAACTGACTAAAATTTAAATTAATCTGTTTTCCCTACAAACCCAGAATAGTAGAAAGACACAGGGAGAATTATGCTGGGTGTGTGTAAGGGTGGAGGTGGGTCTAAACTGGGAATGAGATTTCTCGCAGAAAATCTACAAAATGGGCCAAGCACACATGGATTGCGTGACTTCATTTAGTTGGAGAAGGAGCACCGAGCATCATGCTGATCTCAGCTGTCTTCCCCTAGGAGAAATGATCTCTCTTTTCTTGGCACGGCTCTAGCACTGAAAGTCTCTTCCTCCCTTTGGCACTTATCTTACGCTATCCCGAAATATTATCTCTTTTAGAAATGTTTTATCTTTTCATTATAACAGTTATCTGTTTACGTGTCTGACTTTCCTAGGACGTTCATCCATGCCAGGTAGCCTGAGGCAGTTCAGCTTTATGCCCGTGGTCATGGTATAATTATTCGCATTGCCCCCTTTTCCTCTCAAAAGTGTCCTGGTTGGGATGATAACTTATAAAGTTACCCTAGTCTCACCCCCAACTAAACCGAAAGCTCCTGTGTCAGTCAAGTTCCTGGCAAAGAAACGACACACTCTCCTGGGATTTTGGAGAGATCTTAATGAAGGGACTATTTGCCATAGCGTGGGCAGGGCAGGAGAATCAACAAAGGATGCTGAGGCCCCAGGCCTGGAAAGGCAGAGGGAGAATATGATGTGATGGGAGCCCAGTTGAGAGGTAGAGCCTTAGAAGAGGGGTGACCCTAGAGAAGTCACAGTCTCGGAAGGACTCCAACAATGCAGACTGGTCAAGCACAGGAAGCAATTCCCTACTTCTCTGTCCTGCCACCATTGGTCTCCTGCGTGCGGAACCCGAATGGAAGCTAGAAGTGAGAAAGTTGGAAGGTGCTGGCTTCCCTCGGAGAAAGGGCAGAGAAAGGCCAGAAAAAGGATGGAGGTTGTTGGGGAGCCAGGGGTTGGTGGGGGTGGTAAACAGAGAATATAGCTCCTTAAATGGCATCTCTTTGTCCTCAAGACAGTTAAAAAACATCTGTGGGTACATGCATGCAAAACATTGCAGGCAAGGCCATGATGAGCAAGACTTGGCAGTGACTTCAGGGAATGTACCCTGTGAGCTGGGGGACCGAGAAATAAACATGAGTTGAACTACAAGACTGCAGGTTAATAACAACTGAATACAGAAATATCAAAATTGTGCTTAGCAGTGCATGGTGATTGTCAGATTAATGGCATAGTCCCTAGATGTTTAAGAAGTTCAAAGGATCGCAATGAGCTGGAAAACATCAAACAAGGATTTATGGAAGAGGAAAGGTTTTCAGTGGCACTGAAATCAAAGCCAACTTGACAATGGCAAAAACGAGAGGCAGGCCTTCTTTGGGTGAATGGCATGAATAAGAGCACAGGTGTCAACGTGAAACACATCGTCCTCTGGCAGGGAGAGCTGGAGACCCTTCTGAGATTTTCAAAAATTCCAAAATTGTCCCAGGCAATTACCTATGGAAGTATCTAAAGGGAGTTCATTTGTAAGAGGCCTAAGGTGCAAGTGGTCATTTATTCACTCCTTCAACAAACATTTACTGAGGACTTGGTAAGTGTCAGGCATTCCTGCGGATCTACTGGTGGTAAGACATGGTCCCTTCTCTTGAGGAAAGAAAATGAAAGAAGGAAGCAAGTCATTGTTTTGACCTGTGATTGTACAGGTGAGCAGATGATAGGTGAGTACACGGAAGATCATCTAAATGAGACTCAGGCAGAGGGAGGGGCTGGTTGAGGAAAACTTCCTACGGGCAGTAACAGAATCTGAACTCGGTAAGGTGAGCAGAAGTGTAACAATTGTATATCCGTTTACTTATGTCCATCCTGCTGCAAAAAAGAAATATGATGGTTAGCTTAAGAAACACACAGAGCAGAGCCCAGAAATAAACCCACGCTTACGTGGTCAATTAATCTACAAAAAGGCAAGAATATACAATGGGGAAAAAAATAGTCTCCTCGATAAATGGTGCTGGGGAAAACTGGACAGCTACATGCCAAAGAACGTAACTGGACCACTTACTTACACCATACACAAAAATAAACTCAAAATGAATTAAAGATCTAAATGTGTGACTTGAAACCATAAAACTCTTAGATGAAAACATAGGCAGTAACCTCTTTGACATAGGCTGTAGCAGCATTTTTCTAGATATGTCCCCTCAAGCAAGGGAAACAAAAGCAAAAATAAACTACTGGGATTACACCAAAATAAAAAGCTTTTGCACAGTAAGGGAACCCATCAATAAAACAAAAAGGCAACCTACTGAATGGGAGAAGATATTTGCAAATGATATATCTGATGAGAGGTGAATATCCAAAATACTGAAAGAATTTACACAACTCAACACCAAAAAAAAAAAAAAACACCCAAATAATCTGATCAAATATGGGCAGAGGACATGAATAGACATTTCTCCAAAGATGACATACAGATGACCAACAGATACATGGAAAGGTGCTCGACATCACTAATCATCAGGGAAATGCAAACTTACACCAGAGTGAGATATCACCTCACACAGGTCAGATTGGCTAGAATCAAAATGGTCAGAAGTAACAAGAATTGGCGAGGATGTGGTGAAAAAAGGAACTCTCGCGCACAGTTGGTGGGAATGTAAAGTGGCACTGTGGTGGGAATGTAAAGTTGGTGGGAATGTAAAGTGGCCACTGCAGAAAACAGTAGAGAGGTTCCTCAAAAAATTAAAAATAGAAGTATCATATGATCCAGTAATCCCACTACTGGGTACTTGCCCAAGGAAAACAAAAACACTAATTCGAAAAGTTATTTGCACCCCTATGTTTGTAACAGCATTATTTACAATAGACAAGATACGGAGGCAGCCCAAGTGTCCCTCCATAGATGAATGGATAAAGAAGACGTGGTATATATATTCAATGGATTATTGCTGAGTCATAAAAAATTAGATCTTGCCATTTGGGATATCACGGATGGATCAATGTAGAGGGTATTAAGCTAAGTGAAATAAGTCAGACAAAGACAAATACTATATGATTTCACTCATCTGTGGAATCTAAAAAACAAAACAAACAAACAAACAAAGAAAAATTCCAAAAAAACAGACTCCTAAATACAGAGGACAAACTGGTTGGTGGTTGCCAGAGGGGAGGTGGGTGTGAGGGATGGGGTGAGCTGAGGGAAAGGGGCTTAAGAGGTACAAACTTCCAGTTATAAAATAGATAAGTCCCGGGCGCCTGGGTGGCTCAGTCGTTAAGCGTCTGCCTTCAGCTCAGGTCATGATCCCAGGGTCCTGGGATCAAGTCCCACATCGGGCTCCCTGCTCGGCGGGAAGCCTGCTTCTCCCTCTCCCACTCCCCCTGCTTGTGTTCCCTCTCTCGCTGTGTCTCTCTCTCTCAAATAAATAAATAAAATCTTTAAAAAATAAATAAATAAATAAATAAAATAAAATAGATAAGTCCCTGAGATGAAAAGTACTGCACAGGGACCAAGTCAGTAATATTGTAGTAAAGTATGGTGACCGGTGAGTACCACACTCAGTGATGAGCACTGAGTCAAGCACAGAAGCGTTGAATCACTATGTTGTACAGCTGAAACTAAGATAACACTGTAGGTAAATTATACTTCAATGAAAAAAAAATTGAAATTAAAAAAGAAAGCAACATCCTTAATCTTAAGATTGCCTAAATGAACCTATATCAAACACTATAATTAATATTCATTTATTGAAAGCTTTCCTCCAGGAAGCGGGACCCAGGTTTTTACCATTTCCATTCAACACTGTAGTTGAGGTAGCATACAGGAAATAAAGCAACAAAAAGAAAGAGAAGGCACGAAGATTAACTTTGAAGCAATAAACTGTCATTATATGTGGAAGACATTATTATATACATAGAAAATCCACCATCATCCAAAAGCAATTACAATTAAAAAGTGCATTAAGGCACAGTTCCTGGATAGAGAATTAATATGTAAAACCAGCTGGATATTCTGTGGGAGCAAGGAACAAGTAGAAAATAAAAGTAAACGACAAATGCCAGACTGGGAAACAAGTATTCACAACAGAAAATATCCAACAACGGATTAGCTTATAGAATTAAAAAAAAAAAAATCTTCATCCTGAATGAAGCCTGGCAAACTCACTCTGCCACCCGGGGAGCCCAGGGCTGAGCCACAGGGCCTCCCTCACCAGGGCCCAGGGCAGTGGGGCCCAGTGGTTACTTGGTGGCAGGCCCGCCGGCTGGGCGTTGGGGGGCCACTGATGGCTGATGTGCGCTGTGCCAGGGCTGGTGTGTGCCCAGCCCCAGCCTCACTGTGCAGCTGGAGCTTGGCCCCATGCTGGCCCAGGTCAGCGTGTGGGGGGGCCAGCCCAGGTCAGGTGTGGGGGGCCAGCCCAGGTCAGGTGTGGGGGGCCAGCCCAGGTCAGCGTGTGGGGGGCCAGCCCAGGTCAGCATGTGGGGGGCCAGCCCAGGTCAGCGTGTGGGGGGCCAGCCCAGGTCAGCGTGTGGGGGGCCAGCCCAGGTCAGCGTGTGGGGGGCCAGCCCATGAGCACCTTTTTTACTAAAACCTTTAATGTTCTCGTGACTATGTCTTGCACATTTTTCAATAACAATAATAATTCTACAAGATCATTTTGGAGACTGCATGGTATTACATTTATGAATGGGCTGTATTTTACTAAACTGTGTTCCTGCTGTGGACATTTGGGTCGTTTCTAATTTTTTACCATTTTAAACAACATAGCGATAAAGTAATTAGAATTTAAATCTACTAATTAACCTTTGGCTTTTTCATTGCCCAGTTCAGATTATGAAATCAAGTTTGGGTAAGCTATGTTTTTATAAAGTGGTTGTGCAAAAAACGGTTGTTTTAAAAGTGCTCTGAAAGAAATACACAATGTTCTCTGGTTCTCAGGTATGAGAACAAATGGATGTAAATGTGTATTGGAGGAAAACAATTATACAGGAAATTGGTGTGGCTATTAGAAAGGAAGTGGAATAAAAATTATTTTTGAGTTAAGTCACCCTCTATTTTCAGGGATGGCAGAGACCACATTTCCTAATGGGATTCCTTTGCTTTAATGACTTTATCAGTGTCTCCCCAAGGAGCATAAAAATGTGACCAACTCTCCAAAATGATCTAGGAATTGATTAGCTTTGTGAATAACCACAACCCTAGTTAAGTTCAACTTCCTTTTGATTGTATACAGCGAGTCGTGTACATACATTTTTAGACATTTTTGCTTAATTTAGAAACAATGCTTGGGGCTAGAACACATATTATAGACTACCACCCCTCCACCCCCCACCTTTTTTGAAGTAGGCTCCCAACGAGCATGGAGCCCAACACGGGGCTTGAACTCACAACCCTGAGATCAAGACCTGAGCTGATATCAAGAGCCAGTTGCTTAACTGACTACCTAGACTCCCCTTTTTTGACTGATCACTGCCTCTTCCTCAAAATTCTTACCAACTACACTCTTTGCTAGGTACCCTTATCAGGCCTCCAGTACTCAAACAGCTGAAATTCTTCCTCCTCAGTGAAGATGCTGCAGAGTATTTGGAAGAGATATTTCTGGCTTGTCTGGACAAGGCTAGATTCTTGACACCAGCACAAAAGGGATATAGCAGGCCAGTGATAAAGGTGTGGCCTTTGTCCAGACAAAAGAATGCATGGATTCCCCCAAAGTGTTTGGAGAATCACCCAGAGTTGTGAACTCCAAGAAATCTTGGCTAGATGTAGGTATGTCCCAACAGTTTCAACCCCTTTCCTATTGCAAATATTTTCTGTTCTAAAATAAAAAGAATAGATAACATAACCTAATCCCACACATAATTTTAAGAGATGGTGACCTTAATATAACATAAGGGAGAACTTAAGAAAGTTATTTATAATAAAGAAACAAGCACTGTAGCCAGATTCTTGCACTTACATGAAGACTCATTGTGACTGTGGCAGCTAGAAATGCAGACTGACACGGGAATGTGTTAATGACTCAGATACGACATGTGGTATCACCATTGGTGAGGTGATCTTCCAAAATGGTACAAAGTCCTGGGTGAAGTTCTAAGCGAGACAACATCTCATCTTCCCTGCATTTATATGGTAATGGCATTCCTAGAAAATACAGTGCATTTAAAACTATTCAAAAATACTCTGTGTCTTATGTAGTAAAAAATAAAGTGGGGCTCAGATCATTATAAACATAGTTCTCACCTGGGAATGACATTCAAAGCTTGTCTCTGATAGGAGAAAGCTCTTTGTTTGCATGACTGACCCACATATTATCGGACTTCTCTAATCCCAGGATCCTGGCCAGTAGTACCCCACTCACTGAGCAAACCGAAATATCCACAAAGTTACCAAATGTTCCCTTAGGGCAGTATATTTCTCCCATCTTTACTCCAACCACTGCTTTAACTCAAAATTCCTTTTTTTCCTTTTGCTTTAGGCTCCAATATGGCTTGGCATAGCACAATCAGATTTGGTTTCATTTAAAATTTTGTTATTCTTGGGGCACCTGAGGGGCTCAGTTGGTTAAGCGACTGCCTTCGGCTCAGGTCATGATCCTGGGGTCTTGGGATCGAGTCCCACATCGGCTCCCCCTGCTCAGCAGGGAGCCTGCTTCTCCCTCTCCCTCTGCCTGCCACTCCCCCTGCTTGTGCTCTCTCTCTCTGTCAAATAAATAAATCTTTAAAAAAAATAAGTAAAATTTTGTTATTCTGTTCATCATAGATTTTTGTATTAATTTAGATTCTTTAAAATATTGTATTACATTATTATTTATTTTCGTTACTGAGTTTCTGTGTTCCCTTAAATTTTGTGCCTGAGGTGAGTTCTTCAATTGCTTCCCCCAGTCCTGGCCTTGGTCCCAATCCTCAATCCCAACCAAGTGTAGTAGATATAATACAAGAACTGCTATGGGAAAGCACTAGGTGTGCTCACGATCCTAGAAGAGACATTCAAAACCAATATTCCCCCCTCCCCCAGTCCAAGTGAGTCCAGGAAGCAACATGTCATAGATGGGGAAAGACATGAGCTTTAGGGTTAGATTTGGAATTAAATCCTGGCTTGCTTCCTTACCAGTCCGTGCAATGAACCAATCTGAGCCTGTTTTCTTATCTCTAAGAGGGATAAACAATTTTTTAGCGGGAGTTACATGAAAAAACTTACACAAAGCGTCTGGACTTGACAACTGTTAACTTGCCCCGTTCTCCATCTGAGCGGTAGTAAATTGACCCACCCCTTTTGAGTTCCCCACAGACATGCTCCTAGAAATGTCAGCGTCTGGATTTGCAACCAGGTGTAATGAGTGTAACTCCTCCACTGTTCTCACTAAATCACACTCATTAATTCTAGCTGCGGCAAGGCTGCATCTTTCTAGGGGTGTATTTCCTACTTAAACTCCCCACGAGTGTTTGCTTCGGCAGCATGTATGCTAAACTGCCCACGAGAATTTGGATTAGTAGCTCAGGAACAAAGGTGGAATGCTGAGCCCTTCAGCCCCATCGAAACAACAAACAACACCACATATGAGTTACATCTCCTCTTTCTAATTCTTCAAATATTTTTTTAGCAAGAGGTAGGATTTCCAAAACATTGAAGGGATGCAAGGAACTTGAACGGTTTTTTGATATAGGAGACAGTTTGAAAACAGGAATTGGATATGTTTATTAATTGTACACATTTTGATACGTTCCTTGTGATGATTTAGATTTTATTTCATTGTACAGGCTGATTCTGGGGGCGCCTGGGTGGCTCAATTGGCTAGTGGCCGACTCTTGATTTTGGCTCTGGTCATGATCTCAGGGTCCTGGGATTGAGCCCCATTCCATGCTTGGCGGGGAGTTTGCTTCAGGATTCTCCTTCCCTCTCCCTCTACCTCCCTGCCCCCCAATCTCTCTCTCTGTCTCTCTCTAAAATAATAAATACATAAATCTAAAAAAAAAATAAGGACTGATTCTCTAGAAAAAATAAAAATTTTCTTAGTGATGGTGGAGAGCCTGTGCATCTCTCCTAGGGGTGATTAGGTATGTTGACTATAAAACCGTGCATATACCTATTTGCAACATATTTATAATTAAAAATACTTTATAATAAGCAATCTACATGCCCAACAATAAAAGAAAGGTAAAATGAATAATGGTATACCATAGACTAATACACTATCATTAAAAATGGTATTTTCAGTGATTATGGGAAACAAGTTCACGATAAAATGTAAAATGAAAAAAACCTGGGACATAAAACTGTATAATATGAATATCACTTTGTAAAAATAACAAATACATACAGATTCACACACACAGAGAAAATAAGATACCAAAATGTTGGTGACTAGTGATGGGATTATAGGTGATTTTTAATTTTTAAAAATTCTTACATAGATTTTCTATAGATAAAAAATATTTTAAAACATGGTTTTTATGGTGGACTTTAAGTGGCATCCAAAATAGACCAGCCCAAGTTTCCCACCATGTGGAGAGAGCTGGCGGGAGAGAATAGAGCTGTGGAAGAGTCATAGGGAGTCCTAGCCGCTCTTGAGTCCTGGTTTTGAGTCCTTTCTGAGACTTAATAGGCTGGCTATCCTTTCTGTGTGTTGGTCATTCAATCCTTTCTTGGATTCCATGAGTGAATCATCTGCTTTGTGATTTTTTTCTCCCTAAGTTAATTGAGTTGGGTTTCTGGCACTTGGGATGAGACAGTAACTAATAAGGAAGTAACTAATATAGAAGAATCTCCTATGCACAAATAGCCCAGGAATGTGATGGCTTTTATGCCATAAGAGATGGTATCAGACTTCTTTAGGTGTTGTCTACCTGAAAGTCAAGGTTGTCCGTTTCTAAGACTATGAAATGTTGATATATTGAATTTCCTCACATCAAATAGGAAAAACTTTACTTGCAGAAAATATGACTTTTGGGGTGCCTGGGTGGCTCAGTCGGTTAAATGTCTGCCTTCGGCTCAGGTCATGATCTCAGGGTCCTGGGATCGAGCCCTGTGTTGGGCTCCCTGCTCAGCGGGGAGTCTGCTTCTCCCTCTCCCTCTGCCTCTCTCTCCCCCTGCTTGTGCTCACACACACTCTCTTTCTCTCTCAAATAAATAAACAAAATCTTAAAAAAAAAGAAAATATGACTGTTGGATGGTCTCATACATTGGAAGTTTTAATTTATTTGCTATTTGTTCATTTATGTTATCTTCCAACTTTTAAAAAAGATTTTATTTATTTATTTTTAGAGAAATAGAGAGAGAGCACGAGCTGGGGGAGGGGTGGGGGAGAGGGAGAGAAAGAATCCCAAGCAGGCTCCACACCCAGACATGGAGCCTGACGTGGGGCTTGATCTCAGGACCCTGAGATCATGACTTGAGCTGAAATCAAGAGTCGGACGCTTCACCGACTGAGGCACCCAGGTGCCCCTTCTAACTTTCCATCATAGCTGCAAATCTAAAAAAAGTTAAGGGAGAAATAAATTTTTCTTCAGTGACCAAACACCCACCAGGTGTCAGGCACTGAGCTAGTTGCTAGGTTACAAGTGTGAACAAGACTAAATCCTAGTCTTCAAGGAGTTTATCATCTAGTGGGAGAAGAAAGAAGTTAACAGCCAATTGAAATACAGTGGCTTAGATATTATGACTTGAAGGCCATGTAAAACTGTGGGTCACCCGATTAGTACAGAGGGAAAAGAGGTTCCCCCAAAAGAGGTGACATGTAATCTGAGCCCTGAAGATCCACGGATTTATTCAGCTCTAGGGATGTAGGCCTAGGGAGTGGAGAGGGCAGGCCTTCTAGAATGAGGCAAAAACATGTCAGAAAGGCCTGGAAGCAAAAGACAACCTGGGGTTTCATGTAACCCAGAGTGTCCAGATTACAGAGTACAAGTGCTGAAATTATAACAGTAAATAGGGCCTGGATCACACAAAAGAAGTTTGGCTTTAGACTAAGGGCGATGGGGAGCAGGTTTTGAGAAAGAGGGTAAGAAAAATCAGATTTGAGATTTAAAGAATGCTTAGAGGTCCACTCAGGAAGCCTGTGATGTAATCCAGGTTTGAAATGATGGTGGCCTCCTTGACCAAGGAGGTGGCCATAGCAATGGAGAGGAATGGACTAGGTCAAGAGAAATTAAGAAGTGAAATTGGGAGAACTGGGTCATGAATTGGAAGGGAGGAAAAGTCAAAGTTCAGCGGTCTGGTTTAGGTGCTTTGCTGGATGGAGGTGTTGCTCCTTGGGAGATGGTAGGGTCCTTGCTGGTGTGAGGGGCTTGGAGGAGAAGCAGGGCAGATGCCCAGCAGGGGGTTGGATATATGGCAATGGTGCTCAGTGGGGAGAGCATGATTTGAGTGTTGACTGAATATGGTTAATAATTGGAACTGTGGATAAGATTACTCGGTGGGGGGGGGGCATGGATGAGAATACCAAAGGAGAATATGTTGTAGAAGAAAATGACAGGAGTGAGGACAAATCTCTGGGCAATCTCAACATTGAAAAGACACCATTTTTGGTAGCCGTTCCAGGCCAGCAGCCTGGTCTCTAGATCTCCACACTAAGACACAGGTCCCTGTGGACGGTGGCATGGTGTTAACGATCCTGTGAATGAAGAACGTATTACAACAAAAATGGAACATCTACAAAGGAGAAAGAAAAAACAGTTTCTTAGCATCCCATCCACCTAAATTCTGACCAGCACCTGTTTGTTTTCCTGTGTTCATCTGGGTTTCTCCACGGAGCTCATAATCAATCTGAGTCATTCCCTGAGTGTTGAGGGTCCCCAGGATTCACCTTTGGCTTTTGTTTCTGTGACAAGGTGAGAGTTAGTCTCATGCTTGAGGCAAACACATGCTGAGAGTGAGGGGCCACCGACATTTTAGCTTGAGGAAGAGCTGCCTGATCAAGAGCTCAAAGTATATGAGATCAATTTCAGAAAGATTATTAATATTGGACATTTCCTGCTAACAGTCTGAAAAGTTTTCCTATTTCAGGCCCCTTCAATCTGTTATTTCTTGGGTTTGTTTTGAAAAGCAGAGCTCAGACTTCTTTTTGAGAAAGGGCGGAATTAAAATTCAGCAGATTGTTCATGCTGTGTAAATAAACTCCTCCCCAGAAAGTGAAGTAATCCTTTTCCTCAGGGAGTATAGAACTACTTGGAATTACTTACTGTTGTCCTCACATGCACAGCTCAGTCTTTGTGGCACCTCTGCTTTCTTGAAGGAGGAAGTCAGTAGCTGTTACCTTAATGTATGTATTTTTACTACTCCAACGGAATGTTTTGGGATTTACAAGTAAATGTTTCTTGATGTGTGATCTCCCTAAAGCAAATGCAAAAATGCTATGATGGATGACATGGATCCATCAGGAAATAGAATATGTGGTTAAACTAGCAAAGAGGGCAAGCCCCGTAGCAAATACTGTCATTCAATAGTCAGCTGACACCAAGTGAGGTTTCTTGTTATGTTGTGCCCCTCCCCTCTCATTTCTCAAAGTTGGAAGATTGCATATTCTGCTCTATGTTATCATGTGAGGGGCCCAAGTTGGTCAAGAATAGCATTTTTTCATATGCTTTTCCTCTGAACAACATGGTAGCCCCCTATTTTGTCTTGATCTGTTAATCTGCCACTACTTTATACAGGAAACATAGGCAAACACTCTGCCTTCTATTTTTTGGCATTTATCAGACTTCAGTGGGACTTTCAGCAAGAGCTGATATAACTCAGTTAGTTCTGATCCTCCTGAACATGTGGGAATGTCATCTTCAAGGCCAGCAGGCTCGGGCCACAATGTACTCTTTTGTAAACTGAATCACCACACACTCTCGGTGACAGTAATTACTCTCATGGGAATCATGTAATAACTAAAGATTACATTGCTTGGTCAGAGATATTTGGCCAAATACCCAACAATATTATTAAAGAAAAGACATGACAGCATACGTTTTCTAAACAAATTAAAAAAAATAGTAATATTGTTCTCTAGCTTCTATAAAATGGACCTATCATATTGTTACTTTGATTACACCAGGGACCCAAATGATGCACAAAATGTACTCATGGAACATGAAAATGTAACTCCAACGTGGTGTAAATTTGCTCTAAAACTAATGTACTGGTGATAATAAATATTAAGCATTTAACTAACAACAATTTTGCTTTTTTTCTCAGAATAGAAAAGTTTTTTGGTGGCACTTTGGAAGACTCAGATTTCTTTAAAACATCTGTCTAGGGAAATTTGAACTAATTTCTTTTATTTCCCTTCCGTAAAAATTCCCATTAGTAAGCAAATGCATTCAAAACCATTCCCTTGATCTTATAAGTGTATTTTATAAAAATCTGCTCAGCTTTTCCTTTTTGTCCTACAGACTGGAGGTGCTGGAGTGGGTGTCCGAATGGTGCACAGGAATGAAGGCAACTGGGAGGTTAGGGCCTGCAGAGTTTGGCAAGGGGCTGCCTGTCTGCCCTTCTCCTGGGCACATGGGGTGGGAGGCTGGGCTTCATCCTTTCTGTTTCTGACCCTGTTTCCAAGGACATATTATAAAAAGTGAAGCCTTCCTGAATTTAAAACTGTAATGCAAAGAAAGAATGATGTTAAAATGCTAGTTTTATGATAAATCACAGCACAGCACTCTTCCTCTTCCAAAACCAAACAATTCCTGCCAAGCAAACCACCTACCCCCAATTCAGTCATACTGCATCCTTACATTTCCTGCAGCACCTTATGGTCATATCAGTTCAAAGTCACGCTGAGAAGATAAACATCCCTTCACCCGGTATGGGCAGGGACCTATTCAGTTTGTCTGATAGAACTTTGCTGAGACTATTTTCTTCCACATACATTTAATCGAGTCAATGGAGAATTTAACTTTCTCTCTTTCCTCATCTCTTCTCTGACCCACTTATCTATTTCCTTCATTACTCTTAAACCAATTTTGGAGAGAAATTTGACACATATAATGACTACAACATCATCAGCACTTACTATGTGGCAGGCACGGTGCTAAGTGTTTTATATGTGGAACTGCATTTAATCCGCACATAAGTTAGGGATTTTTAGTTTTACTTTACAGTAAGGAAACTGAGGCTCACCAAAGTTCATTAACTTGCCTAAGATCAGTCAGTGAGTAAGTGATGAGGCTGAGATTCGAACTCAAGTCTATTTCACTGAGAGCCCATGCTCATCATAACCACCGTGCAGGGTGATCTTCCTCCTTGGCCATTGTTCTTGTCTGAGTACCTTAATATTCTCATTAAGCACCTCTGGCTGCTGAGATGTCTCTCTTTCCTGTGGCAACTCATGCTTGGGACCTTGCCTCATATTCTTCTCCACATTCAAACTGACCCTCACTTATTCAGCACATTTGATTGACTACTTCTTTGTGCAGGAAAGACCTCTGAAACCCGAGATCTCCCAGGGGAAAACAAAGCCCCCTTAGAAACAATGTTCTAATCTGGATTGCTCTGGAAGAAACTTAAAAAGCCCTTGTCCTCCCAACTTCTATTCTTGGATGGGTTTGGGTCTCTAGTCAGTTCAGAAATTCTTTATCCTCATTTAGACACTCGGAGGGAGTGGCTCATTCCAGCATAGCCCATCCTCATTCTACCCATAGCAGGTCCCCCTCTGGGCTCCACCCCCAGGCCTTGTAGCAGGACAGGACAGCTGTGGGGCCCACGCTGCATAGGGCCAGGCCTGTGTGTCCCCAGACAGGATGTGTTCTCATCCTCGGAAAAACCTAATAGCTGCTTCCTTGCTTTGGCCACATTCTTTAGCTAAATAAACCTCTTGGGTACAACTAAGACATTCTGTGCCCTGAAACTGTGAGTGGTTTTGAAAAGTGACCTCAACTGTTAGATTCCAAAGATCGATGCTTCCATGCCCACTTACAGTTATAGGTAGCAAAGAAGTCTTTCCCTTTGTCCATTTTCCCCTCCAGCTACGTGCAAACACACTGTATTTTATTTGTATTCAAGGTGGCTCAAATTTCAAGTACTATTTCTTAGGGATATTGATCTCTAAATACATGTCGATGCTTCCGTCTACATATTCAGATGGTGAGTGCACAGTTTCTTCTATTATTAACACCTTGCATTAGCATAGTATTTTTGTTATCATTGGTGAACCAATATTGATACATTATTATTAAACAGAGACCTTAGTTTACATAGGGTTCAGTCTTGGTGTTGTCCTGTTCTGTGGGTTCTGACAGGTGTATGATGTCATATGTTTTCCATTACAGTATCGTACAGCAAACATACTTTTACCTTTTCTACAACATCATAGAATTGGCCAAATGGATTTTGATCTCCACGACAACTCTGTAGCTAGGTAACGTTTATTACCCTCAGGATAGAGGAGATACATTCAGAAGGTGGAGTGACGTATTTGAGGTCCCACAAATTGAGGGTGCCAAAGCCAGGACCAGAACGAGCCAACAGCATGGACGGCGGCCGATCTCAGAAAGGGGTTAATTGCTGAGGACACAGACTGTGAGCCCTCAGGGGGCCTCTCAGCTCAGGCACTTTATTTTCTAATGGCAAGTGGAAGGAGGAAGAATGCACATCTTCAAAGGAAACTGGCTGTCTGATGTTTGTTAGGCAAGACTCTGAGGTGACTTTAGAGACAATGGGTCCAGCGCCCCGTAATTAAGAGGGAAGGCCAGCCCCTGCCAGTCTGACTCAGAAGGCTTACTGAGTCATCCTGTTTGTCCTCTCTGCTGCTATTTATGGGCTTCCCAGTTGCTGATATTTGTTGGTTAAAGGCTCACACAACCCGTCTTGCCTAAAGCAGTGTCGCTTAAGGGGTGTTGAGAATAAATAGGGTGACAGGTGTTGTGGGAGAGTCATTTTTTTAAGAATCTTTCATAGCTGAGTCTTATTTAAAGCTCTCTATGCTTAAAATACAACTATCCTGAAAGAAAATGAAGGCAGAGTCCGTTTCTGGACAGAGCTGCCGAATGCTAAGACTTTCTGGGGGGTGCTGGCTTTGGCAGAGGGGCAGGTCGGCATCAGCGAAGCTGTTGATGAGGACAGCTCAGGAAATCAGGGGAACGAGACAGTGAGAGGAAAAGACTGGAATGCTGTCACTGAGGCAACTTAGGCATGTTTATCACCAGAAAGAGACAACGGTGACAACAGAACCCTCGTAGGCCATGATAGTCTGAGTCTGGTGGGGGACAGATGGCTCATGCAGATGGAGTGACCAGAGAAAGATGAATGCAGGGACTCTACCAAGGTGTGGGCAGGCTTAAGGGAAGCACGCTGGAGCTAGCGACTGCAGGGACCCATCAGCACCCCCAGAGGTAAGGGGTGGGGGCAGCCACAGGATCCCAGAGGGAGCTACCCGTTTGGGTCTTTGGGTAGATGAAAACAGCCACAGGGAGAGAGCTGGGCAATGAATAACCCACCCTGTTTTCTCTCAGTCTCTTATCTCCTGCTGATGACCCCATTGGCCAAATTCCCAAATAAGACACAGACCCATGGAACCCGTATGATGAAACCCATGAAGGTCGGTGTCCTGGGCCACCAGGCAGGCTGGACAGCGGTGGAGAGAGGACCTGGAGGACTCAACACCAAACATCTTCATACAGGGAAGAGGGTTAGGACCACATTTTGTTGAAGTCTGATTTATTTAGTTTATATTAATAGTCAAGATATTCAGTGCAGAGGAAAGCAGAGCCAAATGATGGAGAAGACCTGAGTCTTGATGACAATGTTCGTGTCCCTGGATCCAACCCTGCCTGAAGCTATATCCCCCTGGACTTTTCAGTTATGTGAACCGATAAATAACCTTTTTTACTTTGGGTTAAAAAATAGTAAAAATATTAATTCAATAATTAAAATATTAACTTGAAATGTATTAAACATGTAGTTTAAACTTCATTGATCCCTTGGTCCTTGAAAATTCTGAAGTGCCTTTTTAGAAGGATGCATCTCTCCCCAAACCCCTACTGAAAACCACACTTAAGAAACAAGGCAAGGGAAGGTTGTATTAAAGTTGAGGTGTACAGAAAACTTCATTAAAAAGCCACCGAATAGTTGAAGAGAGGGCCCCAATTTGCAACTAGATTTAATATTTTCATATTTTCTCAGTTTTCACAGAGATTTAGCTTAAAGCTTTCCATTACTTCATTCAACAAACATGTACTGTACTCCAGCCTTGTGACTGCAAAATGGCCTATCCTGATCTGTCTCCTTCTGACAGCCCAGTGCCTCCTGGGACCCCAGCCACCATGAGTAAGACTGATGACAGGTGGTGAGAAAAAGCCTCTGAGGAGGTGACATCTGAGCAGACATGTGAAAGAAATGAGGAGGGAGCCAGCCATGAAGATCTGAGGCAAGAGCAGTGGGAAGAGCAAGCTCACAGATCCGAAGGTTTACTAGAAGAACAGCAAGAGGGGAGGGCCAAGGATGCATGTGGGAGAGCCACCAGAAGGGCTGGTTGGGCACCCGTTCATATAGGGCCTTGTAGGCCATGATAACAAGTTTGTATTTTATTCTGACGGTGATAGGTAATAAATTAGAAGGTTCTGAGCAGGTGAGTGAGATGATAGAATTTATTTTCTAAAAGATCACTCTAGCTGCTATGTGGAGAGTTGATTCTGGGGGAAATGAAGGAAGGAAACTGGTTAGAAAACTATTGCGATCGTGTTGCTCAGGGATGCTGGTGGCCTGGAGAGGGGGACAGAGGGCAGCTCAGTGTTTGAGAGTTCCAGCCAAGTGCTTGACATGGATACACCTTATATGGATACTCATACTTGTGGAGTTTTTTGCTTTTGTTTGCTTTTAAGATTTACTTATTTATTTGAGACAAAGAGAGAGGAGCAGAACCGGAGGGAGCAGGGAGGGAAGGAGCAGGGGGGAAGGAGCAGAGGGGGAGGGAGAGGGACAAGCAGGCGCCATGCAGAGTGCGGAGCCCTTCCTGGGACTCGATCTCACGACCCTGAGATCATGACCTGAGCCAAAATCAAGAGTCTGACGCTTAATGGATGGAGCCACCCAGGAGCCCCCACACTTGTGTTTTTAATCAAGGATGACTTAATTTTCTAAATAATGGTTTTCTTTTGTGGAAGGAGTTCAGGGAACTTGCACCATTTAAGAAGCACTTATTACTGCTGTGGAACTTTTCTTGTCTCAAATTCACTCAGGAAACTTATTAAAAAGACAGATTTCCCAATCTCCTACTCTTCTGATTCTACCAAGCTTACAAATCTGCATTTTGTGACCCAGACTTTGAGAATTACCAGTTAAGAATTTAGCAGCATCCCCTAGTGGTGGCTATTGGAAATTGCAGAGGTAACAAATTTAAAGTATGGCACTTTGAACTCTTCATATATATATTTGTTACAGGCAAAGTAACAATCTTTTATGCTCATCCTAGAGATAATTTCATGGGAGTAACCAAATGGGGTGGAGACTCCTTCAATGATTACCTGGGGAGAACTCTCAGGCGTATTAAGATAAAAAATAATTGAAACTTTGTAAGTAGTAATTAATTGGCTATTATGAAGTCAGACAGCAGTAATGGCTCTGAACCCACAGCCCAGCTGATTATTAGAGTTCTGTAAGATTAGAGTAATTGGAACTGTGGAGGTAAAATAAAAAGGGTGGCACTTTCCAGAAGTTATAAAAAGCCAGCACTCACTGAGGCAACAGAGCTTAGACCAGCCATGGAAGGGTAGCAGTACCATCCATCCCCAGGGGAATGTATTTCTTTTAACCACTGCTCCAACTAGGCATGAGTCACTTCTGGTTGAGATTTTTGCTAGTTTGTCATTTTGGATTGGAAATTGCTCCTCTCTTGCCCAGCCAACACTAGCCTACCTGGTCTCTGCTGCATCTTTGCTTGAAGGCTCAGATACCTACCTGTCTTCCCTGGACAGTCCAGAGAGTGGGACAGAAGGCAGCCCTGTGGCTGAGACTTCCAGCCACCTGAGGAAATATTTCAAAGGGAAGTCTGCATGGGAGTGCTGTCTCCACAGTCATGTTGGCTGGAAGAAACTTCCGGCTTCAGAGTTTCTTTGTTGGTTTGTTCCGTTGTTTCTTTGTAATGGTTATTCTCAGACTTCTCCATGCCTATTCACCCTGCATTTCCAACCCCCCTCCCATGTTTTCTCTACTTCAACACAGGCTCATATTTAAATTAGAAGATCTTTTAGTGTACATTTCTCACATTCTAGACAAGGCAACTGAGATGCGAGCAGAATGACTTCTCCAAGGCTAAAGGGGAGCTAGAGTCCAGGACCACTCCTGGTGGCCCCATAGAGCTCACAGGCCAGTGGGACCTGGGACCAAACAACCCCTCAACATCTGCTTGGCTTGTCCTTCCTCCACCCCTACACACTCTACCTCACATCTGCACGCACACACACACACACAGAATCTCTCTTAGTTTTCTTCTTTCTGCCAACCCCTTTCCCCCTTTCCCATCTGGCCAGCCAGAAAAATATGAACATCTAGGGAAATCAAACCTCTCCTTTAAAAAAAATTCTTTATTTGAAAAATGACAAACCCAAATGAAGCCTCAGGTTTTTAACCTTCACCAACTAAATTATCCGGTGTTTACTTGTGTTACGTCATCTTGATTTATTTTTGTGGGTCAAGCCTCTAAAAATAAATAAATGAATAAAAGGTTTATTTGTTACAATCCAAAGGAGAAGAACCTGAACAAGGAAATAGGAAACAAAAGGAAAGGTGAGCCGAAAGATTGCATAACTAATTAAGGGAACACAATACAAATCGGGACATGCCCACATGTATTTTTCCATTTAGAAACAAACCTAATGACAGTGGCATGTTCTTTTATTTTTTTCCTCAAGACTTGCGTGCCCGGCTCAGAGTGCATCTGGAGGAAGGGCCTGCCCCCTAGTGGTGCCTACGGAAATGTGCAGGTACATGTGCCCAACGCAGGGCTGAGGTAGCCCAGGGACACTGCTTGACAAAATTATATTAGAAGGAATGCTTCCGCTGCTTTCCAGTAAATACAGCAGGTGGAGACACACACTGGAAAACTGGAACACGGACAGCCTTGTTTCCATTTGGCTGTTAGAAGATTGCTAGGCGCCCAGAGTTAGTGAAACTTAAGTTTGACCATAATTTATTTGTGATGCTTGTTTTTAACTCTTGAAAACTGTTAAGATCTGCAACAAAACCAAAAGACAACTGACAGAATGGGAGAACTATTGGGACTTCATCAAGATAAAAAGCTTTTGCAAAGCAAAGGAAACAGTCAACAAAACCGAAAACTGTTAAGATCTGGAGATTTTAAGCAAATGCCATCTTCACATCCATTGCCCCCCACCAAACACACACCATTCATTCCTATTAAATACTTACTTGGTGTAGAAATATGGGGTGACGTGGTGGTGCAAAGGTTAATGAGACACAGATTCCCTCCTTCAAATTCACCCTCTGATTGGGAGAGAAGATATATTTGGACATAATTACAATACATGGCAGTGATACAAACAGAGAAAAAAAATTATATACTGATTATATAATTATTATGCATCAATTTTATTGTATAATTAGGTATTACATATTAATAAATATCAGCATACATCAATAATTAGGTAATTATATATTTTAATATCATTATAATATTGTATTATATGAATATGATTAACTTAAATATAACATGTAATATGTTATATACATAAACACAGAGCAACTGTGGGCCGAGCCCTGTGCTAGGTATGTCCACATTTCATTTAATATTTAATCACAACAGTATCTTTTAACAGAAGAGGAAAGGGAAGTTTGGAAAGATTACATAATTGGCCCCAAAATTGGAACCAGAATTCAGGTTTTCTGATTCCATCTGTATTTCACTTACCCTCACCAGACTTTTACTGAGAGTCTACTATGTACCCGGTGCTGTGCTAGGGGTTCGAGGTGCAAAGATAGGAGACTGCTGTCACTGGCCTCGGGGTTCTCGTTTTGTAGGGGACTGGGTATGTGGAAAAACAATTCGATTACAGTACGATACATGCAATAATGGAAGCGTGCACAGATCGCCTTCTGAGCAAAGCAGCAAAGACTGTTCATTGCTCAGGAGCCCTGCTTCCTGTCATGCAACCCTGTTACTTGGCCATGACTGAACTGCCCAGAAGCCTGCAACTTGGCTAAACGCAACCAGCTTCAGGCCTACCAGGGCCTCTGGGGAGGCCTAGTATCGTCATTCTGCCCAACAGCGGACTCGACTTACTCACCCAACCGACCACCTGTCATTGACGGTTTCCATGGTGAGAAACCCAGAAAACTAAAGCACCAGAGTAAAATTAGGGAGAAACAGAAGTGGAAGTGAAAGGTGAACTGGTCAGAAGCAGAAGCAGGGAGTCCAGAGAGAGAGAGGAGCTGAACTGTGAGTCTGGCATCATCATAGGAAGAAGGAGCCAAAGGTCTCTTCTCTCAGGGCAAGTCTGTTTTTACCATTAGTTCCTTCCCAGGGTTCCAGGGCTCCCCGCAGCTGGACTGTGGAACTGCCTGGCTGATGTCCGTGCTTCCTGCTGCCTTACGTGTCCTTATGTCACCAGAAGCGTCCGAGCTCAGCCAGGACTGGGATCCTGCAACATTGAGCCTAAGTCCTGCGGTTCTGACTTGGCCCCAAGAGCGCAGGAGGCGGGGCGGCTGGACGGGGGGGACTCAGCAGAGGCCTCACCAGGAGGTGACGCCCAAGCAGAGTGTTGAGATCCACGTAGGAGTTTGCCAGAAAGACAGAGGTGTGCAGGGTGCTCCAGAAGTTCAGTGTTCCTTCCATCACTGAGCATGACTGGTGGCAAAACTGTAATGTCTTGGTTCTCCCTCCAGGGAAGTGACCAGAAATTCTCTCTTCAGGAACGCCAGCTTAGAGAGAGGGCGGTGGGAAAGGGGAATTTTCTCGCTCATGGAGGCTCTACGTCCTGAAGCCTGGTGGTTCTGCCCAGACGCTGTGGCTTCCAACACTGGCATATTCTTCTCACCTGGAGTATCTGTACCTTTAGGAGCGTGAGGTCCTGAGCCAAACGACAGTGTGAAACTACAGGATATATACAATGACTCTCCTTGGGGTGTCATTATCACAGACGATTCGGGAGGAGAAAAGTTTGCAGTTTTTACAATCTTGACGTTTTTGTCATATACAAATCAGTGTAAGCCTCCTTTTCCATGTTGGCTTAAATTTCTTTATTTTTGCACTAACTTGCCTCAAAGCCTATGATCCAGCATAGGACTGTACTCAAAGAAACACAGACTCGCCCTTGCACTGGTAATTACAATGTTATTTCTATATAAAAATAAACTCTGATCTAGTATGAAGTGGTAGGCAAAATTTATACCTATTTTAGAGACAAAACACAAGACTTTTGTGAAGTTTCTGCTCCAAGCTACGGCCTTCAGACCAACTGGATTTATTTTGCTCTGACCCGAAGACAGTGTCATGGAAAAGTTGGGGAAATGCTTTTTTAGGCTGTTGCCTCAACTTCCTAAATTGTCCACCCTATTTAAGTTCTACCCATTAAAAATTCATGTAGCTTGATTTTTTAAAATTGTGCTGAAAAACACACAAAATTTACCACCTTCATCATTTTCAGTGTACAGTTCATTAGTTTTAAGTAGTCTTTGCTGTGCAACAGAGCTCTAGAACTTTTCCTCTCACAAGACTGAAACTCTATGCCCATTGAACAAGTCCCTACTTCTCGCTCCGCCCAGTGCCTGAAAAACACCAGTCTACTTTCTGTTTCTATGAGTTTGGCTACTTTCCATTCCTCATACGGTGGAATCATACAGTATTTGTCCTTTTGCGGCTGGCTTATTTTACTTAGTGTAACATCCTCCAGGTTCACCCATGCCGTAGCAAGTGATGGGACTTCCTTTTTAAGGCTGAATAATCTAACACTATATAGATAGATAGATAGATAGATAGATAGATAGATAGATAGATCACAGTTTGTTTATCCATTCATCCATCGATGGACACTTGGGTTGCTTCTCCTTCTTGGCTCTTGTAAATAATGCCGCTATGAACGTGAGTGTGCAAATATCTCTTTGAGCCCCTGCTTTCAATTCTTTTAGATATATATTCTGAAGTGGGATTACTGGATCCCATGCTAATTCTATTTTTAATTTTTGAAAGCAACTGCCATACTGTCTTCAAAGTGGCTGCACAGTGTACAGGCTTTCGATTTCTTCACACCCTCGCAACATGTGCTGTTTTCTGGTTGGTTGGTGAGTTGGTGGTTGTTGTTGTTATTTGATAGTGGCCATCCTAATGGGTGTGAGGCGACATGTAGGTTGCTTTTAAAGTCTGAATTCCCTTGGAAGTGGTAAGGGTATCTGTGAATCTTCATGCCTTGCAGTAAACTTTGACCTTAGCAACCAGCTAAGGTCATTCACTGGGTACATGGTATTTAGATGTAAGAGAAGGTGTTAGAACCCTAGAAGGAGATCCTAGATCTCCTCAAAAATGATAAAGCATTAGGGGGTGCCTGGGTAGCTCAGTCAGTTGAACATCCCACTCTTGGTTTTGGCTCAGGTCATGATCTCAGAGTCATGAGATGGAGCCCCACATCGGACTCCGAGCTCAGTGAGGAGTCTGCTTGAGATTCTCCCTCTTCTTCTGCCCCTCCTCATCCTCTCTCTCTCTCAAATAAATAAATAAATAAATAAATAAATAAATAAATAAATCTTTAAAAAAATGATAAAATGTTAAAACTGGAAGCCTGGGGAGTGGAGGCTACCTGAGAAATCCCACAGAGGATATTTTCCTCTCACAGTTGTTTGACCCTCAGGACTTTTTTCTTAAATGAATACAAACACTTTCATCAGAATTATTCCAACATTTCTGAGAATATCATCAAGAACTTATTTTCTAGAAACAACTCTTTTGAGTTAATTTAATTCTTTGATCAATTTTCTTTTTACTGTGGAGTCACATAATTTTCAGTATTTGTATTTCACTGAAATAATCTGGATTTAATTCAATGATCACATTTTGTACTCGTATTAAATTTTCCCAACTTTGGCTTCAGCAATTTTGAGTTTTCTTTTGTGGTCATTTTCTACCAAGTCTAATTTTCCTGGGTCAGGTTTTATAGGTACAATTTTTGACAAGATGATTTGATTTTTTAGTCAATTTTAAAAGTTAATAAACCCGGTTTTGAGCAGGTTTTGCCTTTGTCAGTTTTATTTTGTGTTATTTCTACAAAATGTGATTTTAACTGGGTCAATTTTTGTAGTTTTGAGAATTACCGAAACAATGAGATTCTTCAGTTCACTTTTTGTCATTAATAAATTTAACATATATAACTTTGGCTCTCCTGATTTAAATCTGTGTTGGTTATTTCTACGATGTCTAATTTTTTTTCTGGTGCCCAGGTTAAAGTGTACTTGAAGTCCAAATACCAAGGTTGCAACATCTTGTTTTCCTCTAAAATTGTTCTGATTAAAAAATTAAAAGTGGAGTGTCACTCCCGAAAGCCCCCATTGTACGGTCTCCTCACAGTCTTCCCAGGGAGCAGAGGGCAAAGGAGTCCTTTGATGAGAGCCCTACTGGTCAGTGTCCCCAGGCAGAGACTAGAGTGAGAAGGGTGGAGAGTGACAGTGGCACGGACGGCTCCCTCAACCTGTTCGTGTATGTTCCAGTGAAATCTGTAACTAGGAAAGGAGCATCCAGAGAAGACTTAAAGGGCCGGGGGTCAGCAAACCTGCTTCACCCTGGATGCAGAATGAGTCAAACACATGTAAGCTTTGTTAATTCCAGATGATGTCACTGGTGACAGCACCTCTCTCCCTGACACCCACTTTCTGAGCCATGGCTCAGGTCCTGCAGTGGCTCTGGGTCAACGGAAGCCCGGCTGGATGGATGAGCTCACTTTGCTGGTCCCTGGGAAGACTGTGAGGAGATGGTACAGTGGGGGCTTTCGGAAGGGCAGGATGGAAGCCCTTGGACATGGAGGGAGTTTCTAAGAACAGAGGATAGCGGGGAGGAGAGCGAGTGGAAGGGGGCGCCAATGGCTGGCCGGGCCAGGAGGCAGACTTGGGCTCACACAGAAGGCGTGACAGTGGGATCAGGGCTTATAAGGCACTCTGATGTGCTTTACATAAGAGAATGCTGCCTGTATTGCCTGAGATACGGGGTATAGATAGAGATACTGCTGGGCCTGTGGTGGGGGGCACTGGGCACACTCCCCCTTCAGAATCCCGTAGCACAGTTTTGTCACTGAACACATTTCTACTGTAAACACCATTGTAAATGGTGGGTTTTCACCTTAGCTCAACTTGTAGAGAGGGAGGGAAAGAGAAGGAGAGCAGAGAAGAGGGCAGAGAGAGGCTGATGAGATGAGTTGGCTCTGGTCCTCACCTCTGGTTCAGCCGGTGATTGCTGTTGGCGGGTGGCTGGGTGGGGAGGGGTCCCCCACAGGCAGCAGGAGCAGAGAAGGCTGGGGACCAGGCGGGAACTTAGAAACACGTCTAGTACAATCACGCTTTGCTTCTTGTCAGCCACACGATATGTATTTAATATAAGCCAGTGGCAAGTAGTCTTCCTTTCATTATGAACCCGGGGCAGCCCCTGGAGAGAGAGGAGTGGGTTGGTCAGCAGAGGGAAGGGAGATCAGGAAGTCATTGGAAGGCCATGATCTCTCCTCACTTACTTCCAGCTGTGGCAGCCACCTCGATCAGCATCACGGGTTCCAAGCATTCACCAGAAGGGAGAAAAAGGGAGGTGGAAGGAAAAAGAGAGACTGGATAGGAGAGAAATACAACTGATAAAAGTAAGCTCCTTCTAGGAAGAATTCTATTGTCAAGCTGTTCCCTAAGGGAACACGTCCTCGGAGAGGTATGAAGTGCGTTCCCCTTTCCTACTGTGGTGTGTGTGTGTTTTTTTTTTTTTCTTTTCCTTATCCCTGTGAAAAAAAATCTGTTAATTTCGTATGACAAACAAAATGTATCTCTTTTTCCTGAGTACTCCATAATTGTATGGAAATGTGTATCATTTCCTCTCCATAATTTTGTGAATATTTTTGAAGACAGTGACATATTCTGACTCTTTAAGAACAAAACAATTCAATTTAAAAATCACTGAATGACAGCAATCAAAGTGCTCAAGTGAGGCAGTTCGCTTCAGCACTTGTTCGAAATGTCATTAGAAAACCGACATATAGCGGGTTGTTATGGCAACTAGAATAGCCGAGTTTATAACATCACTGTAATTAACGTGATCCAAACGTTATTAATCTTTCAACATCACTCACATCCTCTGAAGGAACAGCAGCTCTGGTCCTCTTAGGATTTTTCAATGGTGTTATCTTTGCAGCTTTCTTCCCATTTTATTTTATTTTCAAATAGATCTTCCTCTGACGTGGCTTTAGTGAAATTAGCTATTGTTTCTCTGCCTTTACTCATTCTATTTTGACTGCTATTTTTTGATAAATCTTGCGATAAAATGGAAGAAAATGAATCACAGCTAAAAACCAGAACAAAGTCTAGAGATGAAAAGATATACACATTTTATGTGGAGAACCTGAGAAAAATATTAAAATACTTTGCATGTAGATATTTAGTATTAACTCACATTTGCATAGCACTTTATAATTTTTAAAGCAGCTTTACATACATTATTTAATATAACAACCATGAGAGGACAAGTAATATTTTTGGGGTGACTCCTATGTGACATTAAATGTGATCTGTATACATGAATGTTTTAGATCTCACAACAAACTTGCAAGGTAAGTGTGGGTTAAAAATATGCCTTCACAACTTGACAACAAGAACCCAAAAACCCGATTAAAAAATGGACAGTCTTCAAAAAAAACATTTCTCCAGGGATGATGTATAGAAGTCATCAACAAATATAGGAAAAGATGCTCAACATCACTAATTATTACAGATATGCAAACCAAAACTACAAGATATCCCCCTCACATCCATTAGGATGTTTATTATAAAATGAAACAAAAAAATAACAAGTGTTAGGGAGGATGTGGAGAAACTGGAACCCTCGTGCGCTTAGGTAAAACTATAAAATGGTGTAGCCACTGTGGAAAACAGTATGGTGTTTGCTCAAAACACTATCCCAGCAAATGATCCAGCAATCCCACTTTGAAAAAGCAGAGTTTTGAAGAGATATTTGCACACTCATGTTCACAGCTGCATTCTTCACAAGGGCCAAGAGGTGGAAGCAACTCAGGTGTCCATGGACAGATGGGTAGATGAACAAACTGGTATATCTGTTTGATGGAAGATGATTCAGCTTTAGAAAGGAAATCCCATCACATGCTAAAACATGGATGAACCTAGAGGACATTGTACTGAGGGAAATAAGCCAGACACAAAAAGACAAATACTATATGATTCCAGGACATGAGGAATCTAAAGTGTCAAATTCATGGGAACAGAGAGTAGAATGGTAGTAAAAAGGGGCCGGGAGGAGGGGGAAATAGGGAACTGTTTAATGGCATAGAGTTCAGTTTTCCAAGATGAAGAAGTTTTGGAGGTCTGCACAACAATGTGAATATTCTCAGCATTACTGAATTGTACATTTAAAAATGATTAAGATGGCAAATTCTACATTATGTGGTTCCCCCCCCAATTAAAAAAAAATGCCTCCAAGTTGACACTCCTTCCTTGAAAAGGTGAAGCTAAGTCCTCTCCCCTTGGATGTAGACTGGATTTAGTAATTTGCTTCTAGTGACTTGATGTGGAAGAAGGGACAAGGTATGACTTCTAAGACTAGGTCAAAAGAGACATTGCTGCTTTTGCCTTATTCTCTTTCTTTTCTTTTTTTGGGGGGAAGTGGGTCCTCTAGCCCAAGTCAAGCCTTTACACGACTGTCACCCTGGTTGATACCTTGAGTGCAAGCTCACAAGAGACCCCAAGCCTGAAACCACCCGGCTCAGCGGACTCACAGAAACTGACCACACAGAAACTGACATAATAAATGTGTATGCTGTTGTTAAGCCACTAAATTTGGGGGAATCATCACACAGCAGTAAATAACTACTACAATAAATGTTTTCCATTAATCTGAAGCATTGAAGATCTCTGATGTGTTAGGAGGGCTCCTCACCCTTTCTGTGTTGATCTGTGGTTTTGCCGATGCGGCTGGAGTCTATTCTGAAAGAGGCTCTGGGTCAGAATCAGAGGAGTGCCTTATGTGAATTATCAGCAAGCCCAGCCTTACGACCGATATCGGGGAATCGGCTGTCCTCTAACCCAAGGGCTGCTAGATTTCTTTGAGCTCCTTTATTTTCTCTCTCTCTGTGGCATCAAGAAATAGGAACGCCCATGAGGTATTCTCATTGAAAGTTCAATCACACGTGAACTGGCGAGTTTAGATATCGGAGGTCATACCCCTATCTCACACTATATTCAAAGAAAGTTTTTATTCTTTGTGGAAAAAAAGTGAAAGGGCAAAATAGCAATACATCTGAGAAACATCCAAAGGGCCAACAAGAAAGAAAACTCAACATCGTCTTGAGGTGAACAAATGGGGTTTCATCTAGCAGTGTTGTTTGGGAAGAGTTTCTCCCCCGTTGGACTGCATACATTCTATCCTTTCCTTTTCAGTGTAGGAATCAAACTATAAATTTGTGGAGAGTGAGACAAGGAGGCAAATTCACTAATCCTGCTACTCTGGTTTCCTGAAGATTGTATTGCTACCTATGGGTATCACCTTCTATTGTTTTAAAACAAATTCTCTTTAAGTGAATGAACTTGCTTTACTGCTCATATTTATGAACTCTTTGGGTAGGGAAAAGGAGCCTTTTCAGATTTCGAATTTTAATGCAGGGTCCGGTATTATAAAATAAAATGAATAAAGATAAGCTAATACAAAATAAAGACTTACACTGCTTTAAAAAAAAAAAAAAAAAAGGAATCGAAGCTCTCAGAATTTTAATTTTATTTACCCAGGTCTCATAGCAAGAATGAGTGAGACGAAGGTTACGAACCTAGATTGTTCTGCTTCTGAGATCTACCCTCACTTTCTACAACATGAAGGAATTATTACCTTCATTCTAGGGATGAGGAAGCTGATTTCGGGAGAGGTTAGGTAACTTACCTGTGGTTTTCCTGCTGGTTTGTACCAGAGCTCAGATCCTAAGTCTTACTTAGGATCTTAGGATCCCAATACTCTTACACGACTTCTTATCACTTTTCTGTTTAGATAATGTATTTGGTAAAGCTCTTGAGATATAAATATGAATAAAGTAATCAAGTAGAAAATATCCCCGCAGTGAGGAAACATGGTAGGTACATAAATTAGAATTGGTTTCTTAGGTTTCTAGTTGAGGATTTCAAATTTTAAATGAGATGGCGGTTTAAAAACTTCTTCTACTAAGTCATTAAACTGTTGAGGAAATCACTACTTGTAAGAGCCAAAACATACAATAATGTCTCATTTTTGTTTACCATGTTAGGTTTTCAGAGCACCTTTAAACATACCAGTCCATGTGGTTAAGCATGATGTTAAATTTGTCAGTAGAGGAAGGCCATTGCAGGAGAAAGAGGGCTCCTCTTCCTGGTTTCAGAATGCTTACCAATCGGTAAGTAGTGGATGCGTGGGGACCTCCAGTGGTACACTGCCTCAGCTGTGTGCCCACACCACACAGTCTCTTGGTGACCTTGCACAGCAGTCCAGACCTGTGACCATCTTGATGTGACTCTTCCAATAAGGACACCGTGTCCTCCAGACCTCATGCCTGCAGAGGCATCCAGCTTTCAATGCACACCTGCTCTCCAGCTTGGGCTCTTGGAGCCCTGAGGGTGGTTTCATGCTTGCCTGGCAATGAGGGACCAGCTCTGGCCTGGGAAATCCAACAGACTTCTCTTCATCCTTTGGCTGTGACCACACCTTCACCAGTGAGGTCTGAGCCCCGCCATGTTTCAAACTCTTTTCCAAGTTGGTCCTTTCACCCAGTCAAGAGATGGTTAATTTGTACTGCGACTAAAAACTCCGATGGACATACTTGCTTCCTCTTTTTGGTGTCACTTCCTTCAAAATGTCATCATTTGAGTTCACTCCCTTTCATACTTCACCAGTTGCTGGAGGGGGGTTTTGTCCCTGCTACATGGAGACTGCTGCCCTGGTCCCTCCATGATTTCATAGCAGCAGCATCTGCTTAAGCTCATCACTGCTGTTGGTTGGCTTCTGTATCCAGCCCCCTGCTTTTATTCCCTAAAACTTCTATATTCTCACTGGTGACCCACCATGCTTTTCTCAGCTTCGGTGGCCTTTGTTAAGAAATGGTTTTGACAAATAATACATTATATGTTAAAAAAAAAAGAAGATAGTAGGAAGGGAAAAATGAAGGGGGGGAATCAGAGGGGGAGACGAACCATGAGAGACTCTGGACTCTGAGAAACAAACTGAGGGTTCTAGAGGGGAGGGGGTGGGGGGATGGGTTAGCCCGGTGGTGGGTATTAAGGAGGGCACGTAGTGAATGGAGCACTGGGTGTTATACACAAACAATGAATCACGGAACACTACATCAAAAACTAATGATATAATGTATGGTAACTACCACAACATAATAAAATAAAATTAAAAAAAAAAAAAGAAATGGTTTTGAGCACATCAAGAAGGCACTGAGGTGGGAGGGACAGGTTTGGAGCTTGCTCTGAAATGTCAGATGTTTAGCTACAAGCTCATACTCCTCATTCACATTGGTGTTAAAACTCAACCAACAGAGCTAAAGCGAGAGAAAAGATGGTGGAGTGCGAGGGAAAGGCAATGTGGAAACCTGACCAGTAATAAAAAGATGGATGGGTCAGCACTTAGCCGTGGCATTCATCATCGAGGTCTAAGAGAGATGGGAGAGGAAGTGCAACACCACCACCATAAATAGGCTCATTTTATTGACTTAACCATAAAGATCAGTAACATTTGTTATTTTGTTAGCCTCTGAAATTTTTAGCAATAAAGTCCCTTAGAAACCCTCAAATGAAACTATAAACTTGTTCAAGGGCAGAGGCCAGGAAAGAAATTTTAAGAACGTACTATCTTGCAGTGAAGGAGAGGAAGTCAGGTAGAAAAGCTGATGGGAATGGGACAGACACCAGCGGAGTACAGTGTAACTCCCCTCATGTTTGGAAGCCTGGTCTGTGGTGCACAATGGAGCGGGGCTTTGCCATCATAATTTCGTCTGTCCCTCCAGCCAACCCCAGGCATGTTCCCTTCAAGGGCTTGCTCCTTGTTCAGATCTGTTCCAGCTCTGGGGACTCAAACTCAGAGCTGCCTCTCTTCTCCCCAACACGAAGTCCCTATCCTCCACATCTTTCACGGATACTTTCCTTATCCTCTGTAGATTCATGTTACATTTCCTGAGCCTTTTCTTTACCTTGATAATGACCTTGAGTCTCCTGATTCCTCTCCTTTTTTCCTCTTTATGATGCTTCTTTGGCATTTACATGCTTCCCCTACCAAATCTTGTCTGGAAGGTTCATCATGTCGGAGCTACTTTAACTCTGCAGATTTCTTAGCTGCTTGTCATCCATGTTGAACTTCATCCTTGAGTTATTCCTGTTGTCTGCTTTCAGTTAATATTGCTGCACCAATGGGACTTGGTAGAAAAGACATGGAAACATAATAACTGGGTCCATTTAATCTGTTTGGCCCTTCTCTTTCAGACCTTTCCTATGTGTATACTCACATACACATGTGGCATTTCAAACTTACGTTTAAAGATTTTTTTTAATAAAAATAGGATATTATACGCATTGCTTTTTTTTTTTTCCCCCTTAAGAATATCTCCTGGGCATCTTTCCATGTCATTACACGTATACTACTTCATTCTTTCTTGAACAGCTGCATAGTATTTCACTGTATGAATGGCTGTACTTTATTTTCCCAATTTCATATTTAGGTTGCTCTAGTTTTTTTGCTATTTCAAATAATGCTGCAATAAATAATCTTGTACATATATCTTTTGTGCACCTGTGTTTTTCTGCAGGATAATTTCCCAGTAGTAGAATTGCTAGTTTAATTGATCCGTGCATTTTAAATGCTGATAGATACTGCTATATTGCTCTCCCCCAAAAAAGTTATCTCATTTTATGCTGTTACCAAATACGAATGAGAACAGGGTTCTTCTCTAAATTAATCCTAGCCTTACCTGGGCTCTCAACGCACCTGGGGGTTCGTACTATTCATTTTTTACTGGTTCTGTATTTTATTGCCTAAATAACACTGCCAGGCCCCTTACATTTCTGAGACCCTTAATTTAATCCTGCCTTTCTGATCTCAGGAACCGACCTAACCTTCTCTTCTGCTGTCTTCAGTGTGACTACCATTCATTCTCTCACTTATTGCCTCATGATCTTGAGGTTGCTGCTGGAGCTCTGTAATCACATCTGCATTAGGAAAAAGGCGGACGGGGTGGGGGTGGGGGATGGTGCCAGTGGCATCCATCTCTTTTATCAGGAAGGAAAGCCTTCTTAGAAGGCTCCAGAAAACCTTCCCTTACATCTTCTTAGCCGTAACTGGCTCCCATGGCCATTTCTACTGCAAAAGGAAATTGGGATATTTAGTATCTGGCTAAATAGAACAAAACTGTCACAAATATGTGCACCAATATTGATTTATTGCTTGAGCCTAGACATGCTCCTGCCCAGAATAAAATGAAGGTTCTGTTAGTGTGGAAGAAGGGGAGAATGGATATTGAGTAGTAATCCACAGTATTTGCCAACAATATATATTTGCTCAATACATATTTGTTGAATGCATAGTATAAGAATAGGTCAGCAACCTGTCACCACACTGAACTGAATATAAATCCCTGATTTATCACTTAGTTATTCAAAGTCACAGTTTGGTTCTAAGTTACAAATGTTGGATATCTGCATGCAGAACTGTATTCATGTCCTGATGGGGGCTACAGAGTACACATCCCAGGGCTGAGTGACATTTTGTTCTCATTTGAATTCAAATCAATTTTGTCATCTCTGAGGGGCAGATGTTATGCGTCAAACAAGTGACAGATTGCAGCTTTAATTTAAATAGCAAGATTTGGTTTATAATATACTTATATTTATTGGAGAAAAAAAATCCAGTGATGTCACTCAAGTGTTTTCTGGATTAAATAAGAAGGTTTTTGGAGCGCCTGGGTGGCTCAGTCGGTTAAGCATCTGCTTTTGGCTCAGGTCATGGTCCCAGGGTCCTGGGATCGAGCCCCGCATCGGGCTCTCTGCTCAGCAGGAAGCCTGTTTCTCCCTCTCCTACTCCCCCTGCTTATGCTCTCTCTCTCTCTGACAAATAAATAAGTAAAATCTTAAAAAAAAAAATAAAGTAAAAGGTTTTTTAATGATAAGGGACGGAGAGGACAGCTAGATACTCACAGGTCCCATGACAGAATGGAGGAGATGGTGGTGGTCGGCACGGCTTGTTGGAACAGCACTAGTGACAGGGACAGGACTAAGGTAGAGGTGGCAGCTACAAGAGGGGTATCATGGTGGTGAGAGGGTGAGGACATGGACAGAGGAAGAGGAGAGGCCACAGTGGAGGGGGGTGGTATGGGTAGAAAGTGGCTCTCGAGTTCTCCTGGTCCTTTGCCACAGTGAGAATCTGTGTGGTGAGTCTGTCCTCGTCACCGGGTTGATTCCCACGTCCGCTGAACAAGTGGTTAATGTCTGAGACGGAGTTAAATCATGAAGGAGGATCAGAACACCCAGAGCTGCACAGTCTCTGACTTTGAGCAGCGTGTCCTTTGATTTCCTCTCTTCCTTCTTTATTGAGGCTAAAACACAGCCAGTGAAGTGCATGCAGCGCTTTAATCCTAAGTGCACAGTTTGGTGAGTTTTCACATACGCCTTCAACCCTGGAAGCCGCCTCCCAGACTAAGATGCAGAATATCCCTTTGCGTCCTAGAGTCACAAAGAAGTTCAGCAGGATGAAGTTCTGCTAACCTTAAAAAAGGTATTTTACCTTTTTTAAATCACTATAAGTGAACTCACAAACTCACAACAGGCTCAGGCAGCCCAAGGAAGCGAGTGGAATTGATGAGGTGGACGCCGCCACAGTTAACTGAAAGTGACGGCGGGCTTCGAATATTTTGCTGTCAGAAATACTTCCTATGAACAGTTTTGTAACTCAAGTTATTTTTCCCATTCTAGGAAACTCCCTTAGGATAGATCTCAAGGGGTATACTTAAAAGATTAAAAAGAAAAGTAAAATCATTTAAAAAACTTTTAATATACACTGCCAAATGTGTGGCAGCCATGGGAATGTGCCCGCAGTCCTCCAAACACAGGGGGCAGAGGTGACCACGGGTCTGTCCACGGCCACACCTCCATGGGCTTCTTCTAGCCCATGAGCCGGCGCCACAGAGATGCCAGAGCAGGCCTATTTCTGGGAGACACGGGACTCCTCTGGTGGCTGCTACTGGAGGGAGGACGTCCCATTGCCTTGCTGAACCTTGCCTTAGGCCGCCAGGCAGGCGAGGTGCTCACACCAGCCTTCCCTCCCTCCGTTGGGGGTCAGATGGCCATGGGCTCTGACAGCTCCCAGCCTTCCTTGCTGTCTCTCTGCTTTCCCTCACAGGGGCATTTCCCCAGATAAAATTCTTGTACGCCTCACCCAGGCCTGCTATGTGCTTCGCTTCTCTAAGGACCCAGATACACACAGTTATATTTGTTTCCATTTGTTTCCCCAAGCGATCTACGTGAGTGAGTTTTGGCTTCTTCTTTCTCAGCATTGGATATTTTCTAAATCTTTGCTACTTTGAAAAATGAAGAGAAGCGTTTTCCTTTAATTTGCATTTTTTTAAAGATTTTTTTAAAAAGATTTATTTATTTATTTTAGAGATCGAGCGAGAGAGAGAGAGCAGGAGGAAGGGCAGAGGGAGAAGGAGAGAGAGAATCTCCAGCAGACTTCCCACTGAGTGCGGAGCCTGACTTGGGGCTCAATCCCACGACCCTGAGATCATGACCTGAGGTGAAACCAAGAGTTCGGTGCTTAATCAACAGCCACCCAGGCAACCCTAAAGATTTATTTATTTTAGAGAGAGAGAGAGAAAGAGAGAGAGAGAGACAGCATGCGTGGGGGGGTAGGGGCATAGGGTGAGGGACAGAGAGAGAATCTCAAGCAGACGCTCCCTGAGCAAGGACCCCCACACAGGGCTCGATCTCATGACCCTGAGATCATACCTTGAGCGGAAATCAAGAGTGGATGCTTAACCGACTGAGCCACCAGAGCACTCCTAATTTGCATTCTGAAATATTGAAGTTTGACATTTTTGGCACGTGGTTTCCAGTCATCTGGACCATCTTACCTGGAAATTTTCCTTGAGGAGTCCATGGAAACACAGCACTCACTTTGAAACCGCCACCTTCTGGGAGGCGTGGTCTCCGGCGCCTTTCCTGCCGGGCAGCTGCCAGCGTGCCTCGGATTTCATTGGGAAGGCGCTGTCCGATGCTGGCTCCCACAGGACTGACGCATGACCCAGGGTGAGCGCCGGGCTGGGGGACAGGAGCACAGCCCGGTCAGTTCCTCTTGCAAAATATGAAGAGCTAGTCCTGTGTTGCAACACGGGGTCCCAAATGGCCTCCCCTATGGGAAGGAGAAGAGACCAACATTTACAGAGCACCTACTGTGTGCTAGGAACTGCCTTTCTCTCATTTTACCTGACACAGCAGGTGTCATTTTCAAAATTCTACAGATGAAGAAAATGATGTTCAGAGAGTTGCCCAAGTCACACTGGAGTGCAAAAAAGGGACAGATCTAAGTTTGCCCATATTCTTTCACTCCATCAAACTTCTGAGGCTTCTTGGACCTCAAGCATTTTGCATCACTCAAGTGGTTTTTCTACACTCTGTGTTGTGTGGCACCGCTATCTGCTTACCTAGACTGTAAGTTCATATCCTCCGTGAATAGTAATGAATGATGCTTTAGATGACTTAGGCTGATTTTCTGGAATTTGAGTCAGCTGAAGAATCACCCATGGCTTCCTCTTACAAGTGGACACCAGCAGTTAAAAGTGGAGATGTCTAGCACTCATTTATCAATCCTTACAAGGGATATCTTCTGAAATGAGATTAAAAAACCAACCAACCCACCAACCAACCAACCAAAACCCTGCTTCCAAAAACCCACCAACCAGTGAAAACAAAAGCAGAAACACAACCCAAATCCTTAAGACAAACAGGACCATTTTTTAAAATAAAATAAACGATTCAACTCTCAAACCAAAGGATTTCAAGGATAAAGGAATCAGGTTTTATGTGGAACCTCAATTATGTTTAGGGTCATGAAAAGACACACTTGGCCTTGTCTCTTCCCAATTTGAATATCTGAGTGCTCTAAGTTCCCATTTTCCCACCCATGCCCCCTTGGTGTCATGTGATGAGTTAATAAGGAGAAAATATTACTGCATTCTCAGCTTTCACATCCCTAACAAAGCCTATATTTTAAAGCTGTTATGGAACTTTGCACAGAATCCAGGTTTAGAGACAAATTAAATACATAAAAAAACTAAGCCTGACAGCAAAGTTTAGTCACCTGAGAAACAGCTACTAAATGCATCTCTTCAGTTAGGAACATAAGATAAAAACTTGAAAAAACTCACTACGCTTTTGCTTTCAATTTTACTCTAGGCCTTATTAAAAAACACTTTTGGCAAGAAATGTACTTGTATAATTTAAAGCCATCCTGATCAGAATGTGTTATAATAACTTGACTATGTAAAAAATTTGTCTTTTTGCTACTGTCATGGAGCTGATCTTTCTGACAGTTTCAGTAGAGGGGTTTAGGGTACAGGGCAGTGCTATTTTACTCTATCTTGAGTACAGGTAATCAGAGTTGGGGATGGTGGGGACTACAGGTTATAAGCACCCTCAAGACTTACGCTGCCTGACTATGCCCCTCGAGTACACGGGAGTCTTCAAGGAGCAATGGCTGCTCTTAGCTAGGTGACAGGCGGCCATAGAATACTTCACTTAATTACCCCTCCTTGAGCTTTTTCTTCTCCTTCTTTCCCCCTCTGCTGATGTGTTGTTCTGAGGACAACTGTCATCTTCTGCTTTGTTGTTACCCTGTCCACTAAGCGACCTAACTAACTCATTACCTTGAGTTCCACCTCCTGTGCTATCTTCAGCTTCTATCCCTTCTTGGGAATTCCATACCTTGTTGGTTCTCATTGTCACAGCTTCTTAATGGAATAGGATAAGATAAAAGATACCTGGTTTCCTTTAGAAACTGGGTGAATTTTAATTTCTCCCCTGCATAACAAAATTGTGTGTTCTTTATTACATTAGTGTGGCTTTGTGAGGGTTGAAGTTAGCAAAGGAAGACAGGGGGTACAAAAAACTGTGAATCGTAGAGGCTCTTACCTCTGCTGCTAGACCAGGTCCTGTTGTTAGTATCTGACCAAGTTCCTTTTCTCCAAATCACAGGGATGGCATTTTCCTCTTTGGGGATTTTCTGAAAGTGAAAGCAATCATCTCAATCACTGTCATTCAAACACGATGAGATCTGAGGATGGTTGTTACAAGAGTTACGCCAGCTGGGCCAAGCAAATGTAGCTGGCATGCTGCACAAACATGATATGTGGATTGTGATCAGAATACAACTTATTTTTTTCCTTTCCTACTGCTTCTCTAAACTCTGTTCCGTGGGGAATAATCTTCCCCTAATCATGGTTGAAAACTACCAACCCAGTGATTTTTCTGCTCCCTCATAAGTAATAGATATCCTACGGTTACTTTAAATCACAACCAGAGATGTGCTTTACAATTGCAATGTCCAGGTCAGTGAGATCAAAACTCCACACCTGTTGATGGCTTTTCCCTTCTTTCCTCAGACAGACCTGTTTCTTCCTGGAAGTCCTCAGTGGGGAAGGGTGTGGTCCTTCAGCTCTCTAGCTTCTGGCACCAGGCAGAAGCTCAGGAAGCAAGGCGCACACCGGGTAGCAATGTTCTTATTTGGCTGGGGGCTCCTGAGCCCTCGAGGTCCAGTATGTAGTCAGTGCAGGCATCCCCGTGGAGGCCTGGCCCATGATTACTGCAGATTCTTGTTTCTCTTTGTGGGCTTTTGAGAGGGCACCCTGTTGGATGTCTCTCTCCTCCAGGTCTCTTTACCTAGAAAGGGGTACCTTTCTTTCGGGTGATTTCCTGTGACTCTTTTTCTTAATTATTATATATTAGGTGCTAAGTCTCTGGCCTCTTCTTGAGATCTCTTAACCCCTCCAGGTGGCCCTATTGGACAAAAAGCCTAAGACCTGCTCTTCTCCCCCTGGGTATTGTTGACCTTAAAAGCCAAACTGCCAGTTACTTTACCAGCAAAAGATGGATTTATTTCGGAATGGCAGAGAATTGCAGTCTGGGACAAGCAAGCTACAGCAAAACCATAGGCAAGTCCAGAGAACACAGGAGAGGAGCGTTGTTTTGTAGAGGAAAAGGGGAAGTTTTATAGAGGAAAAGGGGACGTTGGGAAGGCTGTCACAAACAAAAAGCCCATTGGAGTAAACTGGGAGTTGGAAGTAGAGTGGCTTCTCATTGGCTGAGTTGTGAGTCTCTCATGGGCGGGGCTGTTGGGGGAGGGGGAGAGATGGGAGGGAGGGGAGGAAGTAAGCCTCTCTTCCTCCTGCGAGGTAGTAAAGCAGTATCCATGTACATGGTCCATCTCTTCCTTTTGGGTCTGCAATTGAGGATGAGTGGTAGGGCAACAGCTCCCCCTGACGAATCTTTTGACTCCATTGTAGTGAGGTTTCCCCTTATTAATTTTCACATTTTCCCCATTTTGATTAAGATCTTTCTTTGAAAGCATCACTGATCAATAGTCAGACTCCTTATATTTAGTGGTTTTGTTCCTCAGTGCCAGGAAGGACCTTTACTAGTTGTCATGTCCCATGGTGGAGAGAAAGTGCAAAGTGCTTGGAAACCACTTAAAGCCACATTTGAGTAACAAGGAAGGTTAGGAGGGAGAAAATCTCAGGCACTTCCCATCTAATGTCTATATTTTCTCAAGGTCAGACGTGTTGGAGATCATCTCAAACCACTGAGCCAGCATCACCTTACTGGGTACACTGTTTCTAAAAAGTTCAGCAGTAAATAAAATACAAAACTTAAAATAATTATACAAAACAGAAGTAACATAATGATTCCAAGTTATGTGAGGGAACTAAACCAGGACTCTGGGTCTCAAAGTAGGCAACTGACATATTTCTTGGCACTTACTTTGACTTAGGGGAGAAAAGTCCTCCCTATGAAGGTATACCTGGAGTTACGTATGCCTCCCAGAAGTCTGATCTTATAGCAGCCATGAAAGCAGAATCGTGGATCCTGCAAGAGTGCACTGAAAGAATTAATTGTGTGCATTTGGGAAGATACAGTCCAGATACAAACATGAAGCAATAGCTAATGAACTTTTTTGCAAAATGGTAAAACCTCCAAGATGGTTTCAAACAGTATTGCTCTGTCAAAAGAACTCTTTTGAACCAAATGTGTTATTGGTAAAATAGCCTCTAGGGTTGCACATTCAGAGACCATGAATTGGGTAAGAATCCAAAGTTAGTTAATAGTTCAGATGAAAGAAAACTCTTGTGAATGCTGAACCTTCTAATCCTTCAGAAAAAGCAAGTGAAAAATTAATTTGTCCCAGGATCATGAGGCTGTTTCCAAAAGGCCATAATCAAAAGAAGAGTTTTCCCCATTTTGCAAGGGTTTGAGAGATGCAGACAAGAGTCTTGTCTTTCCATGAAAGAGAGAGAAAAAGCAACAGTGAGAAAAAGGTATACAGATCTGGTCCGCATATCTTGGAAAAGTGGTCTCGTTAGATGTCATCTGCTTCAATTCCTGGAAATCCTTACTTTCAGGTCACCAGATGGTGTGCAGATCTAATCAGGATTTGGTGCTTTCTTTAGATGTATTGCGTGAATACAAGACTCTATTCCCTGGAGCTTGGCAGCACAAGTGTTGGTTTGCAGTTCCTGATACGGGTCTTTCCAGCAAGCTGAAGAGTCTTTCCGGAGGAGTCTCTTCCAACAGATGAAAAATCCAGGTTGTAAGATTTGATACATAAGGTCGTTGTCTCCTGGGAGTGCACTGTGAAAAGCCTGCTCTACCAAAGCATGATTATTTTTAATGGAAATAATTAGGCCTTTACACTATTGAAGTATATCTCTTTTTATTAACTGTGGGTCAGACAAGGCAGGAGCCAAGTGTATTGGACATCCTGTGAGTATCTCAAAGGATGAGAGTGCATGAGTTCCCAACAGGGTGGGTGATGGACCAATGGTAATGCTTTAGGACAAGATTTTGGAAAGTTTCTACAAATGTTGCCAGTTGAGTCTTAATAGTGCTGTTAGTGTGTGTGACTGAGGACCAGAGATAATATTCACAATGACAATGTGGTAAAACTGGTCAAATAGGTAAGATTTGTTGAAGCACCTGCCCAGTAAAATGGGTTCCCTGATCACTATGAAGTTCAAGAGCAGTTCCCCAGGTAGGGATAATCTTTTCTAACAGAAGCAGCATTGGCTTGTCTATAAGGGAAAGCTTTGGTCCCGTGAGAAAACATACAAGCTATGACTAAAACATAATTACCCATGAGAGGGGAAAGTTGTATGAAATCCATTTGTATGAACTGGTTTCCCTGGGTTATACTTTGGACAGATGGGACAAGCAAGGTAGGCACTTTTTGCAACCTTATTAACTTTTCCCCACCAATATTGGTTTATGAATGCTATCATTTTGTCAGTAAACCAATCGTTTAATGTATGTACAGTTGTTAAGTATTGAGAATTTTAGAATTTCTGGGAGGGATAGATTGTTATTTGGTCCAAACCAGAGTTCTCTTTTTATCAAGCCAACAATTATTAGATTTTTAGTACTGGCTCTCCTTCTCTCATATCAATTTTTGGGTATCCCATCATTTTTTCCAAAATTATCATCTGGGAGAACATCCCTTTGGACCATGACAGAAGTTTGGCTATTGGTTTCCTTGAGAGCAGCACTTTTTTGTTGTTGTTGTTGTTGTGGAAATATCAAGGAGGTGGATTACTTTGGCCCCCAGGGAGTTGAGTCTGGAATGCCCGGGAACTTTAATAGCTAGAGCAGCCAATAAGAGTATGGCATCTAATAAATTTTGGACGTAGAAACCATTTTTAATTTTTATTCTTATGAGACATAAAGATACCTCATTGTTTCTATAATATTCCAAAGCCGCGAACTACCCCAAAGGCATACCAACTACTGGTGTAAATGTCTGTGGTTTTACCCTCTGCTGAGGCACAAACTTGAGTAAAAACTCAGCCAGTTAGATTGAAGTAGCCAAAATGTAAGGGTGTTGTTTCAGTGACTTCAAAAGGAGTTGCAATAGCATAGCCAGCACCATATTTATCATTTTCATTCTTTAAATAAGAACCATCAGTAAACCATGAAAATCTGCATTGGTTAGAGAAGTTTCCTGTAAATTGTCATGGGGATTCAAAAGGTAACCTGTCAGCATTAAGCACTGGTGATGGGTTTGGTCTGGATCCAAATGTAATCCTTGTTTCAAGATTATATGCTCTAAGTATCTAACCTGAGTTTGAGCAAACTTCAAATTCTCTTTGGATACTTTGTGTGCCTCTAGGCCAGAAGCTTTAATAGGCAGATGCTGTCTTCCTGAGAAGATGTTTGAGAAAAGGGGAGCAGAGAAGTAAATCATCTTTGTATTGCAACAAAGTAGAGCCTGATGAAAACTTTGTATCATCTAAGGTTTGTGAAAAATAAGGACCCTCTGTGAAACCGTAGGGCCTTACTGTCCAGGTGTACTTTCTTTCTCCCCAAGTTAAAGCAAAAAAAGATATTGACAATTCTTATCAACTGGAATACTAAAAATGTACTGCATGGATCAATTACAGTGAAAAATTTGCTTCAGTGCAAATGGATGTCAGTAGTACACATGGGTTGGGAACAACAGAGTGCCGAGGGATTACAGCATTCTTTATTGCTTGGAGTTTCTGGACAAAACTCCATCCTTGGCCATTGGGTTTTTTATAGGTAAAAGAGGTGTATCACAGGCACTAGTAATGAGGCTCTGAGCCTTAAAAGGCTTCTTTATTTATAGGGTATTGATTAAATCTGGAGAGAGGTTTTGAGGGATCTATTTGAAACTTGGTGGGAGATGCACTCAGGATTCTGCCAATATCAGTTGAAAATTTTGCATAAAGAGGATGGTAGCTGACCCGAGAGGAAGAAATGACCAGTGTCCCTAGACTCAGCTATAGTGCTATCAGAGACAGAGCATAGAAAAGATGCCAAAGGGCATTTATTTCCCCTGGTTGGCAATTTTGATTACTATTGTCAAATTCTAGAATTATTTCCTCCTTTTGGGAGAAAGAAATTCTGCCTTGATATTTTTCTAAGAAATCTCAGCCCAATAAATGAATAGAGGCAGAAGAACCAAGGAGAAAATGGTGTGTCTCTCTCAAAAGGTCTAGTTTCAGAGAGGGGACTAGTTTCAGAGATAGGAACCTATTGAGGTTTAATAGAGACCCCCACTAATACTCCAAGGCAGGGCCTGGCTTTACAGCAGTGGGGTTGAGCCCCCAGGGTATAGCTCAGGTGTCAATAAGGACACAGAGAGATTAATTCGCAATCTGGAGAGCTGAGCTGATTGAGAGGGAGGAACAGGAAGAGTCCCTGTAGTTTCTCCGAGCCCTGACATTGGGAATTTGGGAGGTCACCAGAAAGACTGACTAGGGGGCCACAGGCACCTGGTGCATGTAAATTTGTAACTTTTTTTTTTTTTTTTAAATTCTCTGGCTCTTTGCAATAATAGCATAAACTAGAAGGTTTTTAGTTTTATTTAGTGGCCTTCATTTGCTGGAGTTGAAAAGTGAGAAGTTTTGCGGTCTTTGTTTTAAGTGCCTCATCTAGGAGGTGAGCGAGCTGGTTTGCCATATTAACTAAATCTGGAGCGGCAGTTTCCCATTCCAACCTGATCCTTTTAATTAAAAGTGAAAGATCCCAGTTCAGCCCGTTAATAGACATAGACTTAAATGCTAGCTGGGTGGATTCAACATGTAAAGGAAGACCAGAATTTTCTTTAAAGACAATTTGGAGTCAATTGTAATAGTTATGAAGAAGTTCATCAGACTTTTGTGAGGAAACCTGAATTCTGTTTGTTTCAGCAGGCTTGGGAAAAGCTAATGTAATTGCTTGGTGAAAATTTCTGGCAAGTTTTCTAACATCTTGACTAAAGTTAGGGGTTTGCGTCTCTAAATCCCCTCCAGGATGCTCTCTTTTAGCTAGTTTCACCCAATGTTTGGCTTGGTCCTCACCAACAAGCATGTGGACTAACTGATGTAAATTTGAGAAACCAAACTGGTAAGTTTGAATAGCTATGTTAAATTCTTCAGCAAATCTCTGGGGGTCCTCAGTCACTTAGAAAGCTCTTTAACTATGGCTTGCAGTTTGGCCTCAGTCCTGGGAACATAAGAAACTTAAGGTTTATTCAGATCCTCAGAAGACTTAACTTAAAAGAGGCAGGTTTTAATAGGGTCAGGAGAGGAGGGAGTGGGGAGAGATCTGGAGGCAAAGGAAAGTTCAGGAGAAGGAATGGAGGGAGATGGTACTGGAGGTGGGGTTTAAGCACATGGTGGCTGCAGACAATGAGGATGGGGAAGGGAAAAAGAGGACCCAGAGCCATTTTGACTCCTTTCAATCATCTATTTGCCTCAGTTAATTTAGAAATTATATTTTGCAAAGAGGTAAACTTAGAACCCTGAAAACAGCTTCCAGGTGCCATTTGCAATAGGCATCCCATTCAGTTTTTGTGTTTGTTTGTTTTAGAATTATGACTTTCTAATTTAATTTTGGGTAAAATAAGTGTGGGGAGATCAAAAGTTCCCTATAATGGCCACTGAAGTTCTTGGCCTTTTGGTTAAGTCAGTTCACTTAATTAGAAATGCACATGCAGAGGTTTTTGAACATAAAACCAGCCAGAGTCCCAATGGGGGGGGGCACTCAAAGTATTTTGATGACTGAAGTCCCATTTCTTGGAGGTTTTTCTCTAGACCAAAGAGAGAGATTCCTAAATACCAGTTTCAACAAGAACAGCCTGGTTCCAGAAGGAATCAGACCAAAGCCTGGCACAGTTCCATCAGGAACAGTCCAATTTCAAAAAAAGAGTTGGAATGAAGGCCAAATGAGTGCTCTCAGACATAAAAACAAGACCAAAGCCTTAAAAGAGGTCCTGAACAAAGCCCGAAGAGTTCACACACAAATTGTAGAGCTCGAAACCCAGGAGAAACCTTACTCTCAAACCCCAAAGTCGGTAAGAAAGCAGTGAGCCCTACTGGCTCTGTAGGTAGTCACCTGTTTGCTCACCAGCCTCGGGTTTTCTCTGGATCCCACCTCTGATCATCAAGTAAAGTTAACCTGAAAAATAAGACTGCTAGTTATTTTACCAGCAAAAGATGAGTTTATTCAGGGACAGCAAAGAATTTCAATCCAAAACAAGTAAGCTATAGCAAAACCACAGCCCAGTTCAGAGAACACAGGAGAGGAGTGCTCCTTTGTAAATGAAAAGGGCACGCTGGGAAGGCTGTTACAAACAAAAAGTCCGTTGGATCGTGGGTCACTACATCAAAAACTAATGATGTATTGTGTGGTGACTAACATAACATAATAAAATTAAAAATAAAAAAGTCCATTGGAGTAAACTGGGAGTTGGAAGTAGAGTGGCTTCTCATTGGCTGAGTTGTGAGTCTCTCATGGGTGGGGCTGTTGGGGGAGGGGGAGAGATGGGAGGGAGGGGAGGAAGTAAGCCTCTCTTCCTCCTGCGAGGTAGTAAAGCAGTATCCATGTACATGGTCCATCTCTTTCTGTTGGGTCTGCAATTGAGGATGAGTGGTAGGGTGATAGCTGAGTCTTTTGACTCCATTTTAGTGAGGTGTCAACCTCTGGGAGATCAGGCTCTTCCCATTGCCAAAAACCTTTCCTGGAACCCCCAGTGAAGAGTGGGTTTGTCAGTCAGCCCTTCTGCTCTCCAAGTGGAAGTCAGCCAGGTGTCAGAACCACTCCATGGTCCACACTAGCTTTATCAGATTCAGGCACCAGCTGTCAGGGTCACCCAATTCAGAGAATACATTTCAAAGCTCTCCGGGAGGTTCCCTTGAAGCCCTTCTCACTCCTTGAGGTAGAAGGTTATACCTCTCATGTCTTCCCCGAAGGGGAAGCTGGGACTCACAGCAAGATAACTTCTGTCTTCAAATAAATGTTTTTACCAAACTCTTAAATCCCTTTCTCTGATCCCCTTCTATATCTGTGATGTCATTGATGGGTCTTGTATTAGTTAGGCTCTCCAAAGAAACAGAATCAATAGGAGGTATTAGAACACACATACACAAACACAGGCGCGCATGCGCGCACGCACACACACACAGTCTAGGATGCTCACACCAGCTCTCCATCTCTTTACTAACATCAGCCGGCATCAAGGTCTAATGGCTCTCTCAGCCTTCCTCGGCTCTCTCTCCATTTTTTCTCAAGACATTTCCCCTAATAAAATTCTTATATGTTTAATCCAGTCTTGGCATCTGCTTCTCTAAAGACCCAGATAAACACAGTTATATTTGTTTCTACTTATTCCCCCAAGTAATCTATGAGAGTATTTTGCTTCATCTTTGTCAGCATTTGATAGTTTCAAACTCTACTACTTTGAAAAATGCAGAGAGTGTGAAAAGAGAAGCCTCGGATCCTACTGCGAGAGGATGAGATGGATTTCCTGCATTTCTGATGGGAAATTGGAATACATTTTTCCTTTGGAATTCTATTTATAAATATCGCTCATATTCTAATTTATTTATTGTTAGCATAGAACCCTATTTCAGGCACATTATGGTTAAGTGGTATTATGTGGGCTGGTTTGACGTTCTAAATACCTGGATGATATTATTTTGGGAAAAAACATTTGAAATTCCAAACAGTTGGCTCATAACTACATATGTACACACACTCTGAGCTGGGGGTGGCCTGTATTTATATTTAGTCTATAAATGTGGTAGAGTATAAAACATAGGCAAGAAATCAATATCATAACAAACTAAAGGAAAAAAATGAAGTGTGATCATTGAGATACTTCTTAGCAGCAAGTTGATATGCCAGTGAATTTCTGTCTGCTTAAGTGGAGAGGCATCTTGTTCAAGCAAAATCTCATAGAGACCCAGTATGTAAAACAGATAAAAAGCAACATTGCTTTGGCTTCAGCAGAGACAGAAAACTGGCGCTGGTGTGCTCAGTCCACTCTACCTGTGTGCTGGCTGCAGGAGAGCTCCAGGGAACCTCTGGGTCTACAGAACACAGCATGAAACCAGTGTTACTGAACACTGTGTCTTGGGATGCTAAATAAATCCAACAGTCATGCTCAAACATATCCTGGATATTAGGGAGGCAGAGTGGGCGCTAGCCAGAAATGATAATACATTTTTAAAAATTTTAATTCTAGTTTAATTAACATACAGTGTTATGTTAGTTTCAGGTGTACAATAGAGTGATTCAACAATTCTATGTAACATTACTCGGTGCTTATCACGATAAGTGTACTTTTATTCCCCATCACCTATTTCACCCATCCTCCCACCCACCTCCCCTCTGGTAACAATCAGTTTGTTCCTTATAGTTAAGAGTCTGTTTCTTGGTTTGTCTATGTTTTTCTTTGTTTCGTTTCTTAAATTCCACAGAAGAGTGCAATCATATGGTATTTGTCTTTCTCTGACTGACTTATTTCACTTAGCCTTATAATCTCCAACGCAGGAGATTGTAGACAGAGAGGGAAGGAGAAGGCAGGGTATTTATCCTTTCTTCTCCCCAGCCCCAGCCCTCCCACTCATCCTCTCCTCACCTTGGGTGAGATCCCTACCAGGGATCATGCCTCCTCTGGGATTCCAACTCCCCTAGACTTGTCTGCTATGGGTTTAGCCTCCACTGATACCAAAAAACTAAGAAATATTTATGAAAGAAAATCTTAAAACTGAGAAAACCATCCATTGTCTTAGGAATATTCCCCCTGAGAATTGGAAAGGGGGAGAAACATCATTTTTTTCCTATCTTTAGCAGTAGAATACTCATCTCCCAAAGAAGCATGGTGTGAAAATCATGGCACCACTAAAACAAATTTAATATTTGACTTTCAGAGTCTTTGAATTATAATACATACCTGTGTTGAGGATCATTTCAGTTGGAATCTAGGGCTATTTTGAATCTCTCTCCATAGTAGCAGTGGTCTGGAGAGGTGTCCCAGGAATAAATGATCCTATAGGGCTGCTTAGGCCTTTCTCTGTAATCCAGCATTTCCCTAGCTGGGAAATAAAGTACATGATGATTCTTTGAAGTGCTTATGGTATTAGAGTATGCTATCTTTGTTTTTCCCCTCATTTATATATGGGACCTATATTAACTTGATCTCTTGATTCTGCAAAGGGCAGGGACTAAAACACATTTAGCTTAATGTCTTAAGATACTGAGAGCTTTTAAAGAGAAAGTAGGAAGGGATTGGCCTTCTGAGCAAACAGGTGCAAACAAAAGGGAAAAATTGTAGCCACTAGATGAGGAAGGACTTTTTCCTCTTCTTTCCTTATTCTGAATGTCATTTGTGACGTTGACTAGAAAGACCATATGCTAGCTCCCTTGGCATCAATAAAATCTCCTAAATTCTGTGAAATGAACTTCTTTTTATCTACTTGTTATTTAAGTCAAGACTTCAAAGGCTCACATCTGTTGAGCAGGTAGTTCTGGCCTTCATAATAAGGGATTTTGTATATTTTTGAAAAAACAAAAACAAAAACTACTCCTGAGACCAGACGCCAACTTGTCTATATTTACCTGATGAAAATTAGAGGAAAAATGCTCTTAATTTTGTTAAGAAAGAGCAAGTCTAAACTTCTGGTATCACTCTTGCCTGCCTAGTGTTGCCATAATCTGGGTACTCATCCCTCTGGTTCTGTGGCCCAGTCCCTGAACCAAGGAGAATGAAGCTTCAGACTAAGCACGGCACCTTCTCTCCACCAGTACCAACACGTGGAATCGGAAATGACCCTGTGGACCTGGGTGTGCGGTGTGCTGTGGGCTCTTTGCTTACCTCTACTGTCTGTCCTAGGCCTGGCTAGGATTCTGCTCTGGTTCCCGATTCTCTGCTGAAACCAGAGCCCTGCCCCGAGTTCAGCTGTTTGTGCAAGGCTGGACTTAAGGTCTTGTCTGCTTTCTCTCCTTGGCCGAGGTCCTGCTTCAACCAGATGAACACCTTTCCTGCTTGTTCCCAAAGCAAGATGCTGCCCTACACTTAGAGACCAGGGCGCACCACTGACTTGAGATTGCCTGCTTGCCAGATTCCAATCTATAACTCAGTTCTGTGGGTATCTGTTCTCCCTGGGACATTGCAGTGTGGACCGCTGGCCCTCCCTCTGGGGACACTTCCTATAACGTAGTCAGTTCTCTCATCAGCCGGCCTCAGTCATTGTCTCTCTTCTTGACCGAGATGAGCTTCTCAGCATGGATTCCCAGGCTAATGCCACTCTATGCCTGACAACTGAGTGGCCGGCGATATCCAGCTAGTCAAGAAGAGATACACCATCCAGATTGATAGGCACTGGTATCCATTTATATATGTATATAGAGTTTAAGTGTGTATGTGTATACATTTTAAACTGGAAATACCATTTTTTCCCTGATGGAGTTTATTGTAAAAAATTCAAACACAGTGAATGTGTAAGTTCCCTTACCCCAAGTCATCCCTCTGATTAATCATGTTAACAGTGTATATTGATATAATTCTCCCAGACCATTTTTATGGAAATATAAATTTAAATATGTATTATTTATATTTAAATATATAGGCTATATATTTAAAACAGAACCTGGATTATAATTTTCTATAATCTGTTTTTCATTTTAACTTTATCATTTGTTGTTGGACATCAGCCTGCCTTCATTTTAAATCTGGACTCACTTTGGCTCAACTTCAGAGTACTCTGTGGTTTAAGTACAAAGGAATAATTCTTCCACTCTTTTTATAGTCTTTTGGGGGGGCATGTTTGTTAAATTATTTATAGTGATAAGTTTTACAGAAATAGATGTTTTTTATTGAGACCATCAAAATCTTCAGTGCCTTAATGATTCTGCTGATTAAGTGGAAAACACATGAAGGCATGTCAACCTGTCAAGCAAAAGAAAATGCTCTCTCTCCCTAATGTAAATGGATTATATAAAGGCCTGATCTCCTGCTGCATCAAGTTATGGTGTTTCATGCTCTAAAGACCAGGTAGGTATTACTTTGCAGAGTTCTTGTAGAACGTTGGACTTTTAAGACGAAGAACCAAATTTTAAAACTGTCATAAATCTGAGTCTGGCTTTCAGAAGGCAAGAATGCTATTTTTAGTGTGTCTGGATTGCGGTCTTTCCCTTTGGTACTTGATGATGACTGCACAGTAAGAATGAAAAATGAAACTTCTGGAGATTGGATAGCTAAGGAGATTGAAAATAACACCCAGACAGTGGAGCCTTTGGGTCACTAATTTGAATTCAGCTCAGATCAGTGATGACTACAAATTGTTCTGTCTGCTTGCAGTGAGGCTTGCAGAAAATACATTTCTCATCCTTATTTGTGTTAATTATGTCTCTGTGCTTGTCAGAGCCAGGTATGCGGGTTTTAGATTGTAATCCCCCAGAGGGCAAGGACCATCTCTGCATAATGCACTTTTTACACCTTCACTTAGATGAGTGTTGATTAGATGATTTTGATTAGGCAGATGAAGAAGTGCTCTTTCTGAGGGGAGCTGGCTAGTGTGAAATTGTGACTATCAAGCGTTTCTGTGAAATATGAGAGTGACATCCCTTCCAGTTTGTTCTGGGTGGCCTTGGAAACAGTTTAGTCCCACGCCATGACAAATTGTCTCCTTTTATAGCCCTGTCAGCAAACATTGCAGCTCAAACCCTGAAATTTAAAGACACATCTCTTTTCCTTTTTTCTGATTTTCACACATCTATTGGGGTCTAGTGCAACCCCCACCTTTCCCATGGTCTTCCTTCAGCACACCTTGATCGTCATATATTATGAACTGTTATCCTCCGCCGATAGTAATCTTTGTGAATGTGTCCTATCTCCCTATGTAGAGGCAAAATTTTGAGGGTCAAGACCATATCTTACATCTTTTTCTAACCTCCCCAGCTACTAGTACAATGTTTGCCATTTCTGGATTTTACTAATAATATTGTTGAAAAACTGAATAAAAGTCTTCCTTAAAAGTTTACATTTTTTTTATCTTTGTTTTTTTATGTTAGTTTTTGTTATATGAGCAATGCTTCTTTTCTAGCTCTTCTAATATCATATTACCAGTGCTGTGGATGTGGTGCCCAGACAGTCATGCAGGTTGTACACTGCACAACTCTAGAGGGACCTATTCACATAGACAACAGCTCTGGTGATTGCTTCAGATAGTTCTGAAAAAAATGGAGGTCAAGGAACGACAGTACTAGTGCTTCAGAATAAAACATATGTTACTAACCAAAATAGGCTAGACAGATGAGAGTAAGTCACTAAGGTGTGAATCTTAACACACCTGTTTTGGACCAAAAATAAATATGACGGGGACAACAGTTTTCAACAAGTGAGAGTTCCCACTGCTTTTCCCTCCCTTTGCCCACCCCAGAAGGAACTCGTTTCCCTGAAGGTGCAGTTTATTCCCATTCTCAGCCTTCTGAGTAGAGTTTGACTTTAGTCAACCCAGCTCCGGGGCTTTTCTGAGGCGGAATCAGGAGACTACTGAGACAAACAGGGCTAGAGAGCAGGGAGGACAAAGGAAGGAAAACCAGCCCAGGGGCCTGACTGCGGGGTGGGTAGGAGCTTGAGAGAGTAAGAGGCTCTGGCCCAGGGTAGGATGGGAGAGGGAGGAGTGGACAGAGCGTTTCAGGAAGTGCTGTGGAGTGTAAACGAGTGGATTCCCTTTAATGCTTGTGGGCTGGGATGGGCTAGGTTTTGGTGTAGTCGCAAGTCACAAACAACTAAATCTCTTTGGCTTAATACAGCAAAATTTCATTTCTTGCTCAAAGTCTGGTGCAGGTGCCAGGGACTCTCCCGGGCAGGAGTTCTCCATATGGTGACTCAGTGGCCGCATCCGCCTTGATCTTATGGCTCCGCTGTCGTAATGGCCGAGGACAGAGGGCACGGAGCCCCCACAGTCATTCTCCCAAGCTTTGGCCAGGCAGGGAGGCTGGACATGGCCTGAACTTGGCCCTGTGGCCTCTGACTGCAAGGCGGCTTGGAAGCTGTCTTCCGTGAGCCTGGAAGGTGAGAACTGTATGTAGCTGAGCTCTGTTTCTATCTGCCACAGGCTCTTGAGAGGTGTGCAGAGATGCTGTGATTGCTTTTACTTTTGGTGGCTGGGCAGGATCTCTGTGATAGGTGATGCCTCTCTGAGACTGGGCCACCAAAGGCCACGGAATTTAGTTGGTTTATACAGAAAGAGGCAACTATATGTAATAAAGCATTCTTAGGACTTTCTGAAAAACATGATAACGTCCTGCTAAGTATTGTAAGAACTTTAAAAAATTTTTGCCTGCTTGCTCTCTCTCTCTCTTTTTCTTCCTTTAGTGAGAAAATACCCACAAATACAATTACTCCCATGATTTATTCAGAGGAAGTTTTAAATTTGGTTTTATTTCCTTTGCTTCCTTGATACCCATTTTATTAGGCATCTTAAGATGGAGAAAAGGTTATAAATTCCCTTCAGCATCATTAAAAAGAAGACTGTCAAGAATGACATAAATGTGATGGTCATTCATGATTCCTTTGAGCTTTATGACTCTACCTCGAAAATAAAAAGTCTGTATCGCAAATCCAAGGAGAAACAGAGCTGGCAGGCTGTGCCTAATGTGATTTCTTAGCAAGTGTATTTCAGGAGAAGACAAAAGAATATAGAAATAGATACAAGTTTTTTTTGAAAAATAGGAAGATAAGTTAGGAAACAATTTTAGACCTTTCTGCAATTTTCTCAACAGGAGCAACTATATTTTAGGAGAGATCATCTGATTATTTGTGTCTTCATAACATTTCAACAATTGCAACAGGTGGTCCATACCATTAAGAGTGGCAACAGCAAACCTGGTTGGTGTACATGAGAGTGAGAGAAAGCACGACTGAATACTTCAGCATGCAATTACATTCGCTGCATAATTAGTCATAAATTGAGCATCCAAACATAGATGCATGCGTAATTAATTATGACTTATTTAAAAGCACTCAGGTTGTGACACTTTGTTCTTCATTTCCTGCAAATCAAATTACCGAAGTTTTCATTTCATTTCAAAATAATTTTGCCTGCATTATTTTTTTAAATTTCAACTGAGATATAGCGTTGATTACACATAAAGAACAGATTCAGTAAGGGATCAGTGAGGGAAGGGTAGGGAGGAATGCTATCGGAAGGCACAAGATTGCAGAGCTTTTGCAGAACTCACTCGGGAGGTGGAGGGGGCAGGTCGAGGCTGGGGCTGGCAGGCCTAAGGGATGGAAGCTTTTCTCGGTGTTTTTGCTTGTGCTATCTTGGTCACATCAGGAGAAATAATACAGATGAAGAAAGTCTAACGACTGAGTGATCTGGAGATGAAGCTAACACTGCCATCTTTTAAAACACGTCCTGTCAACTAATGAATATCGTATTTTATCTTATTTATTTTTTTTAGAGAGAGAGAGAGAGAGAGTGCAAGCAGGGAGGGGGGAGGGGCAGAGAGAGAATCTTAAGCAGGCCCCATGCCCAGCATAGAGCTCAGTCTCACGACCCTGAGATCCTGACCTGAGCTGAAACCAAGAGTCCGACATTTACCTGACTGAGCCACCCAGGCGCCCCATGAATATGTTATTTTTAGCATATTTAGATCATGTGGATTCCAGACTGTGTCTTTCTTCTAAAAGAGTCCATTGATTATTTGAGGAAAATTGAGATATACCGCCTGGACACGTGAGGTGTACACATAACCGCCTTTCCTCAAATGCCATCTGGTAACACCGCGAGAACTCTATTGCAAGGGATTTTATCTGCTGGCAAGGGCCTCTTCTGGCACCATCGTCCTGAAAGCTGAGCAGTTGATACCTGCCAGGCTTCTCTGTAAACAGCCATCAGGACGGGGCTTCTTAACCTTTCCCATTAGGTCTCCCTAATAGGGTGGACATTGAATTGCTATCTTTGGAAGTCTGGGGCCATAGTGCAACCACACCCCCTGAGAAAATGGGAAAATTCCTTGTTAGAAATTCATGTGACTTTTCAAAATCTGTATTTACGTCTGTTTTAACATAAAAATACCATTTTAAGTAATGAACTGTGGGAAAACATAACAATGTTTCCCACCTAACTCAGTGATTAATGAATGAGATTCTTTGCTAATGAGTCTCTCCACTGGGAAGAACCAAGATGAGCATTGAAGATGGAGCCCTGCATGGCAGTTCTGGTGTCCAGTTAATTTCTTTTCTCTTACTATTTCAATAACTCAAACTCATAAATATCAGGGTATAAATATCTGCCGACTTTTCAGAGTTTTAGAAGCTATGTTGAGACTGCCCCAGAGGAGGTTCAGGGCATTTTCATGCAACTGTTGGTAAAATCTCACTCATTATAACTTCTCCCTGAGGACTGCTCAGGTCACTCTGGCAATGTGGCCGGCTGCAAACGTCTGCCCCATTTTCACCACCTTGTTGGACACAGAGAGAAAATCGAGAGGCAGATGCATCGGAGTGAGGCATTCTGGTGAGCAGTGTCTACGGTGTTAGTCAGAGTGTGTAACAGCTTTGATGCATTCCACCATTCCCACAGTATTTTGTCAGATTTGATGTTATTTGTATGAGGCCGGTATATCCCTGCCCTCTCACCCCTGCTCCCCTCCGCTAGTCAAATAGCAGGTTTAGTTTTTAAAAATCACATTATCTAGTTGGAAGTTTCTTCACCAGGGAGAATGGCAGGAACAACATTAAGCATACTGCAAATCAGCACAGGCCTTCTTCATTATAAATAGAAGGAGGGCAAAACAACTGTGGGGCAAAATCTCTTTATCTTCAGGCTTTCTTTGAACTATAAGGTAAAAAGAACTGGGTTCACCCCAGTTTGTCAGTCAGTCATTTAAATGTGTTTGGGTCAATTAAAGCGTGTAAAACAATGGGGGTCTTTGATGGCGGTATTTTTTCTAAATGTCCCCTTCCTATCCCAGGCTGATTCAGCCTTTTCTCAAGTACAGGATTCTCCGATGCCTTCTCCTGTTAGCGGGCTTTACAGGAACAGGGGCGATGTGTCCACCTCTACTTTGTCCCAGGGGAAGCTTCCCAAATGAGTCTTTCCTGTTCTGTTGCCCCCTCGTCTGGGCAAGTTCCCCCTTTCTTCCTCACCCACACTCTTGGTGTCCACGTCTCCCTCCTTTGGTTCTGGAGGGTTCCAGATGCCCAGGACGCTCGTGTGATTATCCTTAATTACTGGGTCAGCTCACCTTGATGACCCTTCCTCTCTTCTTTCTAGCCCTCAAGGCAGAATGCTCTTTTATCTTACCCACTTGGAAAACTTCAGGGAGCCCTCTTTTTTTCCAATTTAAATCTCCCCTCTGCCCGCTGCCCTCCCTGCCTACCCCTTCCTCCAGCTAGTGTTTAACTGGAAAGGATTTATGCACAGGCTTTGTGTAGTCCCAGTCTCAGGCTAGCACTTTCTTTGAGTTTTGTTCTTTCTTCCGTTCTGGCCAGAAGGAAAAAAATGGCCTTGAGTATTGGCTGAGAAAGCAGAAGGGAATAGAACCTACACAGATTAAGATTTCAAGATGTAATCCTGCCGCTATACAGATTTTCTTCCTATTTCTCCTGTCAATGTTAAGGTGACTTTGAAACTGACTTTGAAGGAAGCTGCTAGCAAATCTTGGTTTGAAAATGCTTTTGTGATCTCATCATGAGCCCATGCTTTTCTTTATCTGTAGCCTCTCTCAATATCCTGGGACTTGGCTGAACAGTTTGGAAATCCCTGGAGAAGGTTTTTAGGGCTCCTTCAAGCTCTGAAAAAATGGTCCTTGATTTTTTTTTTTTTTTTTGTCTTTGGGATAGGAAGAATGATGCTCTTTTTTGGCCCTTGGTAATTTTCTAGAAGGAATAGTTCTGTGGCAGCTCCCTGTGCTACAGTGTATCAGTTTCCCAATACAGAGGGTGACATTATAGGCTACCTGTCTTCACTGCATTAGAGGTCCTGTATTGGCAAGGGACTTATTCTAAGACTGCTAAGGGGGAGGAAAATTTTTCAGAAGAATGACAGGGAAGAAGTCTTCTGCATTAGAGTCAAGAGTCAAGAGTACTGGTCTCAGGACTCTCTCTAGCCTCATGTCCAGTTGGGCCTCCACACTGAGTTTGTGTGTCTCCAAAGCCAGGACCTTGGATGTCTGGATCTGGACAAGGGTGAGGTGGCATCAAGGTTTGCCTTTAATAATAAAAGCCCTTCACACCCTGTTGATTCAAATCAAAGGGATCCACATTCGTTTTCACATCTCACTGATTATTCTGTATATGGCGCTGCATGTTCATTTAGGCTCAAAATTGCATCCATATATTTCCAGCTTTCCATGATCTCTTTTGCTTCATTTGCTCTTCTGAAATATTTCCAATTATTTGGGTGCCCAATTGTTCGTGAAGTGGTCGCTCAGTTTGTGCCAAAAAGGCATTTTTAGAAAAAAAGATTTATCATCATCGTCGTGTTATATGCTGATTTCAAAAAGACCCGACCATTTAAGCTCATTGAGATATTAAATGATTTCCCTTTTTCCAAACTTTGAAATAATCTCTCCTTCAAATCTTTTAGTAATTCTTCTTTTGTGGTCGATGAGGAAGACCTCAACTGATGAGTTGCAATGAGAGAATATTCTATCAGATCAGCCAGTAGCCAGGGAACTTGAATGGAGGAACTAGCTTCGGGAACAACTAAACCTTTCGTTCTTACACCAAGAGATTCAAGTGGCATAAGTATTCTTTGGTAATGGTGGCATCAATCAGAATTTAAAATGCCATTCTGAGCTGAGGGTCTGGAGACATCTTTCTCAGCCTCCAGTTACAGACTCCGGACCCCCGGTGTTTCCTCATACAGTAAACAGAGGTACCTGAAAAGAACTTGCAGTGCCTCATGGTCTCAGAGCAAACTGCGGTCAGAATCACTTTAGGTGAGAAGTGGGATCCACGGTATTTTGTATTTGTCAGATCAACTGATGCTGGACATAGGAGGAGGCCCTGAGTGATAGCACTGACCTCAAAATATCTAGCAAAGCTCGGACCCTGCGGTGCTCAGGGCCACTACTAGGACAGAGAGTGCCTTGGTGCAAATGGTGAAAAACCCACTTCTTGGGGCAAATGAATTACAAAACAAACCCCCTTTCTTCAGGGTGGATGCGGCCCCTCCGGGAGGCCAGGCTGGATTTCATCCCCAGGTACATTTGTGTAGGGGTCTAGTGCATGCCCTGGAGGGTCCCGGTTGATGATCCTGGCAAGAGTGTTGCAGGAAGGACAAGATGCCACAAGCAGAAAGGAGGCCAGAGCCCTACGATGGGCTGGAAGGAGGGAGGAAGGAGAAATAATGGATTCTTCCTGGGAATAGTCCCAGGTACTGACAAAGTGGGAGGAAGGTGAAACTGGGAGGGTGTTGTGAGCCATGGGAATGGGCAAAGGGCTTTTCCTCCTGTGAGACTTGCTTAGAATGCCAATCTTGGAACCTGAAAGGAGACATCTGTTTCTTGGCACCCACGCTGTCCCTGTCTGTCCTCCTAGCTTTCCCGGGGCATAAAGGGTCATGGCTACCAAATGCAATCACATTTTTTTAGATTAGACCTTATTTATGCTTAAAATGATAGATTCAGGCAAGTAAAAATCTAAATGATGTTTGAGATGTCTTCTCTATGTTCTTTCGCCTGTAGTACTCTATTTTTTTTTTTTTTTCTTGTAAATTCTCCCTACCCCTCATACCCAGCTCAGGGCCCACCATCTGCTAAACCTTCGTGATTACTCCAGTTCCATGCACTCTTCTCTGAACGTCCATTATACTCTGATCGGCACCACAGATGTATTGTTCTCAAGCTATTTTATGTCTTTAAATGTTTTTCTTCCACAAGACTGTCAGTTTTCTGAGGGCAGGGACTGCACCTGCATAACTGCACTCACTTCTCCGATGTGTCTTGCAAATAGGAAGCACTCACTAAAGCTTTAGGCTCCTGGTTTGGCTAATGCTGGGATTGAACACCTCAATATACAATTTTCAATTACTTGTGATAGTTGAAAGAGCGATATGTTATGAAACACAAAACCAACACACAGCCCTAAAAATCTTGCAGTCCATTGTTTTCACTTGCAACCTCATGAAGGCTTCGACCAGAGCTAACTCACACTGCTGGTGTATCACAGCATTCTCCTTTGCCAGCTGTCTCCCTGGACCGTATGTGAGACCCACCTCTCCTGGCAAGACAGGAAGTGACATCAAAGTGGGCGGGAAGTGGGATCCATGACCAGATCCCTGCCTGGAGAGGGCACTATGGGGCTGAGGAACAGTTCCTCCACCCTGGTCCCCACTAGAATCAACTGTACATACACCTCCTGTTCACAAGGTATTTCTGACCCACTACCTGAGTGATTCTGCTCTGTAGGGGGAAGACAGAGGGCAGCCACAATGAAAAGTACCTGCTCTGTCTGGTCTCCTTCAGGCTCTATCCCTCATCACACCAGGCTGTGTGTCTCAGAGAATAAAAGGTGCCTACATGGTAAGTGTACCCTGGGGAAGGGGGATGCCCAAGAGCCCTGCTTCATTTACCATAACCCAGTTTCTGGACAAACTCCTGGCTACGGAACCAAGGTCGCATGGGTCACTGGGAAAGGCAGGGTCAGAACCCAGAACCTCCAAATCTGAGACCTTGTGGGACTCCAGTTCATTCCTTTCTAAATACAAAATTGAAGTAATTACTGATCAAATGTACCACTGAGATGAATAATGAAAAGCTAATAATTGTTTTCCTTCCCTTTTAAAGAAACACACCACACTTAGACACCCATTTACAGATATTTTCAGTTAAAATGTCGCACAATATTTGTTATATCAGCAGGAGAATGGAAATTGAGTTGGCAGTGAAGCATTGCAGTGACAACTGTTACCTTGGAAACTGTAGTAAGCAATCATAATTACAATTAGCAAGACTTGCACAAAGTATACATAAATATTCACGGGCCAGGGATGAGGGTCACATACACCAGACAGCAGAGGAAATGGTGGGACTGTCGTTTCTTTCTCTTTGACATGTCCTTGCACAGATTTGGGTTCTGTTACCACATATCGCAACTTCTTCGAATTTAGGTAAATTTATTTCCTTTTGTGCTTGTTTTGGGGCTTGTAACATAATGACATCTGACACACAGAAGATTACTTGGAAGCTTCAACTGACCCTTAGTTGAAGTATGACCAGTCCTAAATGGACTTTTAAATAAAGCCTGATCTCACAAGAAAAAAGGCAATTGTAAATAATAAACGGTGCCATAGCCCCATTACAAGGGAGCTCTAGGGAAAAGTGCTGCAACCCAGAAGGAATGGTTAAAACCTGTGATTTAATCAGCCACCGCAACTGGACTCTTGGCTTCTTCTTTATTGCCATGGAAGTGTCCCCTTTGATTCAGACTTTCCTGTCAAATCACAAAAGGAGTTGGAAAAAGAGTGAGTGATAGAATTGTTTTCACTCAGACACACCAGGAGTGTCCTAGCCTCTGTGAAATTTTTCACGACCAAGGGAGAAAAGGCAGTTTAGTCCACAGTATGTGTGAGTCAGTATTTCTGTACACTTGTGGGAACAAAGCTTTGAAGGTAAATAAATCTTCATAGCAAAACCAGTGTTATTTTCAGGGCCAGAGGGCACACCAAAAACTCTTCTTCTGTACACAGTGGAGTTTTCTGTTCAGCTTGTCTGAGCATGTTGGCTGCCTGGGGCTTTCCAGATAAACACACGTTGCAAGTGGTTGCCATGATGTAAGGGGCAACGAGGGGGAGAAATGTTGACGTGCTTCCTTTGAGAGCAGAGGTCTTGACCTGAGCTTGAAAGAAGTCTGCTGACATGAATACAAGAAAGCAACCTTGGCATAGATGCCAAAATAATTGGAAGAACTCACATTTCAGGCAGCAGCATGTGAATGGAGTAGTGGGGAAGGATGGCAGAAGTGAGGACAGCGGATGCCCGGCAAACTGTCTTCCTTCTCTAGCTCACAACGAGTCCTATGTGTGCTTCCTATGGGAGCCCTGTGCTCTTGGCAACAAAGGTTAAGTCATATGCCATGCCTCCCTCTGACCCATGAGTTAGGAACTGATGACTCTGCTCTTTAGGAGGGGCAGTATGTGCTGGACCAAAAGTCAGCCATGGTGCTGTACCTCTTCTTCCTAATGTCCCCAACCCTTAACACCTTAGGCTGCCTGTCTCAGAGAATAGAATAAGAGGTGACTGGCATTGTGTGGGGTCCCAGCAGTCATAACCATGTTACAAACAGGACAAGTGACATGTATTAGGTTTCCCCATCATAATTCAATGCAAGGTAGGGAAAGAAACTTGTTTCAGTTAAAATGAAAACTTCATCTATTACCTTCTGCTTTAACTAGAGTTGTAATTACTTATTTGAAGCCCAACACTGGGCTAGGTTCTGTAGATGAGGCAAAAGAAGGATGTCAGGGTTTCTTCCTTTAGAAGAACTTATGATCTAGTTGGGATGAAGGGCTTAGGAAACCCAAACAATTAGTAAAGCATATGATACCTACCAACTATCATCAAGTATGAAAGTGTTCAGCAAGTGAGAGATTGTTAAGGTCTGAGATCATTGGGAAAGACGTCAAGAAGTTGGCACTTGGAAAAGGCCTTGTACATTGTGGAACTGGTAGAGATAAACAGTGCTCTCGCACGTGTGTGTGTGTGTGTGTGTGTGCGTATGTGTGTGTGTGTGTGTGTGTGTGTGTGTGTGTACGGGAAGGGGGCAGGGCTGGAGAGTGCCAGGGGGAGGCCTGTTGAGAACAAAGCCAGGAGGACTACTACAGCAGAGCTCAGGACAGCCACCATTTTAAGACATTGCTGGTCTATGGGAATGATGTCCCAAATGGCATCTGGGTTTTTGCTCTCTGAAGCTCTTTCCTGTTGGAAATCTCTACGCTCAGCACTCACTTCTTCCGCTCTGAATCTGACTTCAGCAATTTGACCCTCGACTTCTCTTCTACCTTGACTTTCCTATCATTTCTTTCCCCTCCCTTTTCCCTTTCTTTCCTATACCCCTTTTATTAACATAAGAATACAGTGATTAACTGTAGAGTCTATGACTAGAGACTATTAGTCTAACCATGATCAGTCCTTAAATAATGGCCCCAACGCAACATAAGGTAGTCATACGGTAAATAACACTAGGCTGCCAGTACTTGAGAATCTACCATGTCCTTAGTAACTTATTTTAAAACTCATGTTATTAGAGAAATACATCCATGTGGAAAAAGAAAAATCACATAGAACAGAAGAATTTATGATGAAAAGCAACAATCTTTCAACCTTTCTTTCTACATCCCAGTCCAGTCTCCAGAAGCAACCTCTTATATTCATGCCTTTGAGTTCAAGCCTTCTAATAATTACCTACATACCTCTAAATAATATACTTCCATTTCTTGACTTTTTAACCAACTGAGCCACCCAGGCGCCCTATTTCTTGACTTTTTTTAGCTTTAGGCAATATATGTTGACTCTCAGCCATGAAAGACCAAGACTTAGTTCATTTGTATTACACCCCACCTGTCTATTCCTGCAGTGTTTGATCTTTATATTGTTTACTTTTGAGTTATTTTATTAGATAACTTTGTGATATTAGGTATTATATTTATATCTCTCTGATTCCCACTTTATCCTCTTTATTACATTTCTCTATTTTACCCCTCCCTTGCCAACTGCCACCTCATCTCAGCCATGTCTTCACTTTTACATTTTCAAGATGGTTAACATTTACATCTGCTCTGAAACAATAATTAACTTTTATGAGCTTTTGCTATAGATTGAAAATCAAAGAACAGCACTGACATTATTATAACTATGTGAATATTGCTCACTGCAAAGCCAAGTTGTATGTTAGGATTTCATTTCCTCCTTTATGAGCTCAATGAAATATCCTCTGGGCTACTCAAGATACAATGGTTGTAGCTTCAAGGTCAAAAGGTTTCTCTTGCCTTACATTGCTACGATTGCTTGAAGTTGTAGAATGCTTCACAGTTGAATGACGTTTCTCACATATCTTTTGATTGTTGCTTCTGTTGCTCTTTTTTCCCTGGAGTTTCTAATGGACTCATTGCCCATTCATATTTACAAGAAAAGGACTAAGTAGGTGATACAGATTTCCTCTGCCCTATATAGGAAGGTCTTCTGCTTGATCACAGTGTACAGGATGGGGCCCATCAATGGCAGGTTTTGCTCTGGGGTAAGCGGGCCCCAGGACCCTCACCTCAGGTCAAAATGAGGAGAACATATCTCTGGGCAAAAACATCCAACACAGACTCTTAGCTTCTCGAATCAATGTTTATTCAGTTTCCTTAAAAAGGAGCCCACCAGAATTTTTATCAGGGATAAATTCTGGGCTGTGTGTAGCAAGAAAGGAGAAGGAGGGGGAGATGGCACTCCCTAATACAGCTGTTTTGTGTATGGATGTTCAAAGAATCCTCTTTGTTAGCCCAATGTTTTACCATGCCCTGCTGTCTTAAATGCCAGCTCTAGGCATTTAAGAGGCTTACAAGGGATGCTCTGGGCAGATCTCTGCAATCTCCTACCTCAAATGTTTGGGAATGTGGTTCCGTGTCTCTGTTTCATCTATCAGCATGTCCCCTTCTGCTTTTCATCTACCAGAAATCTGTTTGAAATGTCTCATCCACTGATTATCCACTTTCCCATTCTTTTCAGGGGTTTAGAAAATGAATGGGTATAAAATTCATTCACCCTCTTGAACAGATCATACTTCTGTTCATGGCACCACGTTTGTCCCTTTATCTCTAAAACAATGAAGTCTTCATATTAGTTTTCCATTGCTCCTGTGACAAATTACCCAAACACAGGGGCATAACACAAGTTGATTTCTCTGATACTTTGGGAGGCCAAAAGTCTGAAATGAGTTTTGTAGGGCTAAAATCAAGGTGTAAAATCAAGGGCTGGTTCCTACTAGAGGATCCAGGAGAGAATCTGTTCCTTGGCTCTTCCAGTTTCTCGTGGCTGCAAGCATTCCTTGATTCATGGCTACATCATGCAAACCTCTTGTTTCCATTGTCACATCCACATCTATCTCTCCTTCTGTAGTCAAATCTCCCTCTGCCTTCCTCTTACAAGGACCACTGTGACTACATTTAGGGCCTGCCTAGATAATCTAGGATAATCTCCCCATCTCAAGACTCATATTAATCACATCTGCAAAGTCCCTTCTGCCAAATAGGTAAGGTTCTGGGGATAAGGACCTAGATATCTTTGGGGGCCATTTCTCTGCCTACCATAGTCTTCCTTCATTTCTCCCTTTTTGTTACCACATACATCCAGTTAAGTAATTAGGGGCCATGGATTGACTGCTGCATTGGCTCTCAACTCTGAATGCATATTAGAATAAGCTGCTTTTAGAAAATACCATGGGGCCCCTAGGTGGCTCAGTCGTTGAGCGTCTGCCTTCGGCTCAGGTCATGATCCCAGGGTTCTGGGATCGAGCCCCATGTCGGGCTCCCTGCTCACCGGGAAGCCTGCTTCTCCCTTTCCCACTCCCCCTGCTTGTGTTCCCTCTCTCGCTGTGTCTCTCTCTGTCAAATAAATCAATAAAATCTTAAAAAAAAGAAAATACCATAGTCTTGGCTCGATTTTGCAGCTAAGAGAATTAGAAGTTCTGGGGGGTTAGATCTGGGTATTATGATTATTTTTAAAAACTCTTTGTTTTGGTAAAATTTCCAACTTATAGAAAAGTTGCAAGAAGCTGCAAAGAACTCACATATACTCTTGATTTACCAACTACTTACATTTTGTACCATTTTATCATTCCCTTAATTTTTTTTATGAGACTGAGTCCTTCATCCCTAAAAGTCCTTCAGTATGACTTCCTAAAAAGAAGAATATTCTCTTTCATAACCACCATGCCATTACCCAAATCAGAAATTTAACAGAGACACAAAGCAGTTGGCACCGCTCCCCTGGAATATATGCCATGATATCAGGAGTATAACCCTGCTTTTCACTGTTTCCTTTTGCCTAGAAAATCTTTGCCCGTTCCCTATTTTTAGCCTTTGTGAATTACTTGTACTGTGTTTCCTGAATAGAGCATGTAGTTGGGTCTTGCTTTGTGAGTCAGAGAATTTTTGAGCAAGTGAATTAAACCTTATACATATTTACTGACAATGTTGATGGTCTCAAGTCTGCTGTATTATTTTATGTTATTATTATGTTTATGTTATATTTGCTATGTTTCTCTATACAATTTGTTTTCATTCCTTTCAAAGTTTATTTTGGTATTTAGAATGATACATATTTTTGTTTTGGAAATTATATTTGTATTTATACCTTTAAAAAATGGCCCCTAGTCACACCCTTTTGGTGTAAGTGTTGGCGGGGACATGGAGAAGTTGTAGCCCTTGTGTATTGTTGGTGGGATTGTAAAATGGTGCATATTGCTATGGAAATAGTATGGAAGTTACTCAAAAAATCAAAAATTGAACTACCATATGATCCAGAAATTCCACTCCTGGGTATATATATCCACAAGAATCGAAAGCAGGGTTCTTGAAGAGATATTTACATGGCAGCACAATTCACAGTAGCTGAGAGGTGAAAGCAACCCAAATATCTGACTAGTGAATGGATGAACAAAATGTGGTATATGTGGCATACAACAGAATACTGCTATGCAGCCTTAAAGACATGAAATTCTGTGACATGCTGTAACATGGGTGAACTCTGAGGCATTATGCCAGGTGAAATGAGCCAGTCACAAAAGGACAAGTACTATGTGATTCCACTTACCTGAGGGATGTAAAGCAGTCAAATTCATAGATGTAGCAGGTAGAATGGCAGATCCCAGGGGCTCGCCAGTTGTTGGTTAGTAGCCATGGAATTTCAGTTCTGCAAGATGGAAAGGTTCTAAAGATCTGTCTCACAACCAGGTAAATATACTTAACACTAGTGAACTGCACACTTAAACATACTTAAGATAGTAAATTTTATGATGTCTATTTTTATCATAATAAAAAACAAATGCCCTGAGCTCCTTGTTTTTAATGAACTCTTTCTATCTGCTTTCTTTTCAGTGTAAGCTTTACACGGTATCCTTGGATTCCCACCTACTGCGTTTACAAGAGTCAGCGAGTTTACGCATTAGTAGTTTTAACACTATCTCCAGGTGGTTCTTTTATGCAGCTAGAACTGAGTCACTGGGCAGCCCTCCCTTCCAGTCTGACATCACCATTCTATTCCAGCTTTCATCCCTCTTCCCATACTATTAATCTCCCTTTCTGGCTTTTCCCAGACTCCCTGTTGAATCCTTTCTAAATACTATGCCCATAGTAATCTCAGAAAAGGTCCACTTTGTGTCATGCTCTCCACTCTTAATGTCATCGATGGTTCTTTTGCAATGCCTCACACTTGGAATAGGTGAATTGATTTGGGTCACTTACCAGTCATGCGACCTTTGTTAAGTAATGTAAGGTGCCAACATAGTTGCTGAATCATAACAGGTGTTCAATAACCATCCTTCCATTCTTCCTTTGTTAAGGTCTGGTATCCCATTGTTCATGTCTGCCCACTCGCTCCCTAGACCCACCCTCCTGACCTTCCCCACCAACTGGCACAGCCGGCTTTGGGTTTTGAAACCAGACTTAACTTTTAAGACCAAATTCCAATCCCACCTCTTGCCTACACACTTCAGCCAGAAAAGATCCTGCTACCTTGAGCACCCACAGCACACTCTAACGTGTGAAACATTTCAGCCAAAGTTTACTTGTGTTCTGCCTTTTTACAAAAGTGTAAATAAACTTAACTAAATGAAAACAGAAACCCAAGGATAGGTAAGGAATGGAGCAGAAGGAGCACTCCCTATAAGAGAACTGAGGAATTACATAATTTGCTTTGAAACATGTTGCCTTGCTTGAACAATTAATGGTCCAATATCAGAAAGATGTCTCCTTATGTTTTTTGGCAAGTTACACACTGTAGAAACCTATTGTACTGAAAGCTCAATGAGGGCAGGGTCTGTGTCTTAAGCATCTCTGCCCTCGATACAACATTGTTGGAAAGCAAAAGTATTTCTTGTGTAATAGGGTCTATATATCTACTACAGCTGACAATGATTGAATGCTTATTATCTACTTGGCTCTGTTCTAAGAGCTTTACATTAAATCCTCACAGTAACCATGTGAAGTAGATCCCATTATTAGCTTCATTTTACTACTATAAGGCCCTGAAACTGAGGTTCAGAGCAGTCAAGTAGCGCGACCAAGTTTGCGCAGCAAGTATGTGGCAGAGGCTGAGCTCGGGTATGAATTCGAAAGGTCTTTAGAATTCATGCTGCTCTGCCTGTTACTGCCTGTCATTGATGGGTGAACAAAATATAGTCATTTAATTATATGCCTGCAAACTATAATTGTTCCTATTTTGTTCCAAGATAGAGACCATATTGATATTTTCTGTTTCACTGAATTGCTAAGCAAATGGACGTCAATGATCCCCTCAGGGCTGACCAGGTGGACTCGAGTGGGCTGTGGGGTCAGCACCTCTGCATTTTAAAGCTGACCCTGCCACCTACTTGATGTGTGGTCTTGAACAAGTCACTTAACCTTTCTTGTTTCTCAGCTCCAACTTCTATCACCGGGCATTTACACAGGATTTGTTGCCATAGTAATAGAAAATAATACTGACCTATCTCTCAGGAGTGAGTGTCATGGGGATTAACTAATTTACAGCTGTGAAGAGCTCTCAACATATGAACTGCTAAACAACAGTGAGATCGTAAAGAGAATTTAAAACACCATCAGCTTGTGGAGCGTGCCCATTTGATGCCCATCATATGTTTAACTATTAGCATTACTACTCATAATAAACTTTTATGAGGTACTTTAGGTGGTTGAAGTGTTTTTATGAGAGCTAATTAGTTGTTCCAACCAGCTCTATGAGGTAGGTCAGTATTTTTATCATCCCTGTTTTGGAAATTACATTAAATCAGTGCATGTGTCATTAAAAAATCTTAAACTTCTAGGTATTTGGAAGCATTCTGTGATTGGAGAAAATTCTCATATAGCTATCACACCTAACATAAAGCTCCAATGGCAGGGCGTTGGGAGAGCAGCGTTGTGGTTCCCAACATATAACATTGGCAAGTCTTTTCATTTTTAATTGTTTGATGTTTACACATTAATGATGTGGCAGTTCTTGTGCTAGGCTCTTCTGTGTATCAGTCAGGATGGATTTAAGAAAATATAGCCCCTTTTAGATATTTCAAAGAAGTTTCATACAAGAAATTGGTTATACATATGTTAGATGGGTTATAAAAGCCAACGGGAGAATTAGGTGCTGGGGGAATAATTAAAAAGAAGAGGTCATTCCCAGAAACTAGTAGCTTCGTGAACCAGTCCTACTTCCACAGCTGGGGGCAAAAAAGAGAGGAGATGGAGTTGGCAGGGTCCTGGAGCCCACTTGCTATTGGAAGAGAACCACGGAGAGAAGTCCCACTGTAGGAGCTAGAATCACAAAAGGAAGCAGCCACTTCCAGAGATGCTGGCAAACCAAGAGAGAAGAACAGTTTCTCCTCTGCTCCCACCTTCTGATGCTGGATCTGTTTCTACCAGTGCTTCCTACTGGTAGAAAGTAATAGGAAGTCATAGGCGAGGGAGCCTGAGAACCGTGGGCTGTAGGTTTCTAGCTCTAGCTTCACACAGCTAAATGGAGAAAGGTGGATGCAGGACTGAGAAAGAGTATGTAAGTAACTGGCCTATCTTATAAGTTCACTAAGTTTTTCCTGGAGCTCAGGGAGATTCAGAAGCTTGCTCCAAGGCCTTTATACCAGCAAGTGGTGGACCTGCCGTTCAAGCTCAGGTTTGCTAACTTCACGTGTGATGCATGTTCCCAGGGTGACCCTTGATTTGTCAGTCTTAGTGTGCTCACCTTCCCAATGGGGCTCCAGTGGCAGGTGGTTAAGAATGTTTATCTTGACCTGTCTTCAGGGGTGGAGTGAAGCTTCAATTAAATCGTGTACATAAAAATACTTGGTTGTCGCTAATGCAACCCCAAAATGCAAGCAAGTATTGCTATTTGTCAATAATGTTTGCAAAAATATTTGTAAAATAATTCCAAGATTAAGATGAGATTTCTTTTCCCTTAGAACGTAGTTGGAGCACCTTACATTTAGACCATGGCGGAAAACTGAGTGTGTGGGAGGACCACCTTTCACATGGTTGTTGCTGTTCTTGTTGGATTCAAGCGGCGCTTACACAACAGTTTAAAAAATTATTTGCAGCTCATTTATTCTGATTGGCTTCTAAAAATGTTGCCAGGTTTCGGTCATACACTTATTTTAAAACCAGTATTGTTCCATGATTGCTAATAATCCTACAGTATAGAAAGGCAACTGAGATATAATACATGTTCATTAAATAGTTGGTGAGAAACAAATAATGGATGTCCAGTCTCCTGACTCCCACTCTATGAGTGGGCATGCTGGTGGATGAGATGGAACATTTTGGCTGGGTAAAATGAGACCAGTCATTTATCTCTCTGACCCTCAGTTTCTTCATTGGTAAAACAGGAGTGCTTGCCCTCCTACTTAGGGTGTGAGTTTGAGGATCAATTGCTGTAATGTGTATTAAAGTGTTTGGTAAAATTTAAAGTGCTGTACTGATGTCAAGGACAACCACCAAGTTATCTTGCTGTCTCCTGGACCGTACAAAAATATGGCTTTTGCAAACATTGAGGAATCCTTATGAGGAAACAAGACTGTGTAGCATCCTATCATCCGTCATTCCCCAATGTCATGAACTGTACTTAATGTTTATGCCCACCCTTCCCCATCAGAGACAATGAAATCACTCTTACGGACTGTTGTTTTCCCAAGTAACAGCCTTATCATTTGTATTGCTCTGAGAAATGCTGTGTTGGAATCACTCGCCCCAAACCCCTGCTTTTCATCAATCTCTTTTTGGCTGCAGAGCCCCGTAGAGGGAGACAATATCCAAATTGCTTTCAATCCAATAACTCACCCCAGACAACAATAAAAACAATGACAGCAAATCTCAACCCTAAACACTGGATGTTTAGTGACTCGTGTGTTGGAAGGTGAGCAACCATTTGCAGGAATTCTTGTACCACCTCTGATCTGTTTGTGTAAGATGCCGGGCTGTGGTTGTCATCTCTGGGAGCCGTCTCTTTGCGTGGAAGTGATCCAGCTATTTTCCTCTCCATAGGCTCGAGACCATGATCCTCCCTTTGACTGAACTGGATTGGCAGGGACTCCAGCTCTGCTCCTTCTCCCTTCCCATGCGTCCACAGAGGCCACTCAGGGTCAAAGGCATATCTTTAAGCGAGGTCAAGGGCTGGGTCAGGCTCGCTTGGACAGATCCCATAGTCCGGAGTCCATTCTTCTCCCCAGACTGATATCCTGGGCAGCATTTAATCTTGATGTATTTCCTTCTGTCTAGTGGTACTGATGTGACTGGAAGAGGGACCCACAGAACCATGTGATTCCCGATTTCTTGGGCATCCCCTTTTATGTCTGTGAACCTTACACAGGAATGTTTTATCATGCAACAATGAGAGAGTATGCATTTGTATCGACTAGAGCAGGGTGATGAACAATAATGGCCCCATTAAATTCCACCCTCAATAATTCATGGGCTGGGAAGGAGCTGCAGGAGAGACCAGTTTGATTTCAACTCCTCAATGCCACAGATACTTCAAAAACAATTTGTGGGTAAATACTACAAGTCTCCAAAATTACTGTGCTTGCTAAAAGGCAACTATACCCAAAGGAAGCCTTTCTGTTTGAATTTAATTGATTTAAAATTAGCATTCCCTTTCTTTTGATGGCTCCGTTCTTGTTTACTGGGAAAACATTTGTAGCAAAACACATACTGCCTGTGTACCTGGGCATCGAATAGTCTCACTGGCAAATACTCCCCTCCCCGCCACAGCGCTTACATACATATTTGGCTCAGAGACCTGAACCACTCTCAAGGAACTATTCAAGTCTCCCAAGGAAATGCTATCTCGACTTGACAAGAACGATGCCGATGTCTAAAATCACCTTAGGGTATAGTCCTATGGATATTCTTGACCTCTCAGGCTACTGACCATGTGGAGAACAGCAGAAAATAATTTGTTAAGGAAGTGTTACTGTTAGGCTGGATTGTTGGTTCCCCTTTTCTTTCTTGATTTTTGAAAGGATGGAAAATACCGGAAGATGGGGTGATTGGTTGTCTAATAGAGACTATTTATCTAGAAACAGACTTTTGTGATTGTTGTAATGCCTTTGTTGTTTTGTTAGTTGAAAGAAGGAGAAGATTCTCCAGGGAATTCATAGCATGCAGAAGATTCTAAGAAATGGGTGAGGGATGCACATGATCATTTGAAATAAAAGTTCTCATTTACCTTACAGTTCCTACTCCTCTAACAGTTTAAACACAGGTGTGTGTGTGCGCATGCATGTGTGTGTATGTGTGTGTGTGTGTGCATACATACACGTATATGTATCTATTTGTAAATATTTCATTGTGGACAATAAGAGAAAACAGAAAAAATAAAATAAATATCAGCTTTAGTCTTAGCACCCAGAGGTACTGTTTTAACATTTCTTCTAAGTATACCTAAAACCTACAGTGTAATATTTTAGTAAAAAAGGAATCATATGGGATATCCATTACATAATTTTAAATCCACTTCTATTCACTTACTGTATTAAGTGTGTATATCCATGTTCCATGCTCTACATTATTATATTAATAGCTTTACAGAATTTCATCAAGTGATAAATCAGTCCCCTATTGTTAAACATTTAGAGTACCTACAAATTTTCCAAATTCCAACGCTCTGGTAAATATCCTCGAAGCTACAGGTTGGTGTTTCTTGAGGATAAATGACTAGAAATGGAATGTCTGAGTTAAGGGATATGCAGAATTTTTAGGCTTTTGATATGCATTGTTAAATTTCCATCCAAAAAGGTTGTGCCAATTTTATTTTATCACCAGAAATATGAGGGAGTAGCCATTTCTCCATATTTTTTTATTATTATGTTCAATTAGCCAATGTATAGTACATCATTAGTTTTGATGTAGTGTTCAACGATTCATTAGTTGTGTGTAACACCCAGGGATCATCACCACACGTGCCCTCCTTAATGCCCATCACCCAGTTACCCCATCTCCCTACCCCTCTCCACTCCAGCAACCCTCAGTTTGTTTCCTGGAGTCCAGAGTCTCTCATGGTTTGTCTCCCTCTCTGATTTCTTCCCTTTCAGTTTTCCCTCCCTTCCCCTGTGGTCCTCCACACTATTCCTTATGTTCCACACATGAGTGAAACCGACATTGGGCATTGAAAAATATCTTTTTAATCCTATGGGAAATATAAAGTGAGGGATAGACCAATGAAACGATGTAACACATATAAGAATGCTAACAAAAACATAATTGGTACCTGTTATGGACTGAGTTGTCCCCACCCCCCATTCATATGTTGAAGCCCTAAACCCCAATGTGAGGGTTTGGAAATATGGCCTTTAAGGAGGTAATTAAGGTTAAATGAGGTTATAAGGTTGGGGCCCTAATGCTACAGGACTGGAGTCCTTACAAAAAGAGGAAGAGACACCAGAGAGCTTGCATTCTTTCTCTCCATGAGAACACAGTAAGAAGATGGCCACCTGCAAGCCAGGACTCGCCAGACACCAACTCTCCAGCACCTTGATCTTGGACTTCTAGCCTTCAGAGCTGTGAAAAAAATGAATTTCTGTTGTTTAAGACACCTAGCCTGAGTTATTTTGTTATGGCAGCCTGAGCTGACTAACACAGATCCTTTGTAAATGGTTGGCAAAGCCCAGGCATTCAGCACGGCCAGAGGCGACACTGGGGAATATTAATAAAGCACAAAACAGCCGAGTGGAAATGCTGGTGCGGGGGCACTGGGATAATATAGACGGAAGGGGAACCCTGGGCTCGTGGGGCTGCTGCTATTAAGGTGGGCACAAGCAGGCGTAGACCGCCACCAGCGGAGAGCCACGCACCTACATCGTTTTATTTACTTATTTTTAATAGATCTAAAAGGGCTCCCGCCTGTAAAAAGCTGGATTGAGGGCTTTTCCTTTTATTTTCTCCTGATATTCTGGCCCCCCTTGCCTAAGAAAAAACATATATGAACTAACATAACATCCATATTTTACTGACATCCTTCCCCTAGGTACTGATCATGTATAAGCTAATTGGTGTTTTAGAAACATATTTTATAGCAGAAGGGACTGTAACCCACTCTGTGACCTCAGTTTCCTCAACTATAATTTAAGGAGGTTGGAAGAGATCAGGGAGTTTAAAATTTGTGCACTGAGTCATAGCTAAGGCCACTCCCTCCCCTCTCCAGTGTAGAGGTGGGGCTCTGGGGCTGGGGCTCAGTGTGATATAAATCTACCTGGGATATGGTACCTCCTCTTCCTTGCTTTATTAGAACAGCTCTTGCTTTTATTTGTTATGTGTGGTTTTATTTGAAGAAAATGTCTGTTATGGACTGAATATTTGTGCTCCCCCCAAATTCCTATGTCGAAATCCTCAACCCGACGTGACGGTATTAGCAGGTGGGGCCTTGGGAGGTGACTAGATCATGAGGGTAGAGCCCTTACGAATGGGATTAGTGCCCTTGTAAAAAGACCCCAGAGAGCTCTCTTGCTCTCTTTCTACCTTATAAGGATACAACGAGAAGGGGGCAATCTGCAACCAGGAAGAGGGCCCTCCCCAGAACCTGACCGTGCTGGCACCCTGACCTTGAACTTCCAGCCCCCAGAACTGTGAGAAACCAAGGCCTGTTGTTTATAAGCTACCAAGTCTGTGGTATTTCGTTATAGCAGCCTGAAATGACTAAGACAAGGTCCTTCATCTTAAAAGATTTGAAAGGCTTAGGATAGGATGGTATTAAGTTCACTTCGGATTATAATTCTGTGATCTCAAAAACTGGTTTATTACCTGTGTAGGACTTTGCATACTTTATAACACTCCTTAACATATATATATTCTCATCCACTGCACACCTTCACTCCTTTATGCAGTAAGGACATGTATCATCACTCTCATTTCATATACTTGGAAACATTAAGGGACCTCCCGAGGTCATCATCTAAGGTCTTCTGGCAGCAAGCTCCGTTATTTCCCTGACACTCCTATGAGAAGGAGCTAAGAGCTACATTCCTAGAAGCCATGAGGAAAATAAGGAAAGGAGTAGTAACCCTTATATTTAAAAGTGTAACTAAAAAGTATAATAAGTTACATGAGTTTTTATTTTTTAAGATAATTCTGTAAGACTGTTTTTCTATTTATTTATCACTCCTGTTCATCTTAATATGAGTTATGTTTTTGGGGGGACAGAAGGTCTAGAATGGCCATTACTATGAATCAGGTGAGTTTAAATAGAAGGCCATCACTTTAGGACCTGCAGAAAAACAGAACTACCAGCCAGCCTACCCTACTTACAAACAAGGAGGAGTCTAACGGAAAAGGTTTCCTCAGCTTTGAATTTACAAACCTGCAGTTAGGAGCTGGCAAACACTGTCTCTTCCCCAAATGCTCATCACCTCCCCTTTTCCAGGTTGTATATCCTCTTTACACTTCGTAACAAATTGTGACTTCTTTTCTTTGGTTCCATCACCTTTTTCTTTTGTTCATGGGCCCTGACCCTTCAGCTTTATGATGGTTAAACAGCCATGCCCAGAGGCCTATAAAAGGTTATTCCGGCACCATTTTGGACAGCCTCCCAGGATCCTCCTTGATTGGTCCAAACTGGCTTCTTTTCTACCCTGTACTCTATCAGGCTCCTGACCCACGGCTTCTTCTCCCGTTCACCAGAAGCGTTTGGATTTGGCTTTTGGCCCTAATTCCCTTGGCTCTGACTCTTGGCACTTCTTTAGGCCTTAGCTTGGTCTCCCCATTCTGACTCTTCATGCTCCAGACAGCTCAGAGACAGATGCCTCTTCCCTCTCCTTCTGCCCCTGGAGATCCCCCTGAGGTACCAGCTCATGGTCAGTCCTCCCAGCCCCCTACAAGGGGTAGGAGGAAGGTGATGGTGGCCATGTAACCAGTGGGGATGTGTTTCTTAACATCATTCTTATGCTTCTGAGAGTAACCTTATAACAACAATAACTGCCATGATAATACAGCAAATTCTCTTGGAATCCATATGCTGTGCCAGGCATATGGATGCTGAATACTTATGTGGACAATTTCCTGTTGTGTTTTTCTTATTTCCTCAACTCTACTGCGTGTCACCTGGGCCCAGGTTCATGTGGTACACAGGTAACCACTGTAATCTAGTGGGGCTAATGGGCTTGTGTGGCCACCAGCCCCTGGCTTTACAACATGCAGTACTTCACTGATGGATGTGAGAAGTTTAAAAGAGAGAGGAAAAATATTGAGCATAAGCTTGACATAGGTCTTGGAATTTCCATCATCTTTTATTTCATGAAATATAAATTTTATATACAGTCAAAAGATCCACCTTACTATACTCATTTAAAAAGACTCTTTTCCAATCTCTCCTTACACCCCACATGAACTGACTGGAAAAGCTTCCATAGTCCTCCACGACAGTCTTCTAGTTTGGGGTCCAGTCTGTTCACTGCTCAAAAATGGCTATCTTTGACCTAAAGTCTCCGGTTGTAGGGGCGCCTGGCTGGCTCAGTTGGTGGAGCATATGACTCTTGATCTCAGGGTTGCAAGTTTAGGCTCTACGTTGGGTGTAGGGATTACTTAAAAAAATCTTTAAAAAAAATCGCAGGTTGTATTGGTTGTTATCTGAAAGTGGATTTTATGTGCTGCTTACCTGTTTTTGGATATAACATAATTGTACTTCAGTGTCCCTAGCATCATTTGGCTGCAAGAATGACTGCTGTTTTTTTTTTTTTTTTAAGACTTATTTATTTATTTTAGAGAGAGGTCACAAGTGGGGGGTAGGGAGAGGAACAAGCAGACTCTATGCTGAACACAGAGCTGGATACCAGGGCTTGACCTCACAACCCCAAGATCATGACCCAAGCCGAGATTGAGAGTCAGACGCTCAGCTGACTGAGCCACCCAGGTGCCCCTTCTGTGCTTGTATTTAATCTCTGTTGATCCTCATGAGGACCCACTGAAAACAGAGTCATCCCTGTCTCTATGTCCCTCTCTGCCCTTAACCTCTGCCTTCCATCTCTCTTCCTCTTTCTTTCACCTCTTCAACACTTATATCCCTCAACCTGGCTGCAAGGAACTGAAAGAAGAAACCAGAATCCCAGATCTCATTTGACACTTCTCTGGAACACTTGGTAGGTAGCATGGAATGTCTCAGAGATGGACATACATTTTCCCTTTCACAACAGATTTGGAATATGAATAATCAAAGAAGGCATTCCTCCATTCAGCTGAGAAAGTACTAGCCTGAAGCCAAATATATCTTCTGATTTTATAGATGCACAAACCCACAGAAGTTGAATGAAAAGGAACTTATAAGGCAAGGAAGATGATCCAATTGCTTTATGCTCTCTATAACTTTGAGGTACTGAGTACGTATTCCCATCCATGTGACTGATTTAATGGCTTACCCTTATGACATTGTTAATCATCATAATTATAATAACTTACAGATGTGTAGTGCTTTATAGTGTTTAAAGCATTTTTATATCCGTTATCTTATCAGGTCTTCACAACAAACTTGGGAAGATACACTTGCCAGAAGATTGGACTTTTCCTGTCCCTGCCCCTCCACGCCCCAGGGGAGAGTAACCATCCTTTTAACTCAACTCAGTAAAACACCACTTTAGTCTCACTGAACTGCTTTGCTAGACAAAGGGTTACACCCCACAAACCAGTCTTGGATTTGCCACATCTCTGACCCAGTGGGCATCAGTGGGAGCTCCCTTATTTTGCCGTGAACATCATTCTCAACCTAGCTTTGATGATTAATTCTAAGTACTTCCTTAGCAATTGTAAGCACTGCTCTAGCTCGGGAAGACTAAAAATTTACAGCTCCATTCCTCCAGAGTACTACAGGTCAGTTTGATGGTGGGTGGAGCAATTCCAGTGGTTTTCTTTCTTATACCTGACTGTACTGTAATCCCAAGTCTCTATGTGACCAGTAATTATTAGCCATAGAACCCCAAACTCTTCTTAATTCCTACTTCTCCCATAGGTACAGTAGTATATTCCCCTCCCCTCTAGCCCTATGACACAAATACAGTACCTACTACTAGTTCTTAGTTACAGATGAGAAAACAGTGTTAGGGATTATATTATTTGAGAGCCAGGAGCAATTCTCAGATCCTCTAACTTCTAAATCCATTATCTTTTCTGGTGTGGAATATACTTCAGTGCCCCTTTTAAAAAGTTTTCAGAAACAGGCCCAATTCCAATAATTTTTTTTTCCTAAAACACTGCTTGTTATTTTGGCATTTCATAGAATCACTTCAGCTGTATTTTATGGCCCTTCAGAGTCAATGTGAAAATGTGTTTATCATTAGACCTTCTTCCCAGCCCATCACTCTTCTCTCTGAGAAATATCTCCCTACTTGTGGGGGTGAATCCTGATGGCCATGTTTCTAGGGCATGCCCTTTCCTTCCTTTTGTGGCTGCTTAGGAAACAGGTGAACCCACGCAGGATGGAGCAAACCGTCTCTGCTGGAAATGTGGAATATTGGAAATATTGGATACCACTTATTCAGTTTTATGGGTCCTGTGAACCGAGGACAAATATACTCTGGGGCCACAGCCCCCGGGCTTGGACATATAAACAGGAGGCAGAGACTAGAGAGAGAAGGGAAAAGCGGGGACAAAGCCAGCAGAGAGACGAGACACCACGTGGCGCTGGGGGAACAGAGCGAGGCAGGCAGCAAGAGCGCAGCTTCTTCGTTCACAGCTCGAGACACAAGCAGCTCAGCCCACATTGTCGTTGCTGCCCTTGGATCATAGGAGACGCTCCAGGATTCTTTCCAGTAACTTCCTGCCTTTCGTGAAGTTAAAGAGAATTTCTAATATTTGCCATCCAAAGAGCTTTAACTGAGATGAAGAGAAAACTGTTTTCTGGAATTCTTGGCTCCAAGCATGTCCGTCACTGGCTAGGTATAGAAAACCATCTTCTCCAGCCACTGCTAGGGGTGGGCCCACACTCGGCGGCACACGTCCCTGGGTCTGCCCGTCCCCACCCGTGTGGCTGGGAGACAGCCTTCCTCGGCTCTGCTAACCTCACCTTGTTCTTCACCCTAAAGCTCCCAGGGAAGAGAGCAGCATCCAGCCTGATACTCGAATAATTTCTCCTCATTGACACCCTTCTCCTAACTCCCCTGCCCTGTGGCATGCCCACTTCCTTCTTCCTATGCAGTCGTCCTGTCACTCATTGTTGGCTAATGACTAGTTGGCTGGCGAAGAAAAGAGAGGTGGCAGCCAGCCTGGCCTTCACACTGGAAAGAAGCATGTTTTCTAGAGAATAAAAACATTATTTGGTAAGAAGCATGTCCCAGCACTGAATATTTCTTTTTCAAAGTCCTGCTGGGCTCCTTCTGTCTCTGAGAGTCTGCGCTTTCCTTTGTCACTTCCTCCCACCTCCTTCCCAGATGGAGACTGGCAGGGCCACCTGATTGGGGCACGGGGCTCCTCAAAGGTGGTGTGGGCTCTCAGAGATTATAATATGATCTCCAGGAAGCAAAATATTGGAGTAGTTATACTCATCAGAAAAAAACAGGCTGCTATTTGGAAACCTCTGAAGAAGCCCTTTCAGATTTTTCTAGAGAAAGCTGGTAATTAGCAAGAAATGCTGGCTTCTCTCAGCTATCTGCTCAGAAAGACGTCTCCCGAACCTGTAGAATGAACTTACCCTTGTCTTGGATTTAATGTTTATTCAGAGAAGGATAGGACTCTTGGCAGCATCTCTCTCCTTACCTTCTTGCTCACCTGGGTAGTAATGGTCCACCCACCTAACTTACTCTAGTGCTCTTAAAAGCCAGGCAGCTGGGACCAACTGTCTGAGGCCAGGCCTGACTCTGTCCTTAGACAGAAGAATGTTGCAAACATTGACGATAACGCTGATGATTCATTTATTACGCACCACATATGGAGCAGTCTTCAGAGGGCAGGTGAAAACCCTGCTAGGTTTGCAGGATCCTTCTGCTAAATGCTTCTCAGCCAGAAGAGGGCGTGCGTCTCTGACTTTTTTCCCCCCTTTTAAACTAAGTGAAAGCCCTAGGAGAACCAATGACTTTTAGATCTACACTGTTCTCTACACGTAAATAACAACACAACAACAAAAAGTTCATCTGTTGAAGACAAACAGTCAAAAGAAATATTAGTAAATGCAAACCAGGCAGCTAGCAAAGAACACTGCCCTGGGTAGTCGGGTCACCCCAGCTTCTGGTAAGCATATTTCTTATGCTGCTTGCTCAGGTTTAGAAATGAAGTGACAAAAAAATGCAGCAAAGGCCTCTTGCTAGTAAGGAGCAATGGGTAATATATTTGTTTGTATTATGGGATTGCAGTTCTACTAGAAGGAACACTTGACATTTGATGAGTGTCTCCAGGGAGAAAAGGTACTAACTTCAGAACTTAGTTTTAATTATACTAAGGAGATTACATTATTCAAAAGCATCCCACTGGTAAGGTGCAACATTTCCTGAAACAGTTTCGTGGAAAATGCCACATTAATCAGTTCAATATTTCACTCCGAAGGCTTAATGATGGGAGAAGTTTAAAGTACCGTAGCACGATAATGCAGAAGGGAAGTAAAGAAAGAATGTTCACTTAGAGGAAAAGGCTGAAATAGTTGCTAGTCCCTCTTGTGTCTTTCCCCATTAAAAGCTGGCTGGCTGTGTTAGAAACGCGAGGTAGGGACCAACGTGTGGGACCCACCGTTGCTGAAACAGAAGGAACTGGAAAAGGCGACAAACACAAGGAGAGAGAGCAGGTTCTCGGCCCAGGCATTTTACCTCTCTGCTCCTCAGGTCACTGGTCCCGGTGGTCGGGAATGAGTAGCCTCTCTCTTCCTCCCCATCCAGCACCCAGACAGACAACAGAGCTTTGTAAACACCTGGGGGGGTTGATACTAAAGGGAGGGGGGAACAGTGAGATTCTGAAGGGCTTTGTCCTCTTGGTCCCATTCTTTCCACCAACTTGTATGCTAATTACCTTCAAAATTCGCCTATGAAATTTGAATGAGAACCTAGCCTGAAAGTCAGAAACGGTTGCGCTTACCAGGTGGGCTCTTACCTGAAAGGTGGCCCACGCTCACGCTCACGGGTTGAGAGACTAAGGGAAGATGAAGATTGGAAAGTCAGTTTGCATCTGAATGTTTGTAAATGTAAAAACCAGCCTTCTGGTTAGTCAAATTAGAGAGAATCAAAGAATCTAGGTTCTCTGTTCTCATGGGGCAGTAGTCCAGCAAACAAGTGTGGGAGCTTTAGCGGCCTCTTGGCTCAACCAGTGAGGGGCAACGGTTAGGGGACAGACACACAATCACTATCGGTGTGCACTTGTTAACATTTTTTTGTCCAACTGTTACTTTAATTTCTGAGTAGCAACGAAGAAGTCGCAGTGTCTTGGAATAAAAACTAAAAATCAATACTAAAATAGCAAAGCTAAGTTGTCTTAGAATGTACACCACGTGACATTTCCCTGCCCTGTTTTCTTTTCTCTATTCCTTAGTAAATTCTATCGTGGATTTTTACTGCAAGTGCGCTGCGGGCTCCTTCCTGGTATGTATCAGAGTCAGCATTGTTTTTACCTTCAAGGCTCCCCACTTCCACCATGATGCTTTTCTTTCTTCTACTAGTCCCCTTCGTTCCTTTCAGAGCAGGTCCCTGTGTAGCTCTGCTCTCTGTATTTCCTTCTCTCTGTATCATTCTACATGCATCCTCTGTTGAGGGAATCGAACTTCAGTGTTTTCTGAAATAGTACCTTACTTTTCCTAATTCAGGAATTCCCAAGCTTTTGTACTAGCATTATCCCATTCTTGCCCTATTCTTATTTTGCTTCTGTGATCCTTTTTTTTTTTTTAAAGATTTTATTTATTTATTGGAGAGAGAGAGAGAGAAATAGCGAGAGAGAGCACGAGGAGGGGGGAGGGAGAGGGAGAAGCAGGCTCCCTGCTGAGCAGGGAGCCCAATGTGGCTGGATCCCAGGACTCCGGGATCACAACCCTAGCAGAAGGCAGATGCTTAACCGACTGAGTCACCCAGGTGCCCCTTCTGTGATTCTTTGAACGTGCTGTATATTTATTGAAAAAAATGAAGTGAACCTGAATATTGTTTTAGGATGTGTACAATAGCCCATGAGATTTTTTAACAACCTTCCAGGGAAAAAATAAATATGATTTCATCATTAAAATTTCAATTGGTGTCATGATAGCAAGGCTGATATGTAACACACGTGCTTGATGGAGAAACAAGCGGGAGTATTCTGTCTCCTAACGAGGGGCTCCCATCACTGCCTTTATTTCTTTTTTTAAAGATTTATTTATTTATTTGAGTGAGAGAGAGAGAGAAAGTGCAGGGTGGGAGGGGCAGAGGGAGAGGGAGAGAGAGAGTCCCAAGCAAGCTCCACCCTCAGTCCAGGGCCTGACACGGAGCTCGATCTCACAACCCTGAGATCATGACCTGAGCTGAAACCAAGAGTCAGATGCTTAACCAAATGAGCCACTCAGGCGCCCCCTTCCAACCCTGTCTTGAAGGTATTGGAAAGTCATGGTTGGATGTTTCTATTTTTGTTTTGCTTTATTTACTCTCACACACGGTTCTTTGGTTTGGGGCTCATTCTTCAGATTAGATTGAATGCAGTCTTTGATTAGCTTGTTGGGACTCATCTGTTTCTTCTTGGAAGTCCTGGGGTCTGGCTCTGCCCGGGAGCAGGGATGCGGAAACCCATGGGATTGTCGTGTATTTTCTGGTGCTGACTGCTGTTTTCTAGCCGTAGGGTTCCAGATGCTGTACCACCCTTCTAAACGGGCTTGACTCCATCTGCGGGTTTTTACCCAATCCATTTTCTAAGCCTCGAACCATACTCTCATCTTAACAAAAGGTTGTGAGGGGCACCTGGGTGGCTCGGTCAGTTAAGCCTCTGCCTTCAGCTCAGGTCATGATCCCGGAGTTCTGGGATCGAGCCCTGCATCGGGCTCCCTGATCAGCGGGGAGTCGGCTTCTCTGTCTGCCCTTCCCCCTGCTTGTGATCTCTCTCAAATAATAAAATCTTAAAAAAAAAAAAAAAAGTTTGGGAGGGCATGGAAGACGGTTTTTGTAACAAAATCAGAGAGCAGACTCCTAAATACTAAATCACTTAGGGATCAGTGGCTATGGCGTATCAGGCTAGATAGTCAATGTGACCTGAAATATGAAGCATTCACTAAGGATGAGAAAAAGAGGCAACTAAACCACACATAGTGGCAAAAAATCTTCCTTGCAGGTTTAGAATAGCTGACTTTTAATTTGGCACAGAGATTCCAGGGGGAGAGGAAGAAAAAGGACGCGTCACTCTACTCCATGCCAAAGAAGGACTGGGTTTCAATCCTGCAACTGTCTCACCAGCCCCTGTTCCGCAATAACCTTTTATGACGTTATGAATCATTGCTGGCTTTTGACAAGAACTGGAGCTGGCTGCTGGCCTGAACTCCTCCTGTGCTGATATCTCTTCTGATTTTTCCATTCCTTGTGACGTGATTTCACTACTGTCATAATAATAATCATTTACCAAGACTTGCTATCTGCCTCTTATTGGGCAGTGCCTGTCCATTCTTAAAAATTGAAGCTCGGCGAGCCCTGGCCTGCCAAAGCATTTCTCCATGGTTTTGAGCCTCCGAAACTTCTATTTGATTCACACTCTACGCATTAACCCTGCCTGGCTCCATCTGTTCTTCTTCCTTTTTTCAACATTCTAACTTATTCTATTGTTTGGTTTCTGTAGAATCGTACATCTGCCTGTTACAAATACTCTTATCCTAGTTGTGAACAACTGTCTTTTACATGATGAATAATTCACAAAAGTAAAAAGTATTTGAAGCTGCATATCTTTTTAATAAAGTCTGTCCATTTAAGTGCTACAAAATCTACATTTACAACTGCCTTTTAGTGTTCTTTTATAATTGCAATGCCACTGATTTGAATTACTTTTTTGCTAAAATTTCAGAAATTACATAATTAGCAAGGATTGTACCTGTGGTTTTCAATCTCACCATATTTCAGAATCACCTGGTAACATTTGAAAACTCAAGCTACGTCCCCGAAGATTCTGATTCAAACTGGTCTGGGGCTCACACAGCCTTTTTAGAATAATTGGGAACCACTGCAGGGAAGTATCAGGCTGGAAGAGGTTCCAATACATATCACTACCTACCACTAGTGAGCAAAGTATTTTAGAACTGATTCACTTTGCCTTTTTTTTTTTAAGATTTTTTATTTATTCATTTGAGGAGAGAGAGACAGACAGACAGAGAGAGAGAGGTGCACAAGCAGGGGGGAAGGGCTGAGGTAGAGGAAGTGGCAGACTCCCCACTGAGCAGGGTGCCCAGACTGGGGGCTGGATCCCATCCCAGGACACTGGGGATCAGAACCTGAGCCGAAGGCAGACACTTAACCAGCTGAGCCACCCAGGCGCCCCTTGTCTTTCTTTGATCTATCTTCTAAGCTTTAATTACAGAATGTGGTTTGCTTAATGTTGTATCTTAATATTGTATTCTCCAAATCATGAGCTTTTAAAAAAATTGTTTTAATCATAACAATCATAGCAATATAGCATGGTAATCATTATAAGAATTTGCATTTTATCTAGAAAATGGTTCTACCTCAATTTGGAGCATATATTAAAATTTTAGAAATACATACATGTTAGGACCCAGCAGTTGCATTTCTAAGAATCTTTCTGGCAGAAATACCTGTACACGTATTAAGGATTTTCACAGGCACAGTGAGAGATGTGGCAAAAAACCAAACCAATCAACAACAAACACCAAAAACCAAAATGACTATCATTGGAGCAACGGTTTAAATAAAATTTGGAACTTTATACAATGAAAGAATATGTAGCTGGTAAAAATGAGTTATGTGTTCTGTTTTGGAAAAGTGTATGTTTCATGTTTTGAAGACTGTAAACAGTATAGTCCTCCCCACCTCCCCGCCCCCCCCTTTTTTTTGGTCAAAGGAGAGCACTGTGTGTGTGTGGTGGGGTGTGCGCATGCACATAAGTATATAAAAGTCTAGAATGATAAGGAAGTCTCCATATTGTTAACTGGGTTCCCCTCTCCCCCTCCCCCCACCGGGAGAGTGATAAAGCAATGGGGTAAAGAAAGGTTTTCACCGTATTACTTTATCATTTCACAATATCCCTTCCACAAGCACACACTGGGTATGTAATTATAAACAAAAGATTAGGATTAACAACGAAAAGTAGAAACAGCAATCCTCAGAGCTTCAGTCTCAGGCCGGACTCTCCAGACCCCTCCCCAGAAGGGCAGAATACATAGTGGGTACCGTGAGCCCCCACGACCATGTACGTGTCACTCTTCCCAGACACCGTCCCACTGGCTGATTTTTGCCCAGGCCCCATTCCCTTCCCCTTGTCCGGACCAAGCCAATGGGCCCTCAAAATTGCCTGCCTAGCTGCCACGCAGCAGCTCCGCCTCTCTGGCCGGTGCTCATGTGGCCCTGAGCTGGGTCCGCAGGGTGCACGGGGTGGCGTGAGGGTGCAGGGGCTGGCCTGGCGGAAGTGGGCCCTCACAGGGGAGAGGCAGGGATTTCAGAAACCGAACTGCAGGCCTTAGGGCTGCCCTCCGGGATGCAGGCCCCACCCCCAAGCTCCCCCAGACAACTCACAGAAAGGGGAGACAAACTCTGTCGGTTTCAGGTCTTCTGTTTAGTTCTCATTACATCCCACTACCCAGTTTCCCAATTTCTGTGGGCGCTCACTATGTGCCAGGCACTATACGCACTCTATGTGTATTATTTCAATTCTCACAACCACCTATGTGGTTATCACCCCCATCTTACAGATCACGAAACAGAGGCACAGAAAGATTAAGTACTTTGCTCGAAGTTACATGATAGTTCAGTGGCAAAGCCACGATTTAAACACTTGGACTGATCCCTCTGCTCAGTCCTCCTGTGTATGTCAAACCCTTCCTACCTCCACCAACTCTCTCTTCTTTGAAGTTATAAAGCAGTTAGAGAAGACAAAATGAAGTACTACTAATGAATGCTTGGCTCCTTCCTTGAGGAGAAAAAGGTCTTAGAATTTAAGGTTAATAATATCATGATTTTAAAAATAAGAATTTCGGGGAGCCTGGGTGGCTCAGTCCTTAAGCGTCTGCCTCCAGCTCAGCGGGAAGCCTGCTTCTCCCTCTCCCACTCCCCCTGCTTGTGTTCCCTCTCTCACTGTCTCTCTCTCTCTGTCAAATAAATAAATAAAATCTTTAAAAATAAAAATAAAAATAAGACTTTCACGGGAGAAACCTATAACAATATATCCAGGCACATCCATTTTCCTAAATTCTAAGTTTTCATTGTCCTTTGCTTTGATATTATTTTGCAGGTGCTTCACTGAAAACTGTCTTTCCGAATTTGCACACATAATTTAGCCCATATAATTTAGCACACATAATTTCCCACACATGAGGCAAGCAGCAGAGCACAGGGGTAAAAACGGATTTGAGCAAGACTTCCAAAGTTTGATTCTTGGCTTTTCCACTCATATGCTGTGTGACCTCAGGCAAGTTATTTAACCTCTCTGTGCCTCCATTTCCTCATCTGTAAATTTCTTCTTCTGTAAAGTAGTAGTACCTGTCTCTTAGGGTTGTGATGACAACTGAATGAGTGATACTGTTCAGTATTTACAACAGTGTCTGGCACATGGTAAGAGCCATAAATGTACTTGTTAAATAGTTAAAATCATTAAGAATAAAGTACAGTACAACCAAACATATGTAAAATCTAACCCATTATTATTTTTTTTTTTTAAGGGAGAAGAATGGATAAAGAAACCCCTATTTTTGGACTTCTCCTCTGGCAGCTAGCAATAGCTTGTACTGAATACAGCCTTTCAAATTTCCAGGTAAGTAAAAATCTCCTAATTCAAGCAGATGATCACGATTCTCAAGAAATGGATTCTGGGTCCACAGAGAACTGAGCTTAATAACAAGTGGGAAACAGGCCCCAAAGACAGCATGCTCTCAGCAAGGTACTTGGGCTTCTGGGGCTGGGGGCTTGGGGACTTTGGAATTTGATGCTCACTCAGAGTTACTAATGCAGCTATTAGCCTTGACACTTTTCTGCTTTACCACCACATACGTCCGCGGTTTTCTATTTCACCTTTCTACTCATTTTCTTGAATCTCAGATTTGAGGACCTTACCCTGTGGTTCTTTTGTTTTGCATTCTTAGAGTTGGCATTATGGTTTTAGTGTCTTTAGGGCATTAAAATCTATGTTTCACCGTAACACACAGGAGCAAATCTTAGGATTTCTAGCTGGAATTCTTTGCAGCCTTTCGCCTGTTGATGTTTGCAGTTTCATTTTGCTCTAACTGTCCCTGGTGGTGCAAAGGGGCAGGGACTCCATCCTCACCCATGCATGCCGCTGGGGAAAATGTAATGTATCACGGGGGCAAAGACCAGCCCCTTTCTAACACGGAGCAGAGTTCGCTGCGGGGGGGAGGGGGGACTATAATCCCTGGATTTTTGCCTTTCTCTGTTGGTGATGCTACTGTCATTGCCTCTGCTGTTAGAAAGAGGCGCCTCGAGAAGGGAGGAAGGGCAGTGGCCCGTGAAAGCAGCAAAGCCACACACATAGAGTTTGTAAAAACCCTTCTGGATCTCTTGAGCTGCAAAGGAGCTATAAATTGTAGAATAGCATCATTAATAATAATACTTTTATGATGGTAAATAGCAACAAATAAAATCAAGCCGCTGGTTTTCTGAGCTTTTACCGGACTCCCTAAAGAGCTAGGTGGTGGTGCCCTTCCTCTCCTTTCTCTTCAGCGCTCATCTTGTATTCTCTAGCATCTATCTCGGCAATTGCCATAAGCAAATCATTTAACCTGTAGGAATCATCCTGGGAAGGTGCTGTCAGTGCAAACAGAGCTGTGGCCGTGAAGACCAGCCAAGCACAAACACCTGAAGAAAAGGATCTGCAAACGCAAAGCACGGTATCAATAGCAGATACTGCCACTAAGTGATAATAGTGAGAGGCATGCAGAGCCCAAAGCTCGGAGGGAGCTGTATGCCAGAGTTCCAGGCAAGACGAGCCAGACCCATGGGAACCACAGAGCTGCAGTTCTGAGCTCTGCTGCGCAGCAGGACCACACGCCTCAAGCGCCCATTTCACCTCCCTTGCGGTGTCCTGACAAACTCTAGGGAGGGTGTTGGCAGGTGGTTTATGGTCTTACGTTTGGTTAGGTGCTAAAAGCAGGTTTGCCTTCACTTGGTAAGATTACTGAGTATACTAATTAAATTACAACGGAAGCTACAGAGAAAGCACGTCCCCGAGATAATTGTTGCAGCCCATTTCTCCCACCTGCAGGTGCACGTAAGGCTTCCCGCGGGACCTGCCCTCCAACACTGTGGGCGGCAAAGCAGCAAGGCAGTGAGTGGGGCTTCGTAGCTCAGTGCACCTCTGGATCTGAATTCCGATTCACCACTTACTGGCTCTATAACCCGGAGGAGGTTATGTTACTTTCTTGTGCCCCAGCTCCCCCTGTGAAATACCCACCTCATAATGATATGTGAGAATTCAATGATAGATAGATAGATAGATATAAAATGATATGTGAGAATTCAATGATAGATATAAAAATCTAGAATAGTGCCTGGCACATGGAAGCATTTGTTAAAGATCATGAGCCTCTTCTACCCATTTTGGATACTCTGAGAGGTGTTTTGAAGTGCCCCATGGACACAGCTTACTTGACCAGCTTAGAAGTAGGGTATAAAACCCTATCTCTTTTTAGGATTCCAGTGACATGGCTTGAGCCACCTCATGCATTCGAATGTCTGGCCTCCTGAGTTCTGTGCTCCTGGGATCATCTCGAGGAGCTGAGGTGTCCTGAGGGTCTCTCTTGCTGCTGGATCTGGAGGTCAGGCATGACTCATAAGACTGAGAGCATGTTGTAACTGCCACGGGAAACTCGTTTCTGCATGGCTCAGTGCAGGTGACAGGGCAAAACCTGGGCAGCCAGAAGGCCTCCCCGGTCCTGGGACCACAGCACGGCAGTGTCTGAGGAAAGTGGCTGGTACATCAAGCACCAGCGCAGTCCCACTGCCAGGCAGGTTCTTTAAGGTCTGAGGAAAGATCATCTGCCACCCCTTATTAATGACCCCCCAGAGGAATTGCGCATCAAAATGGAGCAGCTGGTCTGACTTGAAGGATTTTTTAAAATTCTCCCACCCAGCTGCTTCCCCAGAGCACAAGAGGAGTTCAGAATCACTCTTCCTTTGACTTGTCCACTTCCTAAAGGGCAGGGCCCCCTTCCTCAGTCTCTTGTGACTCCCCATGCTGTCTTTATTTCAGTGGTCTCCTTGTCTTGTCACTGAGCCTGGATCAGGGGCACCCCTGGAAGGTTTCGGTCATTGTGAATCTCTGGAGGAAGGTGGGTGGTCTCATCCCTTTACTTTAAGAAAACGTTCGGCCTCGTACAAATCTGCCCACTTCTCCCCGGCTCTGAATGCCAACAGTTTCTTCATCAGGAAAAAGTGGAGTTGTGCCCTACCACACACCCTGCCAGTCTTATTTTAAAGTCTCTGCTTTGCTTGATAATTGTTTTTACGGATTATCAGTAGTGAGGGAACGTTCTGAGAGCTGTCAACAAGGTGTCAAGTAGAATGACTGAACGGCACGTATCATTTCCTTGTGACCTTTATGTGATTGTGCATTTGAACAACTCTACTTTCTCAAGAGAAGGTAAAGAGGAAAAATATTTTTCGGGAAGAGGAAACATCTTGATCTACTACAAGTATCTACTGAATACTACTACAGTATTTCCAGTCTATTTTAAGATAATTGGAATATTGTGAATGTTTCCCCATATAGGAAAATTCACATGAAGGAAAATAGACATTATTCACTCTCCTTTGGATGGTTTTAACAAGAGCCCAAAGCCATTTAAGTCATGCCTTGGAGGTTCATTTAGCTCTTGCTGTATAATTCTACTCCAAAATTTGGTGTCTTAAAAAAACAACAATTGTTTTATTATCTTTCATGATTCTATGGGTTGACTGAGCTCATTTGGGAGGTTTTCTGCTCCATATGATGTCAGCTGGGGCTGCTGTCATCTGGGGGCTCAGCTGGGCTGTAATGTCCAAGATGTTTACTCTCACGACTAGCACTTGGTGCTGGTGGTTGGCTGGGAGCTCAGCCTGGGTGGTCTACCATAATGTCTCGGTTCTCCTCCAGGTGGCCTCTCCATGGGTCTTGGGATCATCACAGTATGGTACCTGGGTTCCAAGAGGGAGTGTTCCAAGGGAACAAGCCCCAGTGTTCAAGGACTTATTAAGCCTCTGCTTTTATCTTGCTTGCTAAAATCCCAGTGACGAAAGCCATGCACATGACCAATTCCAGAACGTGGGTGGGGGCCACTCAAGGGGATGGATACTTGTAATTTCATACTGAGGTTCATCAAAGTAATAGTCGACCCCCCCTCCCCCAGAAACTCTTGTGAATTCTAAGAGAGCAAAATGGCAGTCCTAGAATTCTGGAGGTCATAGGGAACTTAGAGACGGTAAAGTTCAGCATCTTTGTTTTATAGATGAAGAGACAAGAACCCAGAGAAAGTGATTTACTTACTCCAAGCCATAACCCAAACCTGGACCATTCATTGTAAAAATGATTTTGAGTCAGGCTTTGTGAAGCTTCTCCCTACCTACATGCGCAGGTCCAGCCCCTCACCTCGCAGAACTCACAGTCTAGAGGGCAAGTCTGCAGATGAGATCCCCTCACGCACAATGCCACATTCTCACCACAGTACTTCACAGCCTTCCCATTGTTAATTAAGTGTGTAATGACTATATTAAAGTTAGTTTCAGGTTCTAATTTATGACACAGTCGTTATATTTTAATGTACACTTTATGGTACATTGGAGTCCCCGAATAATCAATGTGTACTCCCTCTAATCCTGCCTGGTTTATAATACTTGGAAAAAATTTTATTATTTTAAACCATTATAAGGATTTATAGTTCTTGAATCTTTGCTTTTGTGAAATATTTTTGTTCCTGTCTACTATTTACATGAAGCCAAGTCCTTTGTCAGGAATACAGCCTCTAATTATAACATTGTTCCTGTGGGAAAATGTAATTTGCTTTTCAATGATCCACTTTATGACATGGTCTCCAGGAATGTGCTGTTCTGCAATAAAAAGCAAGTAGAGACTGCATACTCTTGTAACTTCTTGCCAATTGCCTGGCACAGTAGGACCAGTGTTTATAAAGCAGTTCTAATTTTTTTGTTGACATGTGAAATCTGAGCCGGGAAATAATGACAGATTTCACTGAGATGGAGTAGGGAGGATGGATAAGGAAGCAAAATAGGAAATAAGAAGGTTCTATGGTTTTCTCTACAGTCATCCTGTCAGCAACCAGATCCTGTCATTCAGCGTCTCTCATTTTGGTTCTTTCTTCCCAGAAATAAAATGGCGGTTACAAGAACAAGTGACCCATGCAGTCAGAGGGGACACACTGGGGTGCGCTGGGTGGTCCTGAAGGGCTTCCTTTTGGCATGGGAACACCCTATCTTAAGGGGTAGTCCTGCCTTTTCTTAGAGAAATTTCCTCATTTCTTTGCTCAGGGATAATGTACTCTGACTTACATTTAAGACATGCTTGCAGAGGACAGGTATTAACTGAAGTAAAATCTTTTTTGATGAAGAGCTTCCTAACCATTAGGTACAGCAACCCGGGCCAAACCCGGCTATTCTGTTCCTCATGGATGCTCTAATCTTTTTTTTTTTTTAAAGATTTATTTATTTATTTGAGAGAGGGGGGAGGAGGGGCAGAGGGAGAGAATCTTCAAGCAGACTCCCCGCTGAGCATGGAGGCTGACATGGGGCTCAATCTCACGAACCATGAGATCATGACCCTGAGATCATGACCTGAGCTGAAACCAAGAGTTGGATGCTTAACTGACTGAGCCACACAGGCACTCCACTCTTATCTTTTTGACTTTGGCTCTCCAAGGCTACTGTCTATCCCCCTTTTTGTAACCTTTTGCCACTTGGCCCAAAGCATAGCTTAGACCGTGGCTCATGATTAAAAACAAATACTGCACTGAAAAGTAAGGGATAACAGAAGAAATTATAATACAGACTCCCCAACTCTTTAACTTTGAATCCTAGCTATGAATTACTTTGGAGTCCAGAGGCCAAGGCCTCCCACAGCATCCACCTTGAGTCTCTCTCCTCATCTCCTAGTCTGTAATCTTTTTTGCTAGGGCCTGATGACCACCCTTCATGAAGATGGATTTTAGCTGTGTTCCTTATCTGAAGTTCAAGCCACAGCATATGAGCCCCCGTAAGAGAAGGTCAAAGAAGGCCCATATTCCTTCTCATAAACATAATTCTCCATAAACATAATCTGCCGGGATAAATTCTGCCCACAATAAAATAATCTTTTGTACAGTGGAGCTGGGTCTTTCCTGGGGGTTGGGTTCTAAAGTCAGTGTGAAGGCAAAACCTGTGTTAGAAATTAACTTGGGAAACCATTTGGCAGATAGCCACATTGCCAATAGCAGCACCTTCCTCAGGAAGCCTAGCCCAGCCTGGCTGGTCCTTTAAGTCTGGAATAGGTTACCATCCCCTCAGCAGAACACCATAGCTGTTCTGGGTTTAAGGTTGATTTTAACTTCACAATTCCATTTACCATGATGAGATCCTTATAGCGTTTAAGGCACAGGGACTGAGAACCAGGTAGAGAGGCTCAGTTCCTACCCTCTCCTGGGGTAGAAGTGTCCACACTTTTTAACGAGTTTCTCATTCTCTCCCTGTGTCCCTTTATCCCTCCTTCCATGTCTAGGTGTCAGGCAGAGTCCTGTGAATTTCATGCAAGCCTGACGGGATGGCCTCAATATTACTTTGCAAAGCAGTTTAGCATCCCTGTGAAGAACTCTGTAGTTACAGAAATAGTATATTTAGGTTTATCTTTGCAGGACCAAAAAGCCCACTAAAGTGCATTGTTTTTCCTTCAAAATATAGAAGACATATACTTTCAAAGGTAAATTCAAACCATAGTCTGTAGAGAAAGGGAAAGTCTGCTGGCAGCTCTGAAATATGGCCCCTTTGCACACTCCAGCTTTTGGCCATGGAGATGTAAGCAGAGGTTAGCTTCTACCCATCCTGAGGACCTAGTACAGCCCTCCTGACAATGTTACTACTTGGAAACCCTGACCCTTCTCTTCACGCTGGCCCAAATGTGCCTCACACAAACCAGGCTCTGAACCTTCAAGCAGACCATGTGACCTGTCTGGAATGCTTCTCCTATCTAGTCCCTCATCCCTTTCCCTCCTCCTCCACTGAGCCTTCCAACCTCCAACTCCTAGATCAGGACCGCTGAGCCACTCTTGATCACAGTCTTTAGTGCTCTCTCCCCATCTCAATTATTATACCATAAAATGTCTTTATGTTCAGGAATATTAAGTGTGTCCTATGTATGTGCCAGACGCTGTTCTAAGAGTTATGGATATATTAACATATTTACGCCTCACAACAAGTTTCGAAGATAGGTACTATTATTATCTCCATTTTATAGATGAGGAAACTGAGCACAGACAGGTCATGTCAATTGCCCAAGGTCACATGGCTAGTTAATGATAGAGCCAGGATTCAGACCCAGAGGTATGATGCCAAAGTCTGTACTTTCAAAGATTTTATTATTTTTTTAAAGTAATCTCTACACCCAACATGGGGCTGGAACTTACAACCCTGAGATCAAGAGTCACAAGCTCTAGCGACTGAGCCTGCCAGGTGCCCCGAAAGTCTGTACTTTCAATCACTGTGTTCTACTGTCTCCCATTTGGTACTTAGGTATGGACTCTATTTCTACCTGTCTTTTCATTTTTATTTTTTTAAAAGATTTTATTTATTTATTTGAGAGAGAGAGAGAGAGAACAAGCAGGGAGGAAGATCAGAGGGAGAGGGAGAAGCAGACTCCCCGTGGAGCAGGGAGCCCAACACGGGGCTCGATCCCAGGACCCTGAGATCATGACCTGAGCTGAATGCAGACGCTTAACCGACTGAGCCACCCAGGCATCCCTCTACCTGTCTTTTTATATGATACTCCTTTTCTCTCACTTTCTTTATAACCTCCTTCAGGGCAGGAACCAGATATATATATATATAGATATATACCTATATCTCTCTCTCTATATCTATATATATATCCATAGCACTAAGAATCGTGTCTTGCATGAAATAGGAACCCGATAAATATTTGTTGGGTGATAAAATGACAAAAATCAAAATATAGATCTTTATAAATTATATGATTCTCTAGGTGTGTTTTAGGCTTACTAAAAATTTCCATTGTTTCTCATGAACCTAGTAATAACAGCTTACAAAATACTTGCATAGGATTTGATTCTTAAGACAATCCTATGATGTGAATGGAGCAGATGCAGTATTAGGCCTATTTTACAGCTGGAAAAACTGAGACAGACACAAAGAAGATGACTTGCCTCCAATGATGAGCTGGACCCAAGGCTCCTGATTTCTAGTCCTATAATATTCCACTTCAGATTTTGCTCAAGTCTGGCTCAGTCAAATGTAGGCCATGTATCAGCTCTGGGTGTGTCCATTAATAAAACTAGATGTTCTATTGTAAAGGGATATCAGTGGTAGCCCTGGAAAGCCCTGAAAAGATGTGGTGGGGCAAGGGAGAGGAAGGACACACTCCATTCACACATTGAACTCAGTCTAGGAGGAGGACAATGCCCTCAGAATAATCAGGAAAACAGGTTTCAATTAATGCTATGCTATCCAATGGTATTTTCATCCATTGTTGAAAATCAAGAGGTGGGCAACAGGTAAATATCAAAAAAAATGTAGGAAATAATTTTTGAGAAAGAAAACAAAAAGGAGGAATCAGTTATAGTGAGGTTTCCAGAATGTAAATCAGAGATTTTTTTTTTTCCTTTGGAGGGATAAGGTAAAAAGAGAAAATATTTGTTCTAACAAGTGAAAATTCAAATCAAAGCCAGAATTTGAGCTGGCAGCCCTTGTTTGGAAACTCCTTTTGTTTATAATGTAGGTTTTTCCCCTTTATGAAGCAGATGCTTATGTGCGCATTACCAGTGTTGTCAATAATACTGTAACATTTGCCTTCCATCCCTTTGCTGCTCAGGGAACATGTTGGGTTTCCGCACATTTAGCTTTGCCATTTACTTCACAAATCGCAGCTGTGTAGTGCTACAACTAAGTCGATTTTACTGAGAATAAAAATTGAAAAAAATTTCTCCTAACAACCTTTCCAGTAATCATAGGCCTGAAATACTTTGGAGTGGTGTTCTGGTTTTTTTTTTTTTTTAACAACTTGGTTTCAGTACAATGATGCTTCAATAAGAATCTTCCTGCAAATTTAATTCAAAAGGGAAAGCTTTGTTGTTATTAAACACAATGGCAGTTTGTACATCTCCACATCATTATGTTGCTTCTCATTATGGTAATTCATTTGCTTCTGTTTTGTATGGATATCAAATAAAAATCACTTTCGCTCCTGGCAAGTGATTGACATTACAGAGACACTCTGGGAACCCAGCTAAGCGGTGCTTGGTGTCATAGCAAACACAATTAGCAAAATGGCATCCAGAGTGGCTTTATGGAGTTGCCCTGTGGTGAGTCTCTGCATTTTCTATTTAGCAGGGCTGTAGGTTACTAGGCTTTGCCGTGCACCTCCTCTGTTTTCATCTTTGTGCCATTTTCTATGCGAGTGGAACAGCGTGAAGACTTTGTGTGAATTTTACTTTCTCTTTTTTTCTGAATGGCTCTTCCTCAGCATTTGCCAGGCTTGGAGGGTATTCTGCCTTCTTAGGAGCCCAAATTTCTCTAAAGAAGGGTCCGTGACAGCCCCACCAAATGCCCACTCTGATATCCCTGTGGATTTCTTTTTCTCATTTTTTCTGTTGCTCTTTCTTGCCGCTTGTGAGTTAGTTGAGAGGTACCAAGTTTTGTATGAAGTTAAAAAAAAAAACAAACCTTATAGGTCTTTATTAATGAGCTTTGTATTGAAAAAGAAAACAACTTACACTCTTCTGTGGACAAATTCGAGGTGGGGCCTCAACTATGGCTCTAGGTTACCTCCGTCAATGATTATCCTCACCGGCATTGACTGCCTCTTGGAGCTGGAAGACAGGCGTGGCTTTTGGCTGAGCCATGAAGCAAAAGAGGGTCTGGACTGAGTTAGAGTGCCCTCCAGCCCTGTCTCCTCCAAAGCCTCTGCCAGGGCAGAGCAACATAGCTCGTGCTACAATGGAGGCATAAAATCTGCTTTTTGGAAGAGCCATAAAGGGCTCCAAAACCCAGCACACTGTGGGAGGAGGACAGGTGGTAACAATCTGTCCTTATGTCCCATGTAATGGAAGGCCTGACAGCCTTATGCCTCTGGATGCTCGTTTTCCCCAACTCTCTCTCCCTTCCATTCTCTCTCTTTGGAATTTCCTAAGTCCATTGCCTCCAGCCCCTTCTTGGAGCAATTTTTACCCTCTTTGCACATAAGAAGAGACTGTTCAGTCCACTCAGAATCTTTTATACCTCACACACTTGAGAGCCTCAGGCTTTGGTTTGATAACCATGGCATATCTTCTTCATTTGGTCACTGCCAAAGCTGCACAGAGGTGGGTGGTCGGTCCCTGTCCCATGAATTGAGGTTACTGGGCTTCTAGTTTAGTTTTCCCATGAGCAAGAGACTCCTCACTAGTTTTCCTAGGAATCCAGCCCAACCTGCCAAGTCTAGCATCAATGTTTCTGATGTTCATACTGTTTAGACTTATATGAAGAAAGCGTATTTTTCTTGTTAGCATGACTTTGACCTTTTTCACTTTAAAATCATAACCCCTGGCGTTTCTATGCTAAGAAAGCTTTGACATTTTCACGGTTTATTTAACAAGGGTCACTGTACTATTCCTAAATGGTTTTCTCTTTCTCATTAAATGGTACCAGTACTGATTATATTATTTATGATCTCAATTCTTCCTTTACCTCCAATAGCAAGTCAACATGGGTTCCAGTTTATCAAATCATACTGGCATCAACTCTTAAACTTCAATATAAAAATGAAAATGAAATGTTGGACTGGCTTCAGAGGGCAATCATTTATCCCTGACATTCCCCTATCTCCATTGGTTGGGAAATCTTTGAAATACATTCTGTATTTCCAAGGGAGAGGAGCCTAAGAATTGGAGATAATTTTTTTTTTCTCTCTTACTTTAAGATAATACAAGTCTTGATAGCCCTGCATGCAGTTCTTCCCTCCATTTTGAGTCTTGAAGCTCTTCTCTATCAGAGGCAGGGATTTCTCTAAGCTGCAAAGAAGGAAGTGACTTCCAGATGATTCTGGACAGAGACAGCAGTCCTCACCCGAAGCCTCATGCTCCTGAGGGTGCTGCGGCGCCGATGTGGAGCTTAGGCTGTTTCTTTTTCGGTTATTTTGAAACATTATTTGTACATTGGAAAAATAAGTACGAATTTCTATAAAGCAGTCTTCTGAAAAAATATTTAATAGGAATTGCAATTTTTACATGCATGCCGATTGCACCTCTCACATGTAACCATTTCTCTCTATGCCCAGAGCACCTCTAATCACCACTTATTTTTGCAGCCACCACACTAGGTTACGCCATCCTATTCTTCCCTGGATGATTGCCTCTAGTTTTTCCCCTCAAATACTTTTCTCACCTATCTTTTACAGAGATCATTCTAAGAAGAGCACTGGATGATGGTACAGGCTTGCTTAAAATCCTTTAAACTCTATGGTCGTTCGTCAGATGAATTCCTAACCTTTTTAGCATGAAATAATTCTTAAGGTCATGAGGGCAGAAGACACATCTATTTTCTCACCGTGTGTTTTTGAGCCCAGCACGTGGACTAGGAAATAGTAGGACTTAGTAAGTTTTTAGCCACGTCTCCAAGGTAACTTTAGCCCTCTCGGGTGGCTCCCTTATAGGAAGTGACTCAAGCATCCAGACCATTTATATTTGGAAAATTTTATTTCTAGAGCCATGGTGGCAGAGGAAAAGAGAGATGGAGGGTTGTACAAGCACTTTGCATTATCTCAGTCAAGAAGACCACACGTAGAGCCCACTGGCCAGACTAGAGGGATGGTCCTAGACCAACTGCAAGGGGGTCTGGGAAATGTTATCATCTTGCTTGCTCAGAAAGAGGAAAATGAAGTAGAACCTGGGGACTATGTAGCATTGTGTCTGTCACAGAGTTAACCCAGACTTTTGGGAAATGTGCTGTCTGTATTGCAATAGTCCGATCTGAGCCATGGAGGTTGGATTTCAACCCGTGAGTGGGTGTGAATGATTACCCTAAAGGCCTTGGCTGTTTCCACCATCAGTCATGCTGGTAAAGGAAGAATGGGCCTTGACTTTGGGGTAGGAAAGGGCCCTTTTCACTATCTGAGTCAGAGGATTAGTCACCTACGACTATGGGGTAAAGTGGTCTGGAGATTCCCCTCAAGGGTGGTAGAAAGAAGGGTACAAGAGGGGTTGATCCCACCATTACACTGCAGTCACCTGAGAGCAGGCAGGTCTGCTCTGAAGTTGGCTTTAGGGCTTGTGAGCTTTAGGAGTGACAACAGCAATGGAAGAATAGATCTTTCTAGCACTCACTTCTATATATGCCAAACTTTTACTCTATCTTTGGTCAACAGCACTGGCTGATCTTAGTTGTGCCTTTAAAGCAACTGGAGCGAACAGTGCCCATGCTTGGATCAAAGATGTCCAGAGTGTGCAGTGTGGGGTGGTATATTCTGTGATGACACAGGAGACACGAAAGGTCTGGTATTGCAGAGTCTGCCAGGCAGAGTGGGAAAAGGTGCAAGGAAGGGCTAGCACTGATTTGTAAAACAAGCAAGAATGGTCTAAAGAATCCCAGTGGTTACTGTTACTTGGATTGGGGGATAACCTACAGAAAGTTCTGCCTTCCTGTCATGTGGCATTTGAGAGCCTGGAGTCACGATGGTTAAGGCAAAGAAGTATGACCTTATTTTGTACCTTAGTTGGTAAAGCAGGACATTTAAGGGACAATTACAGGACCCATGAGAAGAGTGCTTCACAGCCTGTGCTGACATACATTAGCCCTGACTTTCCTCCTCTGATAATAGAAATTAGACTTAGCAAAACAGATAGAAGAGCACTTTGCAAGAAAAGTTAAATAATGTTATTCATCATCGTTAATAAGTAGTAACCACCACAAGAATGACAGCAAACTTGCCATGCCAATAACAAATACTGCAAACTTATTTGTTTTTGGTATTTTCTGGATGCCCACTTCTCTTATTTTAATCTTTGTTTTGCTTTTAAAATTATCCCACTCCTTTTAGTGTCAACTTTAGTTGCTGCATTCATCAACTTGGAAAGCCCACAGCCTTGGACAAAAGTGTCATTTGATGTGTTTGATATATTCAGCTCTGCATCAGTAATCTATTTGCAAAATTGTCCAATTTGAAAGTGACACATTTGATTCACTTGACTTTCCTTTTTCGAGCACAGTAAAATTTGAAGGAATTCAAGAGGTGCTGGGCACTAGTCACCAAGGAGAAAGGACAATAAAGGGATGTGTAAAGTACTCCAGGGAAAATTGTTGTGTGTCATTAGTAGTTGAACAAAATAAAGAACCCTGTGAAGTTGAACTCCAAATAAAAGACAATGACATCTGGAGGGGAATGGGATCTTTTTAAGTTTTTTTTTTTTTTTTTAAGTAGGCTCCACGCCAAGTGTGGAGTCCAAAATGGGGCTGGCTCGAACTCACGACCGTGAGATCAAGACCTGAGTCAAGATCAAGAGTGGCATGCTCAACCGACTGAACCACTCAGGTGCCCCTCTTTGTAAGTTTTTGATGTAAAATGGCTAACTCAAAATTTTCAACTTTTTAACATAATTTATTCTAATTATTTAAGTATGCCTCTTCACTGAGGAAATTTAAAAGTATTCTTAACATAAAAACATAGAAAAACAAAAATAATTACTCATAATCCTGCCACCAAAGGGAACTATTATTCTTATTTTGGTATAATTCTTTCCATTCATTTGCAGTGTGTATATACATTGTTATTGCTACTGTTATCAAAAGGAAATAATTTTTTACCTAAAATGGAAATCCTTATCATAAGAAGCCTGATTGTAGGTTGAACTCCCACTGTAAATTCATGATCTAATTTGGTTCAATACCCACTGAATCTCTCTAGTGTAAGGCATTACCAAACATAAAGGAGACCAACTCTTAGTCTCAAAAAGCTTATTAGGAACTGAGGAAGGAGTTAAGGCAAATAAATGTTCAGTTAGGTCAAGGAGTACTTATTGAGAAATTGTGATATGACCCACACTGCATCAGGTAACAAGCTGTGGGTACAAATGAGTAAATACATGGATCCTGCCTTCAAAGTCCTTATAGACTCACAGAAGACAAAGGACATGACTTACACATGATACAGTAAGTAAAGATCCCAACCATCCTTACAAACCTAAGTACCTCAGGAGTTCAGAGGAGGGAGCAATTATCAGTGGCTGAGGCCATAAGGAGCACTTTATTGGAGAGGTGATTTGTGAGTTGAATCCTTTTAGGATGGAGGGGATTTGGAAAGAAAACAGTCAATGAGGTGACAGAGCACCTCAGCCAGTGTCCCCTAGCAGCCTCACTGGAGCTCTGGACCAGGATGCTGAGGGGAAGATGGGCTAGTGGGCTAGCCAGGGTGGTGAGAGCCCAGGGCGGAGGGTAGGTTCAGTCAAGGTGGTCCAGTGTTTCTTCCCTATTGTCCACCCCCAGGTTCCAACGGAATGGGTTTCTTTCTTGAACCTGGATCCCAGCAATCTTCACTAGTGAACCTTTCTAACACAGTCTTATTGCTTAAAAGGAACAGAATGATTTTCTTTCAGAATATTTCATGGACTCACTGAGGCCCACAAGAAACCACAAGGATCACTGAAGCCTAGTCCCATAATTTACTGTTGAATTTGCAACATTTTTTCTCTTTTCTTATATGAGTTAATTCCAGTAAAAGAACACCTATTAATACTCAATGTTCAGAAACTTTTTTTAGCTTATTTGGAAGACAGACTCACATCAATGTAAATAAGACCGGAACTCTTCTAGAATGAATAGTAAGTATAAGCACAGATGTCAGATTCTGTCACTGTTCAGCTGTGTGACCTTGGATCAATTACTTAATGTCCTTGAGCTTCAGCTTTCTTATCAGCACCACAGAGAAAAAGATTCCCTCTGGCCTGGGGTTAGTATGAGAATTAAATGAGATACATACGTAACAAGATTTCCAGCAGGAGAAATGTGCTTAGTCACTGCTAGCAACTACTATTAACAGAGAATACAGGAACTGACCTCCTCACAGCCTGCTCTGGGGTTACTTAAGGATTAGAACTGTCTGGAACATGTAGCAATTTGAATGTGCTGCAAACTCCACTACAGCGGTGTTTTAAAATGGTGATTGGGCTGGAATTGATACAACCTCTTAATGACTAAGCATTAAGCTCTTGAACATAAACACCCGGAATTCAGAACCCCTATTAGATGGTCAAGGCAAGTCAACCACTTTCAAAGCATTTATTTTATTTTATTTTTTTTAATCTTTTAGTATGGAGAAGAGTTTATTTTTCATCTTCAGGATTACAATAAGGAGACATTTTGAGGTTACATCCTAATGAGAATTTATAGCATTTGTTTATGTTGCAGATTAAGGGAAGATAAAAGAAGTATCTATTAGATAGTAGATTAATTTTTTGGAAATTTAGAAACTCACCATGTGTTATTGTTGAGATGAAAGACCAGTGCACCAAGGCAGAGGTGAACTGCAGGATTATATTTTCTGGACTCTGTGCCTTTGGATATGCTCTTCCATCTGCCTGGATACAATCTGTATCACTACCAATTCCTGCAAAAATATGGCTATTTCCTGTCTGTCTTTCAGGCGGCTTCTCTGCTCCCCCCAAAACCTTGGTTTAGGGGCCTATCCTACCTGTCTTTACAGCATTTAATCTCTTAGTTAGTATTCCCCTTTTGACATTTATGGAAGCTAAATAGTGGGAATGTGGCTGAACAGTATAAACTGTTTATACATTTATACTCTAAATATTTAGCATAAAAGGCTTTTAGCTAAAAGAAGGATTCTCCTCTCCCCAAAGCCCCAGGTGTCTCTCAGCTTTTAGTAAAATGTAACTTCTGCAGCTCAAAAATAGGTAAGATCAAAATGTTCCAGGCAGTTTCATCAAGCCTTCTTCCTATTCCTTCAGAAGTCGGCTTTTTTGAGTCCGACTGCATACAGGTTCCAGATGGTCTGTATGATTTGAGTAAATCATGCGCATCATATAACAAAACCTAAAAAGTAGATGTGAAAATGTGTTTTATGGACCCAGAAACCCTTTGGTCAGACCAAGTCTGATGATTTGGATTTCTCTTTCTCTGCTGCCGAGTAAATGATGCTCACTTACCAACTACTGCAGCAGGAGGAGGAGAGGTGTCTCCGTGGGCTCCGGAGTGTCTCTGCCTTCCCTCTGGGTCTGTGGGTTCCATGAAGGCAGGGGCCATACCTTGCCTGGATCATCTGGGCTCAGTACAATGCCTATCACATAGGAGGTGCTCACAACTATTTGCTGAATGGAAGAATGGAGGACTCATCAGTCAGGGGCTGGGGTGGTCCATTAAACCGGAGCCCATATTATTAGAAGCTGAGAGCTGGCTTCCTCTTCTTCAAGGTTAGGAAAGGTTCAGGCTCAGGATATTATCATCACTCAGTTGCTTCTCCAGGGATGCGAGGACATCTGTCTGCCCTGCCCAGAAGAGAGGTGGCCAAGAAACTCTTTTTAATGCTACCGAGGAAAAAACAAACCCAAATGGTACCTCTGTATCAGAACGATACTTTAGGTTTAAGACCTTCTGAGATTGTACATAAAATGTCTCCTTTTCCCTAGAGAAAAGGTGCTTAATTTTTATCAGATTCTCAGATTCTGTGACCCACAAAAAGATAAGAATAATTGCTCCAGAGCCTTCCTTAAAATGGGCTCAGAGGGATCCCTTTTGATATTGTCACCAGGTAAAAAACAGTGAAGATGCCCCTGTTGGGATATTTTCTCTTCCTCCGTGGAGCAGTGCCATCTCTTTGCCTGTTTTCCTTGCCAAAGAGAAGTCTGGTGGATGTCAATCAGCTTTCTTCTTAATTTTATAGGAGAGGCCAACGGCCTGCTTACCTGTCCTGCCCCACCTCCCCCCTTCTCATAACTTCCCTACTCAAAATTGAGAATCAGGATTCTTATTTTAGCACATAGAATATTGACGCTTCAGCAACTTGCCTCCCCCTCCAAAGGCTTGGTTTCTTCATATCTGAATATAATGTTTCTCTCAGTATAATGTTCTTAGCTCACAGGGTTGTTCATTCATTCATTTACTCACTCTGGGGGGCCTACTATGTACCAGGTAGTGTTCTAGAGATGAAGGGAACTGACAAGGAGCAAACATTCCAGGGGAAGGAGTCAGAGGACGAACAAATAGGATGACAGGATATTAGTCAGTGATGAGTGCGACGCAAAGAATTCAAATTGAAGGATAGAGAGTGATCGGGTGGCTAGTTTAGACTGAGCCACGTGAAATTCCCCTCTGAGGGGGTGACATTTAGGGTCTGAAGATCAAAGCAGAGGGAGTAGCAAGTGCCACAGTCCCCAGGCAGGCATGGGCTTAATGTGTCTGCAGAATGCCAGTGTGTGTGGCTGATGGGATCCCAGAGGTCAGCAGGCTTGGCTTTGAAAGTCACTGTAAGGAGCTTGGAGTGGGTTTTAAGTACAGTGGGAGCCTTTTGGAAGCGTTTTAAGCAGGGGAGTGCTGTGCTCTAAAATATTTTGTAGAAGATCACTCCAGCTGCCACGTGGAGAATAAACTGTAAAGACTGAAGGATGAAAGCAAGGAAGCTAATTAGGAGGCCACTCTAGAAGGCCCAGCTCTGGACGATGGTGGCTTGGACCAGGGAGGAGGTGTAAAGATAGGGAGCAGTGAAGGACTGGAGGGATGTGTGCAAAGCACCAGGGCCCATGTCTGATGCATGGTGAGCACTCAATAAACCCTAGCTATTATCCTCTTCATCATTATTACTATCGGCTTGGTAAAATGAAATGGGACCAAGCAATGGGTCAACATAATATTAGTTTTAAGAATATTACTGAATTTAGAGCAAATTAGGTAGGATGGACCATATCTTATTTGTTTTGTTTTTTTTTTAAATTTTTTTTTTTTTTTTTAAAGATTTTATTTATTTGACAGAGAGAGACACAGCGAGAGAGGGAACACAAGCAGGGAGAGAGGGAGAGGGAGAAGCAGGCTCTCCGCTAAGCAGAGAGCCCGATGCGGGGCTCAATCCCAGAACCCTGGGATCATGACCTGAGCCAAAGGCAGACGCTTAACGACTGAGCCACCCAGGCGCCCCGGACCATATCTTATTTGTATGCAGAGATTCCATTAATGTTATTTTCCTGACCCTGTCTTAGATGCAGTGTTTTTAATATTTTTCTTTCTGTATTTTAAGAAGAAATCCATCATTTACTTCTTTCAGGACACACTGTTTAGTCATTCTGTAGTGAAAGAATCCTGATTATCTCCAAATGACAGATGTGAAACAGTGAATTCTAAGTTGTGTGGAAGAGGTAATATATTGCATTGCTCTGGAATTTATTATGAGCAAGGAGTTGGAAAAAATTAGGGAGTTAACATCCAGGAAGAAAGCAAAACTTTAAAAATGACACAGATAGATTAATATATTTATGCATACATGTCATGCAGTCTGATGCCAGAAAAGCCAAATGAAGAAGTAATGTTCTGAAAACAACTCACAATTACCAAGACTACTAAGCTTGGAGTCAGAGAAATATGAAGACTAGTGACATTCATACATCTACAGTTGCTATGGGTTACTTAAAGTTATAAGACAAAGAGAGAGAGAGAGAATGAATTTTTTTTTCTTTTTTCCCTTTTTTCAGAGCTGAGTCTTTGGATCCATGCTTTAACCAATGCACATACCTTTTCAACCTACTCTTATCAGGCAAACTTGTATTTACAAGAACAATAATTCTGAGACACAGAAGTCTTCAGTGAAAGACAGATATCGCAATCCCTTAAGGTCATGCTGATCTCTTCAAATGTTAGAATTCACTAGAGTCAGGTTGGCTTTTCAGCTAAGTGACCCCATCACTTTAGAGTAATCCCTGTAATGAGTATAAATATAGCAACACATTCCAAGAAAAACACGAGGCTCTAAGTGATATTCTACTAGGCGCGAGAGAGTTTGCTTTCAAAATGTGGACACCAGTATTCTCCAAGCAGTGTGGTTTCTAGATATATTAAAGCAGTTATTCAGGTGTCCTGCGTACCCAGAGTGGGACAATAATTTTGTCAGTGAATTTTTGCTACCTTCAAAATTCTTCTATTTGCTCTTTTTGTGGTGGGGGCTTTCACAGGATAAAAGTAAAGGTGTCTGTCTATCATTCATATAACAAAGAGATAGTTTGATCATTAGAGATACCCCTTGTAAATCAACAAGAAAAAACCATCTAAAATACAAACAAAAAACAGCACTGCCAAAAGTATGTTCTGTGGATCACCAGTTCTTCAAGACATCACTTGAAAAGGAAGCTTAGACACATTGACTGCTGTATTTCCCTCTCTGATCTACTTGAGCCCCACATTAAGCCCGTTCTGCCACTATGTGGCATGACCTCTTCAAGGTCATGGCCAGCCACAGTCTCATTAAAACAGGATAAGAAAGTCAGCAGAACAAGTACAGAACTATAGCTGCAGCTGGCCCCCAGGCTGTAATTCATATTTATTATCTCCCTCCTCCAACACCTCCACCTTCCACCTCCAACACTGATCCTAGATTTCCTCCAACCTTAGCCATCACTTTTTTGCCACTTTAGATTGCTCACCTGATGGAATAATCCAGACCTTTATCTCTGGGAGTCTGACTCCCTGGTTACGATGCCTTTGTAAGGCCATGATTGCTATTATTTCCCATTCACCATTACCATCAGGAGTGCAAGCACCAAGAGTTTCCTCAGTGAATCTCCTGAGTTTCAGGCATATTCCTCCCTGCCCCATTATGTAACAGCAACCCTAGTATCTCATAATAATTAGGAAAGATTTCTCCCAACAGTGCAGTAAGCCCTTCCTTGACTGCTGGCCCACAGGCATGAAGAGCCCTGCATGACTAGGGTGCAGGTTCTGTGGATCCCTTACCTTACCATGTTCCTTGGTGGAAGGGTAGTCCCACTGGGAACCAGGACCTCTAATCCAGCAGAACCTAAGTTGTAGAAATGGGAAGCACAAATATGAAGTGAGTTATTGGGAGCAATGAGGACAAGTACCAATTCTACTACCATCCCTTCATCCCTTAGACCCATGTATTTTAGCTATTGGGGTGCAGTACCAAGATCAGCTGTTGGCTCAGTACATCTGAAAGAGCTCCCCAACCTGGAGGGTTTTGTATCTGAACTTCTGTCTCATCTGACTCTCTAATAGGGCACTCCAACATTCTATCAGATCTGCTGCTTCTGTATGAGTTGGCTTATGGTAGGACGAATGGACCCTTTCCACTGACACACATCCTTTGCTGCAAACTCTGTTCCTTCATCAAAGGCAATGTTATGCAGGTAACATGTTATGAAGATAAATTGTGAATTCTATAGGTCCTCAGATAGTGGGCAGGAAAGGCAAACACATATAGAGGAGATTTCATTTCTTTTCTCTCCAGGATGGAATGTCTCAAGACATGGAGAATGGCACTAATCTTTGTAATTTTGCCTAACACATGGGATTGCTTCTACGTTAAGCTTTCTGTTTAATTGATTAACTTGTTTATTGTTTTATAACTATCAAATGTCCACAATGTGTTCAACTTTTACATTTTATGGGAAAATATTTACATTACACAATAGATTTCTGTCCCTAATGCTCAGGCTCTGATGATGAGACAAGCGCATTCATGTAATTTGTTCATTTTATATTTTTGAGGGTCCTGTGTTTACATCAAGTCACCCGAGGACATAGAAGATCTGATGAGCATACAACAAAGAATTTGTTTTGTTGTTGTCTGGTGGAACTAATTAAATACATGGATGGACAAACAAGTCAAATCTGTATGCTCTTGTAATTCATCCAAGAAATCCCAAGAGAATGAGAATACTGATGTCTTAATTGCTACCAATCACCCTGACTCTCCCAGATCTAGGTAAATAATAAGCATAATGTAAACTTTTTTTTTTTGGCATGTTGTTCATAGATTGATGACCCAGAATTTGTTTTTGTATTGGGGAAAGAATTCATATTCCTATGTCTAAAAATACCCCACATACTTAGTACTAAGCAGATCCATTTTACAGTCATAAAAATAAGATAGAAATGCTGAAGATAACATGGCATTCAGGATTCAACCTGAGGAAATCAAGACACTGGCTGTACTGTCCCCAGAGAGACCCAGGTGGGCGGGCACATGCACATCCTTTTCCATGGGAGGAGAAATGGGGACTGATTTAAAGATATACAACACCATGTAGGTAGTTCCTTCCTGAATTCACTTTTGGGGGACTAGGTGTACGAAAGGTGTTCTCTAAATCAGGCAGCTCCAAGTTTTATTGATCACACTTATGGAGATACAGTGGTATTTCTGCTGGCTGCCTTGCTCCAAACCAACTAAATTAACCTCTCTGTGCCTCAGTTTCCTCATCTGTAAAATGGGAACAATAACAAGAACCCTCCTCATGAGGTGGTTATAAGAACTTAATAATTTAATACATGTACAGTACTTAGAATACCACCTTGCTCATAATAAGCATTCAGTAAGTGTTAGCTGCCACCACCACCACCATCATCATCACGATCATTATCTCCATCTCATGTGTATCCTCCCTGGTATGAAGGTAAATTGAACTTTAAGAAATATGACTCCATGACTTGTACTCCAACAAACCGAAGGAGTTCAGATGGCCTAAAGTGATCAAGATTTCCCATAACTGAGTTTTGTAATTATTAACTAATTTTCTTGTATACTTTTCTTGATACTATTTCTGGGAAAAGGTGTTACGCGTTAAATTGTGTCCTCAGAAAGATATGCTGAAGTCCTGACTATCGTATTTCAGAAGATAACCTTATTTGGAAATAGGGTCATTGCAGATGTAATTAGTTAAGGTGAAGTCTTGCTGGAGCAGGGTGGGCCCTTACTCCAGGGTGACTGCATCCTTATGAGAGGGAAATGTGGACATAGGAATGCACGGAGGGAAGACGATATGAAGACACACTAGACAAGATGGCCGTGTGATGATGGAGGCACAGATTGAAACGATGCACCTCCAAGCCAGGGTATGCCAATGATTGCTGGCAAGTATAGAAGCTAGGAGAGGCCCAGAAGGATTCTCTCCTACAAGTTTCAGAGGGAGCATGAACTTCCTCATATCTTTTTTTTGGACTTGAAGCCTCCAGAACTGTGAAACAATAAATTTCTGTGTGTTAAGCTACACAGTTTGTAGTACTTTGTTACAGTAGCCCTAGGAAATAAATACAGAAGGGGATGAGAAAAAAATACCACTGAGGGGATAACACGTCATTCAGACTTAACCAAACAGGTCACTGGAAGTTTAAGGTGATGTTCAAATGCAGAAGTTGTCACTTTATGCATTCTCTGAGTGTTTTGACAAAATCCTACCAATCTAATCTCCCCCCCCCACCCCTTATTCTAATCTATTACCAAGATCTGCTTTCGGCAGGGAGACTTTCTTTCTCATTGCATAACTGGTAGGCTTATGGACATACATTTTTCCTATGAAAGAATTCCTGTTCAAATACATTTGAACAAACCTCAAATTCTGTGCTACACCAGTTCATTTGCTCATTCATTCATTCCTGTTTGTTTTGTTGTTGTTGTTGTTGTTTGCAACAGAGCCAAGTGCCAAAGCAACAAGTAGCCTTGTTTAGATGGCCCAGAGTCACAACCATTCCTGCTCCTGTGGGTCTTTAGAAAAGAGGGGCATTCCTGGTCCTTTGTGCTCTTCCCTCACTATGATTCTTCCCTCCCCTCTCCCACCCAACTCTAATGCCATTTGATTATTTTCAGAGGAAAGGCAGTCTCTCTTTGCTGTAGGCATCAGCTAGATTCTGCCCCCCCCCATATATATACTATTTTCCTAGTTCTAAAAACAGCTATTGGACATGTATCATTTGTCAGAGCGTGTCTAATCTTTCCACAGTTATCATTTCACATCCAGGGTAGCCAGGCCGAGATTTGTTTTCAAATACTTTTTTTCCTGATGCCCTGGAAAATCCTTCCAGAACTACTGATAAGTCCTATTTTTACTTTGTACAAATGGCCACAGAGTGAAATTCAAAATTGCACAGATGCCTAACCTGAAAGTAATAGAAGAGGCAAAATTTATATAAGTATCTATAACTCATTAGCTAATTTTCTTCCGTTGAGTCATGATTACTACTCCTCAGTTCTATAGGATGGTAAAGTTTTGTTTAAGTCGGCAGGCGCACGCCTGCGCACACGCGTGTGTGGTTTTCATGACTATTTCCAAAAATACATTCTTCAGAAACTTGAGGTAAGCATTACATTGTTTTCATCAGTCAAAATGAATGACCACTTGTCCTCCTGATTTCGCTGTGCTATTTTGTAATGTATATTAAATATAAAAGTAGCTTCACAAATATGCAGTGTGCTTTTTCAGGGGTCTGGAGCAAGGGCATGAACAAGCACACGTGCCTATGCATCAAGCAGGATCCTGCTTTGGATATTTTTAAGAGAGCTGTTAAGAGTAGCTTTAGTTTCTTCTGGTCCTTGATTAAATCTTGATTAAAATCAGTGCTGCAGTTGTAGAATGGGAAGCAGTCTTCTCTTTCCTTTCACTGGCTGTAGGTAACATCGCTTGATTGCTTGAGACAGTTAAAGGTGCTTTGGTAGTAGAAGGACAACAAGATTAATGGGCAGGCATTTCCATAGTAACAGCAAAGCACTCTGGGAGACAGAGCCACTTGGGGGCGGAGCTACATAGGCCAGGATTTTGGGTCCCACGGCAACAGCAGCGTGTGGGGTGGGGATGAACAGGCTACAAAACTTAGCAAAGGTCCATTTAGTGTAGACAATGTATAATCAGAGTTGTCATCTATTTTAAAACCCGAAGTTAAATAAATCAAATTTGAAACCACAAGCTGATGCAAAACATTTAAAATACACTGTATATCCACTGAAAATTTCTGAAGCATAAGCACAAATAGTTCAAGAACTATCCAATTGTGACGACTTGTTAGTTTAAAAAAATCCAATTACCAAGATTTTTGTCCCGGAGTAGTTGCAGAAAATTACACAATTAGAACAATTTTTCTCAGCTGCTCCACTACAGGAAACTCAAGTAATTATACAAAAATAGTGTAAAATAGTTTTCACAACTGTAAGTTAGATTTCTGCTTTCTTTAGAAGAAATTTTTTTTTTTTCTCTGTGGATAACCATCTCAACCCAAAGTGGAAGACAGACCGCAGTGAAAAGAGAAAGCAACAGCTCGGGGCACCTGGGTGGCTCAGTTGGTTAAGCGACTGCGTCCGGCTCAGGTCATGATCCTGGAGTCCTGGGATCAAGTCCCACGTCGGGCTCCCTGCTCAGAGAGTCTGCTTCTCCCTCTGACCTTCCCCTCTCTCATGCTCTCTCTCTCTCATTCTCTCTCTCAAATAAATAAATAAAATCTTTAAAAAAAAAAAAGAGAGAAAGCAACAGCTAAAAGACGAGTAAAGAATAGAGCAAAAGGTGAGTGAATGACTAAATGACTAGGAGAAGCTGACAAAATTCAGATAGACCTAAGACCCGACATTCCAACAAAACAAGTAAAAGAAGTCTGACACAAAACTGTATTACTCCTGCTTTTATTAATCTCAGAGTTAAAGCGTTTGAAGGTCTCCTTTGCCTACACAAAATTATAATGTATTCAGGGAGCTCACCATCCACTGAGGAATAAACATTATTTTCTATCCAGGCCTTTTGAGTCAGGTCTACAACAGTGAGAGGGAAGATTGGAAATTATCCGGTGAATTGGGGATAAGTTTATTACTAATCAAGTCTATTAAGGTAAATCTTTATGTTTGTATCTGCTCTTTATTAAGAACACTTGTTACCTGGAAATATTTACCCAGATTTTACTGAGTGGGAACTATGCATTTGGAAAACAGATATTAATGATTCAACCCAGTTCCTTTCCTGGGCTGTCTATTCTCTAATTGAACTCTGAGCCCAGTGGGGTTTGGATGTCAAATGTCATTTAAGCGTTTGAAGGATCTGGCCCCAGTGTCTCAGGAAGAGTGGTGCCTATTGCTAAGCATCCTACATCTGGAAAAGAAGGTTTGCTATCAGGAACATCTCAGGGATAGTCTCCCTGGCATCAGCCCTCATAATCTGGGAGTGGTCCTCCTTCCCTATCATCCACAGTTAGTGTTATTGTTCTGTGATCCTGATTTCCTGTCGAGAGTTGACTGATCTAAGAATGGACACCTAAGTCCAGTTTGGTTAGTCACGTTCATTACCCAGGATTTTGAGATTCTGGATTCAGAGTCAGTCTCTCACCAGTGACTAAAGCTGCAAGATGTGGAATTCCAGAACTGTTAGTGACTGTGTTTTTTGTCATATGGAGGAAACCTCAAGAGAAAAGATTCAAAGCACCAGAGAAGAGCAGGGACAAGAAATGGAGACTTGATTTACATGATGTTCAAGCCCCAGTCTAGTTGTTTCTCAAGTCCAGTAGAATCTTCATTTCCTGGTAACTTGAATGTATATGCCAAATAAATCTTCCGTCCCCACTCTTTTTGCTCAAGCTAGCTCAGACTGGGTTTCTATCTCCTGCAACTCAGACTCCTAACTAATGTAATAGCCTGTCCCCAAATGCTCTAAAAAACATGATAAAAGGGAAAAAAGTGACACAATTACTTAGAAAACACATTCTGGGAAAAAAGCAGGAACACAAAAAGCAATTGCAGAGTTTTACTTTGCATGCAATGCAGTGGCTTGTGAGAAAGCAAAGGGGTCTCAGAAGCCACTATGACCAGAAAATCATCAGAAGGAACAAGACCAGATGGAGTACAAATGCAATGAAAATCAAAAGGTGGCATCTTTTCTACCTGTAGAGGATGATAGGAATTTGAGCTGATATCCTAACTGAAGCTTTTTGCTTTATGTTGTCCACTGTAAGATGTACTGTGTAGGCTCTTTAAAATTTCAAGGAACATTTACACAGGAGACTAGTCCAACATCTAGATAATAGGACCTCTCAAAAGAGAGAACAGAGAACATAAAGGGGAAGCTATGATTCAAGATAATTCTTCCAGATGGAAAGACTTGAGTTTCTAGGTTGAATGGGCTCATTGACAGCCCAGCACAATAGGCGAATATAGATCTCCACCAAAACGTATTACTGGGAAATTCAGAACACTGGGGGCAAAGAATCTTAAATATTTCTAGAGAAAAGGAACAGAAACAGATGTTATGCAAAGTATCAGGAATCAGAACTTCTGCTAACTCAAGAGCAACTGTGTGGGAACAATGCCTTCAAAACAATTTCCAACCTAGAATTCTTTATTGAGCCCAACTACCAATCATAGATATGCAAGATCTTAAAAATGTAATTCCCACACATACTTTCTAAGGAAACTATTGAGGGAGGTATTCCACTCAGAGAGGGAATTAAGCTAATTGAAAGAAATACACGGAAAAAGGGAAGGAGACAGCAGAGGTGGGACTATGGGGGATCCCAGGATGACAGTGTGCACCAGGTTGAGAAGGTCACGTGTCCACATCAAAGCATTTCCAAAATTGGTTACCCTTGTTCTGAGTCCATAGCTATCCTGCCCTCCAAGAGTAAAAAGATAAGGTATAGTGACAGTTGGTAGAACTGTAGTAGTTATCTACTGCTGTGTAATGAATTAACACAAACATGGTGTTCTAAAACAGAATACATTTATCATCTTCCAGTTTCTGAGGGTCTGGGGTCCAGATACAGCTTTGCTGGGTGCTTGCTGGGTGCTGTGCTCAGGGTCGCACAAAGGTATAATCAAGACATCAGCTACAATTGGTTCTTTTCTAGAACTAGGGGTTCTTTGTGGTTGTTGGCAGATTTTAGGTCCTTGGGGTTCTAGGACTGAAGTGTAGTTTTTTTGCTGGTTGTCCTCTGGGGCCACTCTTAGCTCCTAGAGGCCACCTGCAGTCCCTTACCACATGGCCCTCTCATGACATGGCAGCTTACTTCTTAAAAACCTATAGGAGACTCTCTCTCAGAGGAAAATGAAGTCTTTTATAATGTTATCTACTCAAGGGAGTGGCTATCCTATCCCCTTTGCCATATTCTATTGGCTAGAAGGAAGTCACAGTTTCTGTCTACCCTCAAGGAAAGGGGGTTATACAAGGACATGACTCATGAGGGGACACCTGAGGGTGTGTCTGCCACAGGAACTATTATTTTAACTGATTAGACATACAGTGATGATGGTACATGACTGTGATTGAGTGATAAACTATTTTCTAAAATGAATGGTTGCATTGAAATCTGGTGTTCTTCTAATTAACATACTGACAAGAACCTTCAAATGGCTGCAATGCAGGAAAAAAAATCTACTCAAATATGAGGAATTATCTTATATATACACATATGTCCTTTCACTGAACATTTTGTCTGTGAGAATCACCATGTTGTTTAGCATAGGAGTAAGCCATCATTTTATATTGCTGTATAGTATTCCATTGCACAGAATAAGTATGGATATGCCACACTTACCTATCCATTCTATGGTTGATGAATGTTTAGTTTGTTTCTAGTTTTTGGCTTTTATGAATACTGCTGTTTATGAACACCTTTGTGTGTGTGTTTTGGTACACCTATATAATTTCTTAATCTGATAGTAACATACCAAAAAATCAATAAAAACATAATATTTAATGGTAAAATATTGAAAGCTTCTCCTCTGAGATCAGAAGTGAGATAAAGATGTATGATTTTTTTTTTAAAGATTTTATTTATTTATTTGACAGAGAGAGACACAGCGAGAGAGGGAACACAAGCAGGGGGAGTGGGAGAGGGAGAAGCAGGCTTCCCGGCGACCAGGGAGCCCGATGCAGGGCTCGATCCCAGGACCCTGGGATCATGACCTGAGCTGAAGGCAGACGCTTAATGACTGAGCCACCCAGGCGCCCCAAGATGTATGATATTGCTTCAACATTTTACTAGTGATTCTGGGGAATACAAATGCCTAGAGAAATATTTAAAAGGTAAAAGGATGAGAGAAGAAAAAAATTAAACTGTCATTATTTTCAGAATGCATAATTTGTATATGGAAATGTAAAAAGTACAGATAAACTATTATAACTAATAAGTGAATTTACCAAGGTCAATATATAAGGTCAGTTGTATTTATGCTGGCAACTAACAACATGTTTAATGTTTAGAAATGAGTCAAACAAAGGATGTATAAGACTTCTACACAAAACCTACTAAATAAATTGAGATAAATAAGACCCATTATCAATTCAGAGATGTATTTGTGGGCTTAAAGATTCAATATTGTTAAGATATCAGTTTGACCATTTGACCCATAGATTCCGTACAACCCCTACCAAAGTCTTGAGAGGTGGGGTTTGAGGAGCTTGCAAGCTGATTCTAAAGCTTATATGAAAATTCAAATGGTCAGGAATAGCAATGACCTACTCAACAAAGAGCAAAGGTGAAAGACATATACTACCAGATTTCAAAACATGTCAGGAAACTACAGTAATTAAGTTAATGGGTGGTAAAGGCCTGAGGATGAACAAACAGACCAATAAAAGAGAAACCAGAGCCCAGAAATAGACCCACATATTTACAGGCACTTAATTTAAGACAAAGGTGCCACTACAATTCAGTGGGAGAAAAGAATGTTTTTGCAATAAAAGATATTGAGAAACTAGATGGTCATGGGGGGAAAAGATGAAAATTGACCCCGTCTCATACTGTGCACAAAAATTAATTTGAGGTGGATCATAGATTGGTAAGTGAAAGCTAAAACAAGCTTTCAGAAGAAAACACAGGAGAACATGGCAAGGGGGGGGGGCAGATGCCTTAGAACAAAATGCATTAAACATGAAAAAATGGATAAATTGGACTTCATTAAATTAAGAACTTCTGTTCATCAAAAGCCATCATAAAAAACATGAAAAAGCAAGCCAAAGGACAGGAGAAGATAACTGCAATCCATAAATGCAACAAAGGACTCCTTTCTCCAATATAAAAAGTGCTCCTACAAATAAGTGACCGGTAATCCAATCGGAAAATGAGAAAGACTTGTACAGGTACTTCTCAAAAAGATGTCTTAATCCTGAGCATGTGAAAAGGTGCTTATCATTACAAACTAAAAAGGTGTTTAACATAATTACAAATTAAAACTGCAAAACTACAACACATTCACCAGAAGCACTAAAACAAAGCAAAACAAAACAAACTAACAAGCAAACAAAATATCACTGGGAGTTCCAAGTACTGGTGGGGCTTAGAGCCATTGGAACTATTTTTATGCATTGCTAGTGGGAGTGCAAAATTGTCCACGCTTGGAAACTTACTGGGTAGTATCTAATAAAATATATGTATACCCAACAACCCAGAAATTTCCCTCATAGGAATAAACCCAATCAAAATGTGTACATATGTACACCAAAACATTCTGAATTTTATCAAACTAATAGAGGGTTTGTTTTTAGCCACTAAATGGATAATCCATAGATCAGTAAAATCAGGGCTCGCTAGGGGTGACATAAGTACAGGGCCTTGGACAGCCTTGTGTGTATTCAGAGAAAACCTCTCCTCTGGGAAGCTGGAATCCAGCAAAGGCCTTTCCTTCTAACACTCCCCTGCTGGTTAAAACCGGTGGGGAGTCATCATACCATCCTATTCTGGTTGTGTACGCACCTGTTTCCTTTTCTACCTTATTTGCAGTTCCCTAGATTCAGTTCCCTCTCTAGGGCCTAAGCTCTTCATTCTCATGCCCCCTTCCTAATGGTCAAGCACTCAGTCTTAAGTGCGGCTTTGATGCTGGGAGGTGCCATCTTTCCCTCAAAATATTTTCTCCCTCTGTGACTCTAAGGAGAAAACTTGCCACACAGAAGTGAGCTCCATAGTGGAGGATGTAGTAAAGTGGATTAGCAAAAACCTGCAGGGGCCCTAAGTAACTGCACTCCACTTCAAAGACCGTTGGCCCACCGAGTCCTCCTTTTACTCATGGCCTTGCATCTAAAGATTAGGCTCCCCTAGAATATTCTGAAGTGGCTACTGAAGAATCTTGTGAAGTCAAGACACAAAGAGCCATTCTGTTCTCAGAAATGCCTACATTTATACGACTGTGAGTCTCGCACTTACAGATTCTATCTCTTGCTCTCTACCCCGCTGATTTCAATCCGGCGGGACGGCCACATGGCTTTGTGCTCCATACCGCACATGTGCATATGGCGCATGCTAAATATAAATGCTGTTTGGCAGGATCCTCTTTTCTCTTCCTTTGTTTCTGAAAATGTAGGGAAGAAAATGTGTAATGTGTGCCCTCTCCCAAAGGAGAGAGACTTTGAGGAAGCGGCATTATCTTGACAACAAGCTACAATTTAACATATCATTCTGGCTGTGGCAGTAAGGGCAACGGTGACTGCCCAGAGCTTTGTCAAACTGGGGTGGCTGAGCCGGTTGGCACAATGGTCCTCACCGGAGTTCAGGCAACTTCCTGAAATGCCGAGCCATCTGACTGAGCTTTCAGGGCCTGGTTTTCAAATCTTCCCAGCCTCCTTCTACTCACGTACTCACGTTAGGTCAGTTTGTGCTGCGATAACAAACAGCTCAGAGCTCTCAGGGGCACAACAGAATCACTCTTTTATATTCTGTTCATGCCACATGTCTAGTGTCGGTTGGCTTTTGGTGTCTGCTTGTCACAGGCACCCAGGTCGAGGACAGTGGAGGTTTTCTCTTGCAATGTGTCTCTGCCGTCACCGTGGCCATTGGGCAAGAATGTGGCAAGTCATACTCCAGCTGTGAGAACTTCTGCTGGAAGTGACACACATCGCTAGGACTCTCTACTGAACAAAGCAAGTGCCAGGCTGTGCCTGACTTCAGAGAAGAGCGGGAGGTATATCCCACAGGCACCCGGAGGCAGAGGCTGGAAGTACTTTGCTACCAGCACTAATGACTACCACGTCTCCTGCCAGAAATATGAAAAGAGTAGACAACTGTTCGTGCTATACTGTTAAGGTGCCCAGGTACTTTCTAGTTGCACCAGTGGTGCCGCTGAGGGAAGAGAGCACGATCCACAGTGTTGAAGCTATTCCATAAAACAGTGCTTAGATTTTTGAAGCAGTGTCATAACGTAAAGAGGCTCGCATTAGGGATAGTAAGGTGAGGGACACGGAGCACACAGATGCTTGCTCCCTATTTAGTCTCAGGAGCTGGGCCAAGGTCAGACACACACTGTCACCTCCAGAGTAGAACAAATGTGAAAACCAGGTAAAATGCTGCTGGAGCCTTCAGGAGCTGCCCTGCTTCCTGCTCCCTCTGCCAGGCTGCCCAGCATCCCCGTGGGCTCCTCTCCTGCTGGCTGAGCCTGGTCTGACTTCTTTTGCTGGTCGCGGGGCCCTTAGCAAAGCTGTGATTGCAGGGAGTGTGGCTGGTTAGATCTTGAGGACTGTGGAAAGTCCCAGAGCCACTTAGCAGGTGAAGAATCATGACTGTGTCTGTGCCAGTTTCGAGGGCCTAACATCGCTGGACTGATTGCAGTGAGCCTAGGAAAGACCCGAAGGAGGATCTCAGATTCGGAGGGCAGTTAAGAGGGCTTTGCCTAGTGACACTGATCATAGCTGGTAGGGGGCCACTGGAGGGGAGGCAGCCGGCTTGTGGCTTCTCATGGCCTGCCCTAGACCGATCACTCTGTGTATGAGCAGAGGAGAGCGAGAGTGAAGAGCAGTTGGGCTCTCTGGAGAAACCGAGTGTCCACGATGTGACTGTCCACGATGGCTTGGCACAACGTGCATCTCAGCACTTTTTAGCAGGATTCTGCTAATGAATGTGGAACTGAGGGACTGGCAGCTCCATTTCCTCTGGTATTAACATTTTTTACTTTATTTTAATGAGGAAAATGAGATTCTACTCAGTTTCCTATCACTGAACCCGGTTTGGGAGGGTATGACATTTAACAACAGTGCTTTGAAAAATATTAAGCATTATACAAATATGAGGAATTGTTGCTGTCATTATTCTGATGAAGCGCACCCGCAGCTTTGAATCGGCCTTAATATTGAGGGGATATTGAAGGGATTAGGAGGGGCTCTGTAACTACTGGGTAGCGATCAGGATGGCCTACATAAAAAGGGCCAACTAATCTGGCCATATTAAATCCATTTTGAGAAGCTAAATACCCAAACTCTGAGTCAATAAATGGCAAATGCAGACGTAGATCATAAAACTCGATCATTTCACATCAGATGCAACACTCTCATAAATTATAAAATATGTCCGGTGATTAATTCTAATTCCAGACCATAACTTGATTATCTTGTGGGTGAAAGGAGGAAATGGCTTTGGGCAGGAGAAGTGGTCCCGAATTTCTCCATATGTATGTGCAGCCAGTCAAGTGGAAGGGGACCTGCCGCTCTATGGTGGACTTGGGGATGGGTCCAGATAATTCAGGAGCAGAAGATGCGGGTGTCCTTCAATCAGCCCCTAAAAGCTTTGAGAAAGTGCACTTCAGCCTTACTGATTTGGATGAATTGGGAGTTTCAGGTCAGCATGAACTAGTGAAAATTTGAATTACAAACTGTTTTGAAAGACATCCACTTGCACCATTTTCCAAGTATAAAGAAACGCAAAACTAATGCATAGGAGACTGGGGACAAATCCGGGTCCATCCAAGCTTGCTTAATTACCCTAATTATTGTTTGCATGCAAATGATACTACTCTAAAACAGTTGATTCTTACAATAAGTTTACTGTTGGCCTTTTATTTTTTAAAAGATGAACTCATTTAGGAAGTCCTTTTTTTATTGTTCAGAAAAATGTCAGCCCTGTTGAGGAGGATACGCCCCGCAATTTGGGACAGGCTTGTACAGGATGGGAGCCTTCAGGAGGCTTCCCTACTTGTCTCACGGTCCCCTGTGCAGTGGGCAGAGGCCACACAGCTTTGAGGAATGCAAAACTACCCACTCTTCTGGATAATAAAGCCAGATATTGATTCGTTAAAGACAATCCCTTATAATTAACTAAATCGTTTATAGACATTGTTTCCTCCCTTGCAAATTGAACCAGGGCGGTTCTAGGCACAAGGTAGAGTAGACAGAGCTCTTACTAAGATGCTTTATCCTTCCAGCTTTTAGTTGCCTTGCTTGGCCCTTTGTTTCCCTCCGTATTCTCTCTACTTTCTCTCAAGCAAGTACACAGCAAGACTTCAAGTCCCCTGAGGACAAAGCTCAAGAGCATTTTACTCATCTCTGTAATCCTGTTGTCCTTTTGCGTGTCTGTGACAGAGTAATGCCTCAGTACATGATCACTACATGAGTGAATCAATGCATCCATTGTTTAGCTATTAGGGCTGATAAACAAATACACATGAAGCAAAAATATTGATAGTGGATTAATGTCTTGGGCATTATAAAGGGAATCATCCTTAAATCCAGGGAAATGAATTCTGCTTTGGATTTCAGACAGTAGAAGGTGCAGATGAATACCTTCACCCTTGGTGGGTGGTGGTTGATTCCGCTCATGCAGGTACAAGCTTTCTCTAAAAATAACAGCAACAGCCACTACTACTACCAGTTATCAAGAACCTACTAGGTGTCAAATGTGTGATATACCAACACTTCATGTGATCATCACAGTAACAACTTGAAGTAATTATTATCTTTCTTTTATAGACTGGGAAATTGATGTCAAGGAAAGTTAAGTACTTGCCAAACGTCACAGCGAGTCAGGAGGGGTTTAAAGTTCCAAGTTCTGACTGATTCCAAATCAGATTCTTTCCATGTTACTACTCCATCCATTCTTTCTATAGTTGGAACTTAATAAATGCTTGCTCAAATGAGTACACCTTTAGCCTGCTCCATTTGAGATCCCAATGGAATCCCAAATATTCTAATTCCATGATAACCATTATCATCAACTCGCATCTACTGAACATGTATTACAAGCAAGGCACTAAGTTCTAATACAAACAGGTGTTTGTATGGACTTCATAACCCACTCCTGTTCCCAGAATCGGGATTCCATGTCAATTTCTTTCCTATCTGTGAATACTACTCTTTAAATGTATGATACTTTTCATATGAATAAACTTGGAAGTCAGAAACAAACTCTTCTTTAGACCATATCCAGATGTTATGGTTATTGTAGCCACAGCCCATGGTTCTCGCTATCAAAGGATTTGAAATTCACTTAGAGACACAGCTTTTATGTTTATAAATAAACAACAATGTAAATGCATTTATGACATATCCAAATCAGGGTGTAAATGATAAATACCAGCAGAGTTCAGAGAAGGGAGAGTTTAATGGACTAGAGCAATTAGAGAGGGTTTTCACAGTGGCAAAGATCATAGGAATGCAGAGTAGTGAAGACAGAAGACAATGAGCAGTCTTGTTCCCCACATCTGCATTCAATGGACAGTTTTTACCTAATTTTGGCTGCAAACCTGGCCACAAAAAGCCCTTACATGGCAATTCTTTGCGTCTCAAATTTCCTTTGATATTAAATATATAAATCATTGTACATTTGCTTTATAAAAAGCAAAGAGTATTTTCTCAGCCAGTGGAATTCATAATTTCAGGATACTGGAGAATTAAATGCTGTCGCTAGCTGGACTAGAGGCCTGGATAGAATTTTCACTAGTAATAAATTAGCAATCACACATCAATATAGAGAGAATCAAAGGTCAATCTTTCAGTTGAAACTGTTATGAGAACGGGCATTCCTAGGTGGCTCAGTAGTTTAAGCATCTGCCTTCCACTCAGGTCATGATCCCAGGGTCCTGGGATCAATCTCCACATCGGGCTCCCTGCTCAGCGGGGAGCCTGCTTCTCCCTCTCTCTTTGTGATCTCTCTCCCTCTCCCTCTGCCTCTCCGACTCGCTCGTGCTCTCTCTCTCTCACTCAAAAAAGTAAATAAAAATTTTTAAAAAATCTTTAAAAAGAAACTGTTATGAGAATGGACTTTATGAATAATTTTCTAGCCATCTAAATATCTGGAATATTCATCAAAATGTTTGTGTTTTCTTTTTTTCCCCCATATTTCCATTATGTATCTTTTTTTTTTGGTGTTTTCTTTTTAAAAGAATTACCTCTACTCTCCACTTTGCTTTGTCTGTGGGGGCCTGGCCTGAAATGAATGTATTATAGATCCCCCAGGTTTTTAATTTGTTTTAAATGAAGTAGCTTCTATAGGGCAAGATAATGCAGGATGTCATGTATTTTACTACTGATAACAGAGAAGTTTTTCTGGGAGTTGCAGGACCTATTATTTGAGTCCAGCATTTCTGAATGTGTGCTCTATGGAGCATTAATCTCATGACATACTTCACACTTGAATGGGTTCCATGCTCAATTAAGTTTGGGAAATGTCCTTCACTTTAAAGTTTGCAATCAATGCACAGTAGCATATGCATAGGCTCTGGTAAGTCCTATTGTAGAGAAACCTTTTAAACTTTGCTTAGCTCTGTATTTCTTAACGTTATTTGACTACAAACGATCCCTGTTCCCTCCTCCACTCCCCCCTCCCCCAGCCCAAAGACACCTGTTACACTCAAGGATCAGTCAGGACTCTGAAAGATGGGAACCATGCTAGCTATTTTATTGGAGATAATGTAATATAAGAAACTGGTAACAGGTGTTGCAGTACTGAAAAAACATGAAGGAGAATACTGACAGATCCCAGAGATAATCCTGAAAGAAAGGAAGAGGTTAGCTTATCAAAACTTGGAAACTCAGAAGAGGTCTGGCAGAGCTGGGACGACACCTCTCAATAGGGGGCATTGCCCAACAGCTGCTTTACTTCAGGACCTTAAAGGCAGTGCTCCTGACACCCAGGAGCTTAGGAAGCTAAGGTTCAGCTGCTGGTCTTGCTGAGTGCGGTGTGATGAGGCTGGTTCTGGAAGTGTAGAAAGAAGCCAGCCATGGAAAACACCCACTGCTAGAACCAACTTCCTGTGCCTGGGGTGAAGGGTCACAGATGGAGTAATACTACTGCCAGGAACAGCCAGCAGGCAAACAGGAAAAAGGCCATGCCTTCTCCCTCCTCCTGCCTTCCAGTTTCTCTCTAGCACCCCCTATTGGAAGGATCTAATATGGGGCCACCGACAAAGGAGAAATGTGGCTTGCGAGTGCCTACCTCAGTATAGCAGTGGGGGTATGGAACTCAAATTATAATAATAACAATACATATTATACAATAATATGATGGCTTAATACTTGTCACAGCCCTTTTCTTTAGCTACTCAGTGGACTTGTACACCTTTCTACACATATTTGAACTCCAGTAGAGGAACAATAACAATGTTATGCTTTGGCCTAATGAGATGCAAATATCCATTTTATGAATAAAGATGTTCTCACACTCCTAAAGAGGGTTCCAGAAAATCCTGACAGTCACTGTTTCCACCTCTGGGAAATATTAATTCTTGCTCAAATTCAGTCATGAACTCATTAGGATATCTCCTCACTCAAGACTAAATTATAAAGTTATCTACCACCAATAATCCTTATGGAAAATCATGAAGATAACGAAACAGAAAGGAAAATATATTGCTTAGAAACATCCAAAAATATGTTGGAAAGTTTGTTAGAAAATAATATAGTTTTAACTACAACTGTTTAATTTTTGTTTGGGTTAATTGAGACATCAAGTTTCTAGGTCTTTTTTGAGCATAGTTATTCATAGGATAAATCGGAGTGCTGCCAATTCATTGGTGAGTTTAAGCTGTGTAGATAACTGGTACACAAAATTTATTTTGGCCACATTTTTTTTTTTTTTTTTGCCTCATTCGAATCCCAACTTTGCGGGTAGAAATTACCTACGATTGACTAAGTGCATTTAAAATCTAGTATCTTGGGCTTCCGGTTATGGAATGAATATGTCATGGGAACAAAAGGCACAGCACAGGGAATATGGTCAGTGACACTGTAATAGCATTGTACAATGACAGATGGTAGCTACGCTCATAGTGAGCATAGCCTACCATATAGAGAGTTGAATCACTATGTTGTACATGTGAAGCTAATGTAACATTAAGTGTCAACTACACTCAAATTAAAAAAAAAATATGTAGTATGTGCCTAAATACCTCACAGTTACCTCATTAATGATTAGTCCTGAGCCCCAGGGTAGAGGTTTCCAATGGTGGCACTATTAACATGAAGAACCCTGGCAACAGACTTTGCAAAATGGAGGCTATTGCGCTATCTGGGTGCCATAATGTAGTTTCTAACATTGGCAAACAGCAGCAGCTTGTAAAAATGTGAAGTGTGACCTTTCAAGCACACCCTATGCTTCCACAGTGTTCTACCGTTCTTGTAGGACACCTAGGGGATTACGTGGAACTCAGAGACCCATTAGCCTCTTACCACAGTTCCTGACTATTGGCCAGGGGGCTTTGGTTTGGTTGTCTGAGCATCTAGAGTTGGAAAGAACTTCTGTATCTATTTTCTACCACATTGTCCATCATGAGTTCTTATCCTCATTGAGCCACTTTCTCAGGCACCATAGCCAAGTGGTTTATTTCTTTCATTACTTTTTTGTGTTCTTAGAGATTTCAGAATGGCTGAACAAATTGGAGAGAGAAAGAGTAAGTTGCTTTTTTGAAACTGTGATCTCTCATTTTGAGAATTATTTCAGACTTCATCCTCTAACCATAAGTTCCTTTGGAGGTACCCGGTACTTTGGCCATGTTCATGAAACTTATCAAAAGAAATGGCATGTCTACGTATTCATTAATTCAGCTCATGAGTCTCTGTTTTTCTCTTTTTTCTTTTCAGAGCTGTTGAATTAACACTGTACTGAGCACCCACTGCATGTCTGGCCCTGTGCTGGGCACTGGAAATAGAGTGATGAACAGGGCAACGTCCCTTCCTAGGTGGGTGAGACAGACACTAGCCAGGTGTGCATAGGGGCAAAGGATATGGACTAAATCAACAGGGTGAGGTAACAGAGAGTGATTTTTGGGGACGAATGCAACTTCTCATATGGTGATAGGAAAGACTCCCCCAAGGAGGCAAAGCCTGAGGTGAGATGTGGAGCATGGGGAGGAACCAGCCACATGAGGATCTGGGATGAACGCTCCCACCAGAGGGAAACAAACGGAAAGGCTCAAGGAAGGAGTGTGCTCCTCCCACCCAACAGGCTCCATGCTCCGAGATGACAGTCCTAAGAAGCTCCTCTGTAAGCCCATTAGAGAAGGATGAATGGGGGAAGGCTGGGAAATAATCCTCCGGTCACCTGCGCATGCCTGCAGATGTAATTGGTGCTTCTTACTGACAGATGTGCTTTAAGTGCTCTATATACATGCTGGGGTCTGGGAGATTTTCTGGAAATCTCCCCCCATAGTCAAATTTTTCAAGAACTAAAAATAACAAATTGGCTATCTACCCACACGTGTTCTTTTGTAGCATCCAAGGACACTACCATAGCATGATGGATAATATTATGAGCTGTCTCAGTTACTTGATGAGTTGTGTTATAAAAGTGAAGCAGGTTTCATCGTGGTGAAATGCTTAGTGGAAGGAACAGTATTTCCAGGTCACTATCTAGTGACATTTTTTTCCTGTTTTTCAATTCTGTTTCTTCCTTCATGAACAAGTAAGTACAAACAACATACTCTCTTACAAAGAACAAGGATCTCTGCCTTTTGCTGCCATGTAAGAGGGAGGGTTGGAGGCAAAGGGGTTCTGACAGCCACTTTCTCAATCCTGGTACACAGGCTAATATGAAGAATGGATATTGATGGGACATATGTGGCTGATGGAAAGACATCCTGCAACAGCCACCTTCCCCTCGGCCCCACCCCTCACCCCTTTTGAGGTCTCAAAAGCATAGACCAAAAGGCCAGTTGGACACGTGATCTTTATTACTCCTCAGGTATTCAACTGAACACTGATATGGCCCCCTGGAGGCCTAGACTCGACCCAATGGTAGCCTCCTTCTTGCTTCTCATTGCACTTTATTTCTAGTCAGCTGTCACAAGGCTACACTTCTAATCCATTGGCTAACGCTGGAGGCAGGCTTTGTGGCCTAGAACACATGAGTTAGAGTGAGTGGTCTCCTGGGAGCTTCTTCCTTAGGCCCCAATCAAACCTTTGTAGTTTTTACTCTGTTGGTGAGAAAGGTCCAAGCAATGGGGAAAGAGAAAGACCATTTCTACCTCAGGGCCCAGTGTGGAGCTGGTCTGATCTGCTCAGTCCATGCCTCTTCCAGGTGGACAACATCCAGGTGGCAGGGTTGGTCTGTCTCACCATGCAGGCAGAAGCAGACTGACTTCAACATGAACGCAGTTCGAGCTTTAGTAGCTGTCAGTTGTTTGTGTCCTTTCTAAATAAATATTCACTTTCATATCTATTTTACATTTCTTTTTCTTTAGGAATGCTCCTCAAATTGTATAAGATTTAGGTCCCACAAAGCTGGGGCCTGTTCCTTCATACCAGTGTGGCTGCCACAGGAAACCACTGAAGGCCACTCCTCTGAAGACATGTGGGCACTGAGAGGAAAGAGTGGACTGTGGGTAGAGAATTCAAGTTCTGCAATGCCAGGGACCTGGGGCTAGGCAATTCTATTTTAGCATTTTTACAAAGCATAACACAGAGAAGGATGAATAGTTGTAAAAAGAATATAGAGAACTATTGGGTATCTTTCACCCAGATTCCCCCATTGTTAATATTCTACAATATTTGCCTTATCAATCTCCCTCTCTCCTTACACACACACACACACACACACACACACGTCTTCTTTTTCCTCATCCACTTGAGAGTGGGTGCCAGACAAATGACCCATTACCCTAAACACTTCAGTGTATATTTATTAAACAAAACACATCCTCTACTAAAACTACAATGTTCCCATCAAAGTCAGGAAATCAATACTGATTTTATGCAAATATATAATTCGGAGATCCCATTATGATTTCACCATTTTCACAACAATGTTCTTTATACCATGAGAGTCCAAACCAGAATCACATATTGTGTTGAGCTGCCATTTCTTTTTAGTTTCTTTCATCTGGGGACAGTTCTTCAGTGTCTCCTTGCCCATCAAGCCCTTCATCACTTTGAAGTGTCCAAGCCAGTGACTTTGTAGAATATCCCTAAATTTGGATTTGTCTGATTCTTCCTCAGGATGAGATTAACATAATGAAGCTTTTCCAGGAATACCACAGAAGTGAGAGTATGCACATGATGCTGATTTGTTTCATTATTGGTGATGTGAACTCTTTTCATTTGGTTAAGATATTATCTGCCAGATCTCTCTGCTGTAAAATTAATAAGTGCTTCGTGGGGTGCTACTTTGAGACTGTGTAAATGTCTTATTCCTTGTCAATTTTTCACTCACTAGCTTAAGCATTCATCCACAATTCCTGCCTAAATCAATTATTACCACCAAATAACAATTTTTCTAATTCCATCATTCCTTCTACATTTATTAGTTGACAATATGCTATAGACTTTTTTCTTTACCCTATTTACTTATGTATTTATTTATATATGTATGGATCCATGGATTCCTATTTTATTCAATGGGTCATAATCCAGTACTATAATTATTTATTATAATGCTCAATTTGCCCCATATTTGGCTAGTGGAAGCCCCCTTAGCCTGGCTCCTATATCCTTTTAACATGTCGCTATCATTCTTTGAGCACTTCCCTACCTTCTGGTCCAAGATGTCCTAGGCTTATCTGTACTGCCTTTGTTCCAGCCCTGGAAGCAGCCATTTCTCCAAGGATGCTTGGTTCCTTTTAGTGGAAAATTATATTTAAAAACCAAGTCATGGGGACTAGGTGTGCTCATTGCTATGGGGGTGTTGCTTTTAGGCCCTCTCAACAGACAGCTAGAAAATAGATGTATATGTGTGTGTGTGTGTGTGTGTGTGTGTGTATTCTCTAACTCAGTCTCTCTCTCTCTCACACACACAGACATACAAGCACCTATATTCATTTCTATATTTTTCTATCCATATATACTAAAAACATTAGTTTATACAGATACCTCCAGTTGTAATCTGACATCTACTGGTTTATTCTGGCCTTCTCCTTTTCCATATGTGAAGACAGTAAGAGTCCTGCTCTTTATTCTCAATCCCGTATTTTCTCAGTCCCTTGTATGTAATTAATCTCCAGATCACGGGTACCACCTCCTTAGCCCTGTACTACTAACTCATGCCAGCTGAGAATTACCATCCCCACTATGGACCTGTTGAGAGTTTCCCTGTTCTAGCCCTAGTGGTTCTTAGACAAAGAGCTACCCTTCTTCTGGCCCTGGTTGATCACTGGTTTAGAGTTCTCCACTGGCTCAGCATGTGGCTGACACCAGCCCCCACTGGCTCAAAGTCCTTCCCCAGTGTGGTTGCATGTGGGCCAGGAGTTCCCTTTAGCTCCACTGATGTATCTGACAAGAATTGAGATTTCTCCTACCTATTTACCCCCTTGTGTGCTGGCTGAGAATTCCCCATGGTGCTGTTAGCTTACTGGTCAAGAGTAACCCCTCAAGACTCAGAAGTGTGCCAACACATGCTGCTTGGGCACTGGACAGAGGTTCAGTAACTGAAAGTGATTGGTAAACTAGGGGAATCTAACCAAGATGTTGTTAAGGTACCCATCCTTTATGGATCAGGGAAGGGAGATTCAACAGATTATGGTTGAAGGTAATTATGATAGAGAAATAAAATCATTTTAGGCTTAAGTTCTGTGCTGGTCACTTGTCTGCTTGCTTGTAGATGTATTCTCCCACTCTTTCCCTGCTCTGTATCATAGGCAAGTATATATCCCAGGCTGCCTTTCCAACTGGCTTCCAGCTAGGTTTTTCCAGTGGGGGGGGCACTGACAAGAGATGGGAGAGCAGGTGGAAGAAACCAGGGTAATTTCCCCTTTCCCTTCTACTGTTGGCAATATTTCCATCAGTGGTTATTTCTCTTCAATGACTATTTTTTGTTTGTCAGACTTGTCGTGGTTCTAGATTCTTCTAGTTGACCGAAGCATTTGGGTTCCAATAACACCACCTTCTCCCTTTGTCCTACCAGTCGCAGGAGTGGTAGTGGCTTCCGGCTATTTCTAATTTCTTGATCACCTCCTTTTTGGTTCTCAGTTATTCTGTCACCCATGTGACCAATTCCCTGAGTTAAGTTCCTTCTGCTTTAAATATCTACAGTGTTTTATGTTTTCCTAATGACCCAGAAAATCGCCCAACAAGTTGACTCTCCTTAATCAACTAGTTACATAAGCCTAGAGCTGTTGGAGTCAACTTTCCCCCATTTTGGAGAAAGTTTATCTGAGAATGAAACTAACACAAAAGAAATGGAGCCAAAAGACATCAGGAAATAGACTTTGGATAAGTCCTTACTCAACCACTACCTGAAACCAAAATGACCCCCGGACTTTAAACCACCTTTTGTTTTGGTCACAATTGTTACATCTCTGCTTAGGTATCTTGGCTGTCAAATTAATTACAAATTATAGGCCGTGTTCTCTTTGATCCATGCAGGTGACTCAGGCTCCAATTCAAAGCTGCATTTCCTAAAGGAACACATCTCATTGTGTGACTTACTTATTTGTATTCTTAAAAGAAGAGATTTTTCTTAGAGCCTCTCCCTTTTATTGGTCTTTCTGTCTTTTAGTGTGTGATTCCCCTTTTCTTTTCTGAGCTGCCACATTCTGACAGGGTCTCATATATCGCTACATCAGTGGAGGGGACAAAATAAAAAATTTATGTCATCCACATGACAGACCTGAAAAACTAGCCTCTCATTTAAATATTGCAAAAAATTGAGTTATAGGCTACATAAGTGACAGGAGAATGGGGCTCTTAATCTATGTGAAAGGAAATTGGATTCAAGTTGTTTTATCTCTTGCAGATGTTCAACATTATTTTTGTCAGCTAGTAGTTAAGTTGAAGAGAGACATCTTTCTCAGAATAGAAACATAAAATAATAATGTCCTCCAGCATCATCTCATCATGTTAAGCCATGAGATGGATGATATCCTGATGTGAAAAGATGCAAATGATACTGAGTTTTGAAGTATTTGTTGGGAGTGCAAGGGAGGCTAAAGTTTTGTTCCACGGTATACTGCTTCTGCATGAAAAAGATAAGGAATCCCAGAGAATCTTTGTTTAAAAAAGCAGGGGGGCAGGTAGTCTAAGGTGCAGTTTCTTAAGAGATTTATTTTGGACAAGAATTCAGTAAAGATTTTGTTTTAAAATGGCCCTGCAGAAAGTTGGGCCTCGCATGGGCGAGGACCCAAGGACCTTGGAGGCCAAGCTCAGAGTGTGTGCTTAGATCTGCTTTCATCTTGCTCATGACACGGGGTACACAAGGCTTCCTAGGGTGAGTTGGTCATGGGTGTGCTGTAGCCTCTGGCCTTCTTCACACTTTTCAGAAGCTGCTCTGGCTTCTCTCTCCTGACATAGGTCTATCCATCACCTTCTGTGGCTCTCAGTTCTCAGACCTGAATCATTACATGCCTTTCATCTCTAAGTTCAGCCCTACCCTGAGTTAATCCAGACAAGTCAGGAAGATATCTTAGCAGCCCAGACTACTAAGATCTGTGATGAGATGTGCTGCTTGAGACATGCGGACTGGTAGGTAGGCTAGAGAGGCATGATCAAGCACCCCTGAGCTCTGGAATGGTGGTATCTCCTAAAGAGTGGGTTGCTGTCTCCATTTCCCTATCTGACATTGCACTGCAAAAACTAGAACTGGGACCCCAATCGACTTGTCTGGGTCCCTGAGATCTCAGGAGAGAGTGATGGATTCTGCTCTATCAGCCTCCACAGCTGTTTTCAGAGGACCAGGCATAGTTCTGGGTTGAAGTCTTCAGGCCCCGGGCTGCCTTGTCTAGCCTCTCCTTGCCACCCTGCTTCTTACCATGATCAGCAAGCCACACCTCTGATTAATGACAGTTCTGACATGTGCCTTAGGACTTTGGATCCTCCCTGGATTATATACAGCATTAGAACATAGTTAACACATGACTACATTACTTTCCACTTTCTTACTGACTCCTACTCTTCATTAACAAATTTTTAAATGTTACTATCACTTGATTTGGAATATATATTATAAATGGCATTTTTACAATCATCATAATAAAACAATAATAATAACTTATGTACAGATTCTATGCTAAAAACTTTACAGTCATTATTTAATCCCAAACTGCAGGAAGATATTTAGTTCATTAGTTTTCAGATGAGGAGAAAGTCTTCAGATCATATAGAATTAGGATTCTGATCCAAGTCTGTTTTATGTTAAAGTATGTTCTTTTAGCCATGATATTCTCCTGACTCCCGTATACACTGGGCATGTAATTTATATTTTTCAATAATAATTCATAGTATGAAGGCAATCTCATTGTTGGCTAAAACGAGTATGTTGGGTTTCTACTTTGTTTATAGGAAGGAATGGGACAGGAGGTGGGAATGAGAACAAAAAATATTTTATGGCACAGTGGCATTTTAAAGACCTAAAAAATACAACAAAAATATCTGATGTATTATCTAGTGCATGTGTGCTCATGCACACACACCCACCCACACTCCTCATATGTTTATACATACATAGTGTATTTTTGAGGACTTGTTATATGCTGAGTGCCTTATTTAAATTATCTGCTGTCTTAGATTCAGGTTTCCCAGAAAGCAGAACAGAGTCTGAGGAGGGAATAAAGTACTGATAATTTATTTTGAGGTACAAACCTAGAGCTGCAAAAGTGAAGACAAAGGCAAGACAAGATGGGAAGCAATGCAAAGTTATGCACTGACTAGTGCTGTGTAAGGAGATCAGGAAGATCGGGCAAGCCACTTAGCAGGTGTATTTGCAAAACTATTGGGGCTTTTCTGGAAACCATGCCTCAAATCAGTTGATTGGAGAGCAGAAGGTGGGGTGATGAATTTTCCCAGATCCCTCCTACCTCTTTTTCCACTAGTTAATGTTTGTCCAATGGAGAGTTAATTTCTGCACACCTCAGCAGCTGCTAGAATGCAAGATCCCAGGCCTTGTGTTTTGTTTCATTCAGATCTGGAAATAGCAGGAAGAGTGAGCAACTTTGGGCATGTGGCTGGTTGGCCCAACTGTTGTAGAGGTAGTCAAGGAGGAGGCTCTCCCAGAGCCAGTGATTGGTTGGCCCACCACAGGAGGGCTAGTAGGCAGAAGGTATCTAAGGAGGTGCATAATATTGCAGATGATATATCTACTTGTAATTCACAACAACCCTGAGGGTGAGTGTTATGCTTCTCACTTTACAGCCAAAGAGACAGGCAGATTTGCCCAAGATCTCATAACGGCGAGCAGTCAAGCCAGAGTTGGAATCCAAATCAGTTTACTTTCAAATTCTATGCTCTGTCCAGTGTGCTACTTGCATTCTCCCATGCTTCAATTTAAAGTAGAAAAAAAAAAAATAGTTGATGAAAGTAGTACAAAATTCTTGTAGAAAACACTGAAAATATAAATGACAAAATAATCATCCATAATCTGTGGGCCCAGAAATAATCATTACACTAAAATCTTTTTAGTTTTTGGATAGTAATTGTATCTTATAGCAGTTCTATAAGATTTCTGCATAGTTGATGTGATGAGGGAAATACTGAGCTTATGCTCTGTGATCCACTTTCTCCATTTACTGGGGGAAAGGAGGTGTGCTTTCCTAAATAAGAAAGATGGCGAGTAAACTAGCCTAATCTTGTAAACACACTAATGACAGTTCTCCCGACAAATGAAATTATTTTTGTTGGGAGGAGAGTCCTTACCATGGAATCCTTTTAGCCAAATGTACTTTGCTGTCTAGAATTTCTTAGGTAAACAAATCTGGAATCTATGGATTTATAGGGCAGAGGTCTCTGGAAAATGTCATGTAAATTATGTAAATATCTGAGTATAAAATAGAGATGTTTCAGATGTTTCCAGACATAAGCAGCTCCTTCTGGATAAATAAGGTGGCTGCATATCTTTCTCAGTGACCTCATCTATTATCTTGGGCCAGAGCACCTCTGACTGAGGAAGATAAAAACCCAGGGAGCATGACTGGGAGTTCTGGACCCCTCCCACTTATACCTGTACCTCTTCATTACTTGTATCTTTGAAACTGTTATAAAGCTTGAAACTTGGTAAGATCTCTGATGTGTGTCGGTCTTATTTGGTAATGTGATCTTTGTTGTGTCTTGTGCTATCTCTCTTCATCATCATTGCCTCATTGATGACATTTCAATCATATGGTAGTATTTTGTAACTTTAAATTTTACAATACAAAACTCTGATCAAATGATTGTCGGTGTTTCATGCCATTTCTTTTGAATGATTCCAAAAGGACTTTGCTATTCCCTACTTTTTAATACAAGGGAAAAAGAGAAAAAAGGGGAGGAAGTAGGAGCAGAAGGAATCTTATCACCAGGACTTTCTGCAAGCCCAGGATCTTTCTTCACTCCTTGGGCCATTGCTGCCGCCACAATCTTTCGATTCCTAGTTCTTGCCCTAGAAACTCCACTTCTAGAAAGCCCACCCCTGGCCTCCTGGGAAGTCCAATCAAGCTCTCCTTGCTTCTTCCGAGAGTGATTAACTCTTGCCCCAGCTACCTGAGAAATCTCTAACAGCATGTTTCTTCCAGAAGATACATTCCTAGCATTCCGAATCGAAACTGGTGGTTTTAAAGGTTAACTAGGACTCTTAACTCAGAGGTCATGGAGAGAATTTGGGGGAAAGGGTCAGTGAATTTGGACAAGACAAATTTACCCTTTATATTCACTCATCTTTAACCAAAATGTATCATCGATTTCAATTTTAAATGTAAGCAAAACCCAAAACAACAAAACAAAACAACTCTTAGAGAAGATACCTGATGGAAGCAAGTTGCACTGGAATGAGCTTTCCCTTATTAAGACCTGTGTGGGACTTCTCTGCTAATGTGTTTTCCTATTATTTAAAAATGATGGTCTCTCTTTCCCTTTCTCCATTCATATTTTCTGTGGGGAGGAGTAGCATCTCAAGTAGTGGAAGAATACTTGCCTGGGGATCAGTGGGTCTAGGTTCTTACTTTTGCTCTGCTTATTGGTAAATCAAAGGGCTGCACTCAATGGTCTTCATCCCTATCTACTTAGCCTTCTAGGAAGTTTTTTATGTTAGATGGGAAATGCCATTCAATAAGTCAAATGTTTTATTTCTAGTGAGAAAGTTATAATATTCCCTTCACCCCCTACAATTCCAGTGCATTGATGAAGTGGAAAACTAACCATGAGAAGCGTGGCATATAATCCTTTTACTTCCGTGTCACCCAAACTTTCTGGAGTGTAACTGTAGGCAGTACAAGCTGGCCATGGAATTCCACCCAGTCAATAGCTTCCAAGTGAATGAAAGTCAGGGGTATAGGTAAAGAGGGACATCTGGGGAATGCTTTGAACTGTGATAGACACTGTTAGGCAACAATGTGCCCATAATGTAGTATGCAGAGGGGTCTAGTGTGGTTATCTTTTTTTTTTTTAGATTTTATTTATTTATTTATTTAGAGAGTGTGTGCACATGAGTGGGGGAGGGACAGAGGGAGAGGGAGAGAGAGAATCTCAAACAGACTCCACACCCAGAGCAGAACCCAACACAGGGCTTGATCCTACAACTCTGAGATCATGATGTGAGCCGAAATCAAGAGCCAGTCCCCTAACTGAGCCACCCAGTGTGGTTATCTTAGAGACCTGGTACAGGGATACTGCTCTTACTCCTCCAAGCTCAGACACTAGCTGATGTGGACAGAGAGTATTGTCTGCACATATAAATTTCTCAAGGTAACTCTGATTTCATACTTTTTTACTCCTAAAAAAGAGGAGCTAAAACTGAGTAAAGATAGCTTTATGTGTTGTTGAGATGTGTTAGGAGTGGGGAGGGAATACTAAAACTCATGGGCCATAATAATTGTTTCCACTGCCTTCATTCTTCTCCTGTCTTATGTGCTTTGACTTTTAGGTTAGTCACCCACAAATACAGTCTTCTCTTTAAAGACCTTCTATGAATGCTCTAAACTCCAGGTTGAGGGAAGATCTCAAAGGTGAGGTAAAGAAGAGAGCAATGTGCAATGGAAGTTCCTGTCCACCTAAAGCTGAGGGGAGAAGTGCCCCAAAGCACTGGAAATGAGGATTTGGTGTGAATGTGCGATTCATACCACATTTTCTCAGCAAAATTACATGTGATGTTTTCAGACAGAACCAGCAAGCCATTTAAAGATTCAAAGATGAGTAATAATCAGAATGGGGCCCTATGGATAGACTCTGTAATAATAATAATAATAATAATAATAATAATAATAATAATGAGAGTGGATTGGAAAATAGAGAAATAATTTTTAGAAAGTTGATATAAAATATACTGTAAGAAGAGCTGCCTATAGAACTGGAGAAAGGGTCCTGAGAAACTGTTCCCAGAGTCTCAAAGACATTTCCTATGACAAAAATTAAAGTCAGAGAAAAAGATTTCAAAGAAGCAATAGAAAGGTTCAGAGAAAAATGAAAAGGCAACAGAAAATAATGAAAAAGGGATGCCTGGGTGGCTCAGTCAGTTAAGTGTCTGCCTTCAGCTCAGGTCATGATCCCGGGGTCCTGGGATCAAGTCCCACATTGGGCTCCTTGCTCAGCGGGGAGCCTGCTTCTCACTGTGCCTCTGCCACTCCCCCTGCTTGTGCTCTCTCTCTGACAAATAAATAAATAAAATCTTAAAAAAAAATAAAATCACCTTAACCATTTAAAAAAAAAAAGAAATAAAATGATGAGAAATGAACTAAGGGAAGTGTGAGAGAAAAACAACACAGAAAGAACAAACGTGACTGAAAACACAGTCATATATTTAGTGGCAGGTTTGACAACATCACCCAGAATGAAATAGAAAAAAACAATGGCATAAAAAAAGATTATAGACAAGGTACTGGATATGGAAGAAAAACAAAGGAGATCCAATATATACTAATTGACATTTCTGAGAAAGAGAACAGAACAGATGGAACAGAAATGATTTCAGTAATATAAAAGAAAACAGTTTCCGTCAATTAGAGCTTGAATCAGCACACTGAAGGGTAACAGCATGATCCAGTAAAGTTTGGCACAACATAGTCAACACCAAGCCATATCCTTAAAAAGTCACTGAATATGAGGTAAAGAAAGATTTATATGGACATGAAGAAAAGAAATGAAGTCACAAATAAGGTGAATGTCTGCCTGACTCTAGACTTCTTCATAGTAATGCTCAATGCCAAAAGATGGTGAAAGAATGCCAACAAAGTTCTGAATAAAACAAAGTGTCAGTAAATAGTTTATTAACTGCAAGTTCAAGTCTAAAGGCCATAGATATTCTCAATAATGTAAGTATTTAAGCAATACAGTAAATAGGAGTCCTTGCAAAAAATAAATCCAATGGACCAAGAGATGATTCAAAACAAATGTAGTCAGTTTAATGAATAGGGTTGATCTTGAAACACCCAAATTGAAAATCTTTATTCACATTCTCTAGGCTTCAAACCGTCCCAGTCAAATCTTCCTTTCTTGTTCTTATAACAATATCTTAGCTTGATCTCATCACTTTTCCAGTAATTTCAAGTATTCAGACTCCAACAAAGCTTCTTCTTATCTCATATTCAATTTAACTCTTATTTTCTTTTCACTCCAAGGTTGGGCACCTACAGCAAATGAGGGGTACCGGAATACGCCACCCCCAAATATGCCTCTTTGGCATAAGAATTATTTCGAGTGAAATACAAATGACCACCAGTAGACTAGGAAAAGCTCTTCACTTCCCCTTAACTGTCTAAAAACAGAGCACAAATTTTCCCTTTGGTAAAATACATTTATACTTATAAAGGAAATTTCCATTTGTAAAGATGTCTCCATACCAGGAAGAGAGCTACTCCCAGAGACAGCTCTTATCACCGGTCTTATCTGCATAACAAGACAAGCCTTATTAATCATACATTTCCTTCTGAAAGAGGACTCAACTCCCTCCATTTTGACCTCAGTCTGTACATTCTAATTGATTAAGTTCTTCTTTCCAGCTTATCTCTTAACTCAGGCGAAAGACCCTGCTGGCAAGGAGGTCAAAGCGTCCCGTGATGGGAAGCGAGACTACTTCCTCAAGCAATGGGGACTGCCCTGACGACAGCAAGACCCCATGTGATTGACCCCAAGACAATGATCAACCTGACCTTTACTGCCCACCTGTAGTATGAACCTACAGGTATTTTCACTTGAGAAACAGTCTTAGTCTGCTGTCTTCCTGGTGAGAGCTTCACTGAAATAAATTCCTTTCTTATTTCACCACCGCTCATTTCTCTGCTTCTGGATTTTATCAGCAGCCAGTGGCCGAACCTGGTCTGTTTGGGACCCCTGGAGCCGGCTGCTCTCGCACTCCTGCACCTCGGTTCACTCCTGTAACTCCTCCCCACCACAGATGCTCAAAACCCCTTATCTTTTGTTTAGCCTAAGATGGTATGTAAGCCTCAACCATCTGGCTGCCTCCTTGAGCCACATTTTGCTTTGTGGATTTCTATGTGTAGTACATAATTAAAACTGTTTTTTCTCTTGTTAATCTGTCTTTGATCAGTTTTATTTGTGGGTTCCAGCCACTAAACCCAAGACAGTGGAGGAACAAAGATTTTTTCTTCCCCTACACAGATGTCCTTCCTTCTTCTCTCTGCCTTCCCGTGTCTCCCTTCCACCCAGCCTCCTTTTCTCCTCTGGTGCACTGTGGGGAGAGGAGAAATGGGTAAAAAGGGGTGAAGAACACTTGATGGTGTCTTTGGGTGTTTTTCAGAGTGTTACTGCTTCTCATTCACTCTGCCTGACAAGAAGTCCACATGCTCGTGTTCAAGAGGTGCACGTTTGAATTCTTTGAGGTCCTTCCAGGACCTCTTTCTTCCCAGACAAGCAACTGGTGTTTTGGTAAGACCTCTTTGACTCCAACTCAGCTCCTACCTGCCATGGTCTACTCCACAGTCTGTCTCCCTGCTGAGATTCTCTTGCCTGGCAGGCTGTCTCCTTAGATGGCATACTAACAAGTCGGCTCAACCCAGCTAGCTTGTGGGCACCCAACCCTCAGGAAACTCATGCATCTGGTCATGAAATATCTGGAGTACAAGCTGCTCCACCAACACCGCACTCTCTTCCTTTCTTTCTTTCTCCAGGTTTTGTTTTGTTTTGTCTGTCTCAGCTATGCACAGAGTAGAAGATCAGCAAGTGTGCAATTGCCCAAAGAGAATGAGTGGCCTGTCTCAGATTTTTTTTCAGGCACCACAAATCTCTACCAGTGATTCTTACATTGTCCCTCATTTTGGCTTGCTGTGTGTGTTTGTGGGGGAGTGCGGAGGAGGAAGAGCACAGCACAACCCTTCTTACCCCCACAATCTTCCCTAAGTTATTATCTTCTGCATATGTAGGCTGGAGTGGGAGGTGATAGCAGGGTTGGAACTGCCATGCATCCTGAAAGTTCTGGAGAGTATGTCTGGGATTCCTTGGTACTTGTCTCTAGAAATTGGGGGTACTTTATATCTATGTACAATTCAGAGGCTTTATCTCCAGTTCTGGAGGATTCCTATTGTACATCTGCTTCATGCACTCAGGAAAGAATGGAGAAGCTGTGGTACAGGACATGGAGTAAATGTGGATTTATTTTAATAGCTTACTAATTGTCAGAATTATAGTTACAGAATAATATGTGTTTTGAATTTTGAAAACATAAAAATCAAGGCTAACTGATATCGGGAGATGGAAGGAGGAAATGTGGAAGAAATTGCCAATTTTTAAAAATCTTTCATGGCAAGGAGTAACAAAATTGAATTATATGGTTAAAAATTATGCTTTCAATCTAACAGTGTTTTTTCCCCTTAATTCTATTTTTTTTAAACCTTAGAGTAAATGTTCTCACCTAGAGGTGATTTTCACCCACTTTCCCAGGGGCATTTGGCCCTGCCTGGAGACATTTTTGGTTTCCCACTGGGGAAGGAGGATGTTTCTACTGCTGTCTAGTGGGTAAAGGTCAGGGATGCAGCTAAAATCCAGGAAAGGATTAATAGCTCACCAAAGTCATTTCAAAATTACTTTAAGTTGAAACCATCTGAACAATCAACAGCCACAAAAACAAACACTACCTACCCTTAAAGCAGAGTCTCCTGAAAACAGAGCTGCCATAGATCCTCCTCCGAAGGAGTTTCCCATCTGGGAGAAGACTGATACTTAGCAGCAGGAAGTTTAAACTCAGCTGTCCATAAGCATCAAAAAAAGCCTAAGAGATTCTTCTATACTTTTCCATTGATGCCCAACCGCCTCTGCCTTTTTGTTAAGTTCATTTATAAACTCTTACCTCTGGCCCTTCAGTGAGTTACTCATTACTAGTGCTCCCAAGTGCTTTTGTAAATAAACCCAAACTCTTCTCCTGTCAATCTATCTATTTTCGGTTAATTTGTAGGCTCCCAAACATTTGAACCTAAGTAAATAGAGGAAAAGTTTCCCTCCCAACACCTACAATGCATAGGCCAGCCCTGCAACAACAAAAGGATATATTTTAAAAATTAAAGTGAGTGTTGAAGAGAAAATTTTCCTAAAATTCAATAATTTATCCAATATTACCACAGTTTTGTTGTGGTTGTTAAAGTGAAGTGAAATAAAACTGAATACTTAAAAATATATAGCTCTTATACCACGATTTTGGTTTTATTGAATTATCTCTATTTCTTCTATCTGTATATGTACATACAGAGATGTTTGGAATGGTGTTCATAGTATGATTGATGATGGGTATTTCTAAGTAGTGGGATTTGGAGTGATTTTTTTCTCTTCTTTTTTCCCCTTAATCTGAAGTTTATTTTTCAATAATGATGAATATAATGTTTACAAAAACAATGGATTTTCTCTTCTTCCCCACAAGAAAAGCAACAGCAAACAATAACAAAACCTCTTCAGCAGTTCTCCACGTGGCTCTGGAGAAAAGTCCCTTGTCAGTACTAAAATAAAATGACACAAGTATCAGTAACCAAGGCCAACAATGCATGTGTCTGCATAGTAGAAGAATGTCTTCGGGGCTGCTTGAAATGACCTTTCTGGGCTGAAAAGGGCAGGCCAGTCCTCTCTTAACCTCCTTATTCTTGCTCGCCTCCATTTTCAAGAGCAAAACACATCAAAAAAGAAGGCCTCTGAAAATTCTTTAATAAATCTTCTCTTCCTTCCATTCCATGCCATTCAGGTGATGGTCTGTTTGTGTCCAGGGGATTATCTCATTGTCTGTCTCACTTTGTCCATTCCTATCTGTCCTCTGCACACGCAATGGAGACCCACCATGGAGTGGTGGGAGAGCAGAGGCCTTGCTTGCACAGTTAGTTCCTGCCCTCTTTCATGGAGGAACAAAGCTCTTTCATCCCTGCATCTTCTATTTGCACAACAGTTGCAAGAATTATTTTATCCCTAAAAAATTTCCTTGAATAATTTCTACCTACTGCATGAAACAATGGTCCCTTTTCAGAAAACTTTTAAAAGGACTAAAAAGTAAATCTCCTTTTTTTTTATGGGCACCAAAGTAAAGCATATGTGCTCTATTTGGAGAATGCAGATGCCTCAAGCTGTGGCATTTCTTTCTCCAGCTCTCAGCAAGTGGCCATTTAGGCTTAATTGCTCCTCACAGCACAGTCCAATTAAGAACGGGCATCAGCAGGGTAAGGGCTATTTGTTAATCCATAAAAGGTATGAGAGACAGTACTTGTTTTGCCTGCGGTTTTCATTCACATGTTTGGGTGAAAATCTAAACAGCTGGAACTCTCAGCAAGTGATATGTGTGTGTATTTAATCTGTTGGTTATGGGCAAGATGAGGGTATGAATGTATTTTACAAAAACCAAACTTTCCCTTCTCATACAAAGGAGAATTTTGTCAAGATATTACTGAAGCCTACCAAAGTCTGAGATTTGAAATTGTATTGGGGAGGGGGCTGCAGAGCTACCTTAGAGGAGAAGCCTCTGAACCAAGGAGGTTTCTCTGCAACACAAGGATGGCTTTCATCCCTGGGAGAGTGATTTCCCTATTAAAGCACAAAATTCTAGCAGAACATATTGTGAGTTGTTGTTTTTAGCATTTGTTTTTAATTTTTTGAGAAATTGCTTTCTGTACATCACTTTGATGTGATACAGGGAGAAATGCCATTCTACACTGGGGACAGGATAAACTGACAAGAAATGGGAAGTGTCAGAGTGACAATGTGCCTCTTGCAATAGGATGCAAATAGACAAACATGGGAAGAAGCATATACATTATGTCACTGTTAAATATTCTCCACTAGCTGAAAGGTGTCCACACTTCCTTCTGCATGAAAAAGAATCTGATGGGCAACAGCCAGGTTGAGGGGCATCTACTGGTCTCTCACAAGTCTAGAGGCTTCCATTTTCAGAGAAGGGGAAAATCAAAAACACCCCGGAGTGACCTGCCCGTCAGCTGGCTCATGAAATCCTGGGGTCATATGATGAGGTATGTTGTCTAGAAAAGTCAGACATAAGTAGCCTTGGGAATCTGGGAAGGTAGGAAGAAAGGATATTTGATAGCTTTGCCTTCCCAGAGCAGAGTGAGATTGGGTGCCAAAGACCTTTCATGATTTACAAGTTGGTTAGGCTTTGAAGACAGGCAGAACTATCAGTCCATTTCGTTGTTTCTTCCTCCCCAGTTTCTTCCTTTCCTAACCCCAACTCCCTGGGAGATTCTGCTCCATTCATAGCATGTGTGACCTCCTTGACCTTCCCTCTCCAAGCACAGACAGAAAAGGAAGACCTGAGCAATTATTCATGCATCCGGATGTTCAGTGGTCCATCAACCTGCATAACAAGGGCTAGGGATTTTTTTGTTGTTGTTGTTCTTCAACTAAATGAAAGCCTTCCCCCTACCCCTTGGTTTTGTTTTTACCTTACTGTCAATTTTTAACCAACATAGCTTTGATGAGTGAAACCTTTGCTGATTTCAGGACCATATCTACCGTCATATTAATGCTTCATCTCTGGAAAATGCCCTCACACACCTGCCTCTCAGTCTGTATTCTGGTGGGCTGCGGGCTTCAGGTAATGATATTTACCAGGCTCATTGAAATGTCACACTTAGGACTGAGCCCTATAAATTATTATTGTGCTCGTGTTATATTGTAAAGGTAAAGGTCAGATCCGAGCTCAGATTTATTCACACCCATGATGCATTTCTGAGAGAAGAAAAATAAGCTATTGGGTCTTTCAGTTGAAAGTACATACAAATGAAGGTAGGGTGTTTTTTCGTTTGTTTGTTTTGTTTTTGTTTTTCAACAAAGGAAAAGAAATGACCATAAAATGAGTAGGTTTTAGAATTAATAAAAGAAGAAATAAGCTCATCAAAGGTATATAAAGACTACCTTCAATTTTCTGCACATTTTCTGACAGTCCTGACAGGATGACTAAGGGAAACTACTGAGAATTGATCACTGTGTAGTGACTGAGCAGGTCACCCTCACTCTCCTAGGACTTAGATGGCCCTCTAGTTCCACAAGGAAAGCTGTTTTCTGGCTGGAAAACCAACATTGGAGTCAAGCACCTTTGTGCACAGTTAGTCATGAAGTACATGGCTTTTACTTTCAAATGAAAATTCAAAGAGCAGGATTACTAACAGTATTAGACCCCACTAGTCCTAAACCCAAGGAGGCAGCTCAGTGAGAGGTTGTTTTTTTAAAGTAGGATCAAAGAAAAATTGATAGTGGAGGCTTAGAGTCAGATAGACGTTTTTCTCCAATTTCTTTTTGTAAATGTTGAGAAGGATAAGCAAGAAATACTAAAAAATGTGAAAGTGAATCAGGTAATATTCTTTTATGGGCTGAGTGTTGTTAGCTGTCAGCACTTAATAAAAAGTCTCAGACCATCTACATCAAATGATTTTCTTCCCATAAAATTTGGCTTTTGAGCTTTGAGAGAATCTACTGGACTCACCCCTATTTGTCTAGCTCATTCAACCTTTTAAGGATTATTTCCACATGGAGAATGAATGTTGGAAGGGTGTGGTCTTCCACACTCTTTTACTTGCCTCTTTCATTTCTGTGGTTTCTCCTTCTCCCCTCTTTTCTCCTCCTCCTCCTTACATTTCTCTGTTGAATCTCAGTGTCTTTATTTTAATACGCTCCTCTTCTGATGTTCTCTTAGAGATTTTTTGTTCTTTATTCACTCATGCATAGTAATTACCACAACAAACTCTTACGTGCTTACTTTGTGGTTGGCACTGTACTGGACATAGCAAGGAAAGGATACTTTGTGTTGGATCCTATTTGAGGCATTTGCTAATCTTTGCAATTTTCATAGGAAGAAGAAAAATATGATCATGCTTTTAAAACCTTATAAATAATATACAAATTAGGAACTAGTAAATGCATACTCAGGTCTACCCCCTGTTATTCCACCCACAAAAGAATATTACTTGATTCACTTTCAATTTTTTTTTTTTTTTTTTAGTATTTCTTGCTTATCCTTCCCAACATTTACAAAAAGAAATTGGAGAAAAACGTCTACCTGACTCAGCCTCCACTATCAATTTTTCTTTGGTCCTACTTTTAAAAAAATTATTTGTGAAAACAGTAACTGCTGCTGCAAATAGCTTTCTCTGAATGAAACAGCTTGTCTTAAGGGAAACAGAGTCAGGTAATAGGAAGTACAGATAGCTCACCCCAGAGAAAAGAGGAATAGGGGAGCTCCACCTGATATTCCTCTCTCTCTCTCAGCCCGGCCATTTCCTTCCTCACTGTTTTCCTGTGTTTTTCTATTCTTCCCTAGATGGAGTGTTTTTGATGCATCAGAGAGTTCACAGTCCTTTTCCAGAGACATGAGCAGTGAGTTGGAATCACAGCAACATTGTGACTTCCTTACTCAGGACTATGAGGCTTACTTTCAAACCAGAGGCTAACAGATAAGCACTGCTAAATGTAAGTCATTTGCAAATCATCTTTCCTTCAACAAGCATTTATTGGGTGACAACTTTTCCAGGCACTGTTTTAGGCACTGGAATATATGACTGAACAAAACAAACCATCATCCTTGTCCTTGTGGGTCTTTAGTTGGAAAGAGAAACAATACATAATAAATCTAATATATAAGTTCATTATCCAGCTATAGGAAATAAAAAATTTCTTTATCCTTCTATCCATCTTAGGTTCATTGGGTGGGGTTTTATAAATTAGACTGACAGAAGACAGATTAAGAAGAGGATAAAATAAACAGAAGTTTATGAACATGCGCATCACATGTATACACGGGAGTATTTGGTGATGAGTAACTCAAAGGGATAGTTAGAACTCAGGCTTCTATAGCATCTTAACAAAGAACAATACATTTTTGGGGAAGTGACAAGACAAAGGAAAAGAACTTTGAGTTTTAGGGCAGCAAATTGTCAGAAGATAAATATAAGGGGTAACTAATGGAAGGTAAAGGCTAGTTAGTGAAGTTTGTTAGGTAAGTTCCTCTGGTGCTGTCTATGGGCTGATACGAGTGTAGAGTTATCTCTGGTGATTAACTTCTGTCCTTCTTGGTAGAGAGGGGAGGGGGGACATCTTTACAAATTTATGTCCTGCTGAGGCAAATAGTGGGAGGAGAGAGAGCTTTTCTTACATTTGCTTCTTCTAAAAATTGCCTTCAGCTCAAAATAATCCTTATGCCAAAATTGCATACTTTGGAGTGGCATATTCTACCACGCTTCATGGTTTATTAGAAGGCTATGAGTACTATGGAAAGAAAGAAAATGAAGAGCAAAATAAAGGGATCAGAAGTACAACAGTGTCGCAGTTTTAGGATAAGTGTTGCAAAGTTGGCCTCAATGAGACGACATCAGAGAGAACTCCCTTCTTATCCAGGCCCCATTTGTGCTCCCAGCAATATTAGGAGAGCTGGCTCACAATCAGCTTTGCTATAGATTACTTTACATGGTGTGGGAAGAGCTGCTGTCTCATAAAAGGAGCTACTAAGAGAAGAGTGGGAACAGGGCTACAGTTTTTATCTATTTCCTCCTGGTGTAGAAAAGAGTGAGGTAGGTAAAGAGAGATTGCAGGCTTTACAACCATACTGGGGATGTGGTGCTCTCTATTTCTTAGTGCAACTTTGATACCTTTTTTTTTTTTTTTTGGTTGATGCCTCATTTCTGAGCCACTAGGTGGTATCCACAGAAAACCATAGTTTCAATTTAGATATGCCAGTGTAAAAGTATGTTGCAGAGCTTCTATGGAGAGTTTTTGTTCAATCCACTTGAGGTCTGTGAGTGTTTAGGTCTATGTGCATGTATGTTTGTGTGTATGTGAACAGAATTAGTCTTTTCTTGTTGGTAAAAGATGCTATCTCTGTGCAAGTTTGTGTAGATTTATTTTGCTTTATACAGATAATGATTTGTAATCATTGCCTTATTCATATATTCAGTTATGTTAATAATTAGAGTTTGTGATATTTCTAAACTGTAGAACTGATTCTATAGCATGTCTCTTTTTGTACCGTCTAGAGTAAGGTTCTTAAAATTGTTTGGTCACTCAGAGCATTTCTAATGGAGACTGACTATTTAATTCCCTTCTTTGAGGGAACTTGGAGTCTGATAAGTAATACGTCAGAAATGATTATGGAAAAGCAAACCATGAATGTGTCCCAAAAGAATAAGTATGTCTTTGGGAAATGAAAAGAATCTCCTGAATTTCCATCCTGTCACACGTTAAATTGAGAGCCATTTAGATGAGATCACACCCCCTGCAGTGCCCAAGTTGTATGTTTGAAAACAGACTGTGCCCCCATTTCTTCTGAATGTGCAGGCAAGAGTGCCTACTGTTTTCTAATACACTTTTTGTTTGGTTTGGCTGGGGGTGGGGTGGGTTGCTATAGGATTTGCAATAGGCTGATGGTAACTCGTTCTTTCTCTCTTTCTTTTCTTTTCTTTCTTTCTTTCTTTCTTTCTTTCTTTCTTTCTTTCTTTCTTTCTTTCCTTTCTTTTCTTTCTCTTCCTTCCTTCCTTCCTTCCTTCCTTTCTTCCTTCCTTCCTTCCTTCCTTCCTTCCTTCCTTCCTTCCTTCCTTTCTTTCTTTCTTTTAGAGTAATAATAGATCTTCTGGGGATCAGGCTATGGGACAAAATGCAGAGCCATAGTTTTGCTGAGAGGGAGCTAAGTGTGGGATCAGGGGGTGTGGAAGGGTGAGCAAGACACTCTTCCTGTCTGAGGAAAAAGGAGGGCCTGGTATGGAAAGGTCTGAGCTCATTTCAAGTTCTACAGGCATTAAATATGAAGGAGAAGTCATCAGAAGCTGCAAAAGGAGAAGCAGGAATTGTGTAGGTCCAGTTTTTTCCTCCTACACACTTCTTGCTGTCAGAAGCAAACACCAGCTTTGCTGGGTGCTACTCTGTGCTGTTTAGGTTAGCCAGCCAGCCTCCATGCCCAGGCCTTAGACCCCGAACTCTGAGTTGGAATTCCTGCTCCCTCCCTCACCGTGTGGCTCTGGTCCAGGCCCTTCACTCACTAGGTCAGTTTCCATCTAGAAAGTAAAGATAATATGATACGTCCACAGCAAGAAAGTGGGTGAGAGTTCCGTGCTTTGTAGGGGAAAGGAATTAGTACTCTAATTCCTCTTGTTATAACTCATGTACAGAAAAATAAGGACTTTTGAGAAGATTATGTAATTTACAAGAAGTTTTAAAAAAATTAAATGGCTTGGAATACAAATATAACAGATTCTCGATTTTTGCTGCCTCCATCTGAAGAACACATTTGATTAAAACCATTAAAGAGCCAGGAATGATTTCAAGCATTTTCCCGTTTCTGATGGGTATGTTACTTGAACAATAAAAGCTTAGAGAAAGTTCTGGATTATAACATATTATTTGGGGCTAGAACGAACACTGATATAAAGTTTTCATTCCACCCTTCTAATTTAACAGTGTGTGTCATTTGCAACCAGGCATATAGTAAAAGACTTAGTGATGACGAAAATAGCAAATTTATTATTTCTGTATTTTCTTACGATGTTATTTCTTTGAGCAGGGCTGAGGTGGTCTGCTTGGCTCTCACTTTTTAAAAAAGAATCACATTTTAGTCAATGTAAATTATCCAAGGGCTGATGATCAAGGAAATAGATTATGCAGCTCCTTTGCTCCTCTATTTTCCTTTGACTCCTTAATTTTAGAGAGATTGTGCTACTTTTTAGCACCTCTATTAGAGAAAGGACAGAGATAACAGAAGAAAAGGAAGGAGAGTTGACCATATCACTACCTGTTAGTTAATGAGGCATAGGGCTCCAAGAAGGAAGAGTAGAGATTGCATCAAATAAAGGGAGGACAGTGAATTTTTACTAAAATAGGTTTCCTGACACATCACTAACAATTCCTCACACCCGCCATCTCCGCACCTCCAGCTTGTTAAGGTGTGTAGGTAAGTACCAAGTAAATCTGTACTGCCACTGTGTGGGGCTGATTTCCAAGATGGTCCCCATTGACTCCCACCTCCAAACATTCCATGTAATCCCCTCCCCTGGAATGACTTGCTTCAAACCAGTGAAATGCTGTAAAAGTGATGGGTATCACTTTCATGATTAGGTTTCAAAGACTGACTTCCAAATAAGCAGAATCTCTTCATTGCCTACTCATCTTGCATGCTTTCATGAAGCAAGCTGCCATGCTGAAGAGGACTAATGTGGCAAGAAACTGAGTGTGGTCTCTGGCCAACAGCCAGAGAGGAACTGAGGTCCTCAGTCCAACAACCTGTGAGAAAAACTCCAGCCAACAAATATGTGAACTTGGAAGTGGATCCTTCCCTAGTCAAATCTTCAACTAGTCATAGGAAGACCCACAGGTAAATAAGAAGAGTCTGATTTCTCCTGCTCTGGCAGGTGCAGGAAATGTGGGTTCTGGGAGGCAGAGCAAAAGCAACCCAAACCCTTTTCTAGGATAAGCAGGGAACAGACCTAGACATGAGACATTTAGGAGCTACGAAGGAAGCTGCAGGAGTTTAAAATTCCAAAATAAAACTATGTGGGCTATGAATAAGCTTGAAGTTTTCCATATCAATATGAAGAAAGGAAGAGTCAGGAAGTAGAAGGAATGAGAGGCAAATAGAAAAAACCATACAGAGGTCTCCCATCCAGATGGCAAAGAATCTGCTCCAAAAACTAGTTCAAAATAAGCCCAGAAGGGTTAGGATGAAATACAAGAATGCACTTTCTCATGCCCAGAGACAGTCCCTGATGAGATGAAGCCATGATTAAAAACTGGCAAATTCATGAGAAAGAGTCCCGATTCAATTTAACTTACATCTGTACCTAAACTGTACTCTAACTTGGGGATCTTATATAACTATGATTCCTTTTCTTGAAAGGATTGATGCTTAAAACATTTTTAAGAATACGAAATGTTTTTAAAATTCAAGTTATAAATTCTAACTTCTACTCTTGTCCCCAGGCACCCAGGTCACTTCCCTAGAGACAACCAAAATTAATAGTTTCTTGTATCCTTCTAGAGATACCATAAATAGACCCAAATAAATATATGGATTAATCTTTTTAAATGCCCTTTAAAAGCTGAAATGGTAGCTTACCATATACACTATTGTGTACCTTGTTCCCTCTCTTACCAATATATTTTTATATTTCATATCAGTACATAAGAAGATTCTTTATTCTTGTTTATGGTTGTACAATATTCCAATATATTAGCATTCCATATTTTACTTAATTATTTACCTACTGATAGATACTTAGGCAATTCCCAATCTTTTCGCTATTATAAGCAATTCTGTAACTAATAGAGTTTTGTATACATCATTTTGTGCATGTATAAGTATATCTGTGGGATAAATTGATGGAGGTGATATGCTGGACCAAAGAGTATGTTTATGAATTGTTTTGACAGATTCTGCCAAATTATTCTCTGTGGAGATTATACCAAGTTACACTCCAATGAGCAATGTATGGGAAGGCCTATTTTTCCCACTCACACTAATACCTTATGCCAGTAAGCTATTTGATCTTTATCTCACTGGTAAGTGAAAAAATGATCTCAGTGTAGTTTAAAATTTTTTAAAAGATTTATTCATTTGAGACACAGAGATACAGAGCATGAGCAGGGGGAGAGGCAGAGGGAGAAGGAGAGGGAGAAGCAGGCTCCCCGCTGAGCCAGGAGCCGGACGTGGGGCTTGATCCCAGGACCCCGGGATCATGACCTGAGCCAAAGGCAGATGCCCAACCATCTGAGCCACCCAGGCACCCCTGTAGTTTAAATTTTTATTTCTCCTATTGCAAGGATGTTTTTATATGTTTCAAAGCCATATGTGTTTTTTTTTCTGTGACTTGACTATATTCTTTCCCCTTTTATCTATTTATTTATTAACTTTTATCTGTTATGTGTAGCAATTCTTTATGTGTTAGGATAACTAGCTATAACCTCCAAAGAGTTCTCCTAGTTGGTGCTTGTCATATCATTTTGCTTGCTGTCTGTTGTCCTGCCAAAACACTTTTTAATTGTTGTGGTTGAACTGAACAATCTCTTCTTGAAGGCATCTGGATTTTGTCATACCTCTAAAAGCCAGGAAGACATGACAAAAATTCTCCACATTTTCTTCTAGTACTTTTACAGTTTTATTTTTTAACATCTAAATATTTATTCCATCTAGAATCTGTCCTTAACATGTGAGGTGTAGATTTAGTTTCATTTTATTTTTCCAGATGTCTACTCAGTTGTGCCAACACCATTTATTGAGCAATCATCTTTTTACACCAGAGTTGAAATGTCACCTTTATCAACTCCTAAAATTTGTATTTGGGTATATGTCTGTACTTTCTATTCGTTTCATTGATTTTTCTATTCAAGTCCTTTTGTTATTGTATCTTTATAATCTGTTCAATGGAGCTAATTAAAAAAACTTCCCTGAATACTTTGGTTTGTTTACTTCTCCATTTGAACTTTACCACCACCTTATCTAACTTGCAAAAACCACTGTCAGTAATTTCACAGAGACCGCATTGTATTCCTATTATACCTTAGGGACAAGTGACATCATTATGATGTGATAGCTTTCTTTCCAGGAACATGGTATTCTTTTGTGCCTCTCAGAAGGACATGAATGTTTTTATATAGATCTTACATGTTTCTTGTGTGTTGCTATTTTATTGGGGGTGTTTTCTTCCTTTATTTCTTCTAATTGATATTATTTGTGCATATAGAGACTATTTCTCTACCTTAGTTTTATATCTCCTGACATTTCCCATTTCTTCAAATAATTTTTCAGTTGCTTCTCTTGGATTTTCCAGGTGGAGAATCATATACTTGTAATAATTATAGTTCCCCCCCCTTTTCCAATTTTTACACATTTACCCTTTTGTCTGTGTTCACTAGTCCCCTCCAACAAAATAAATAGTTACGATCACAGAAAACACTCCATTTGTGACATTTGGGACTGGGAATGTCCTTGGGTTTCTCATTAAGGGGGATGCTGCCTCTTGGATTAACAGTGATAAAACATAACAAATTATCTATCCCATTTTATTAATCACTTTAAAAAAATCCAGAATAAATGTTGACATTTATGCTTTTTTAAAGAATTTATGCAATTATTTTTTCCTTATGTTTATTAATGTGGTAAATTACATTGGTAATATAATTAATATTTAAGATAAACAGAATAATGTCTCCCAATGGTATCTACATCCTAATCCTTGGAACCCATGAAGTTTACTTTATGTGGAACTGCAGATGTGATTCAGCTTCTTGAGATGGAGAGATTATCCTGGGTTATCTGAGTGGCCCTAGATGTAATTACAAGTGTCTTTATAAAAGGGAGGCTGAGGGAGATTTGACGCAGAACAAGGCCATGTGACACTGAAGCAAGATGTTATGCTTTGCAGATGGAGGTAGGGGCCATAAGCCAAGGAATGCAAGGAATGCAGTTCTAGAAGCTGGAAAAGGTTAGGAGATGATTCTCCACTGGAGGCTTCAGAGGGAGTTTGGACCTGCTGACAAATTGATTTTGCCCCAGGAAAACTAATTTCAGACTTGTGGCCTACCAGACTGTAGGAGAATATGTGTGTGTTGTTTAAGCCACCATGTCTGTGGGGGCTTTGTTACAGCAGCCACAGGGAACTAATACAATGTTCTATATCATTCAGTTACTGAGCCTGTCTTACACTTCTAGAGGAAAGCCTATTTATTTATGATGTTTTATTCTTTTAAGGTACAGCTGGATTCTGTATTAAAAATTGAAAAATGGGGTTGCCTGGGTGGCTCAGTCGTTAAGCGTCTGCCTTCAGCTCAGGTCATGATCCCAGGGTCCTGGGATCCAGCCCTGCATTGGGCTCCCTGCTCAGTGGGGAGTCTGCTTCTCCCTCTCCCACCCCTGCTGCTTGTGCTCCTTCTCTCGCTGTGTCTCTCTCTGTCAAATAAATAAATAAAATCTTTAAAAAAAAATTGAAAAATGTTATCCTATGATGTTTTAAAAACTCAACCACGCTGTTGAACACTTAGGTCCTTACGAGAAGCAGCATTATTTTGTGGTTGTGAGCACAGCTTTTTGAGTTAGGAAGTCTACCTTAGATGTACTGGCTATGTCTTCTAATCTCTCAAGATCACAAACTTTAAATCTCTCTGTGCCTTAGTTTTCTAATCTATAAAATGGAATGGTGAGAGAACCTTCCTTAACAGACACTGTAGAGGATTAAGTGGAAAAAATACATGTAAAGCACTGAGAGCAGTGCCTGGAATGGAAGAGATGCTACTGAAGTGTTTGCTTTCATTGCTGTTCTGCTGTGACTTCAATGTAATGCTCAGGTGTTGTTGAGATCCCGATGATGGAACATGTCCCTCTTCGGAAACAGACATTCTCATGAGTATCAGCCACACAGTGTGTTCTACAGGGTCCTCCCCTTGCACAGTCCCCTCCAAGGAGAGATCTGGCATGGGCTCTCTCCTCTCCTCCAGCCTGCTGCTCCCCTTGATTGTTTCAGTGATTGACTGCTGTGAAACAAAGCACCCCAAAACTTAGCAGAGTAGAGCAACAAAAATGTATTATTTCCCAAAATTCTGAAGGTTGTTGGGGCTCAGGTGGTGGTCTCCTGCTGGTGTAGGCTGAGGTCACTCAGGCAGCTGCACTCTGCTGGGAGCTTGGTGGAGGCTGAATGTCCAAGGTAGCCTCTCGTCCTCCAGAACCTCTCTCTATGTGGCCTCTCGCCCTGCAGCCATCTAACTTGAGCTTTTTCAAACCATTTTAAGACATCAAAAGCAGGAGCTCCCAGGATTCTTGAGGATAGTATTCCAACACAATCTCTTGGTCAGAGCAAGTCATAGGCCAGCTGAGATTCAAGGGGAAAGGAAATAAATTATGCCTCTTGACAGGAGGTGCTGATGGAGAGGGGAGGAATTATGGATGGCAGGGTTGGAGACTGCATACACCTGGTGCATCCCACTGTCTTGTGTATAGGATCATTGGCGGGATCCCAAGCAAAAGGCTTGAGCCCAGGCATCTTGCAAAGTGTCCATACCTCCCAGGGGAAACACATGCATGCTTGCCAAGTGAGTCCTGGGAATGCTGCCATTTATCCTCTCAAGTATTGTATACTCCAGCAGCTTCAGGGGGCTCTGCAGCCCCAGTGCTTTCAGAAGGAGATGCTCAACAGTCCCCAGTGTAGTGGAAGGGGTTACTGTGTGGTCAACCCCCCATGTTTGAGTAGTTCGAGTGATTTCTCTTAGGGTTTCTCTCCTTCCCTTGACTTAAAGGAGGAAATCACCACTTCTCTCCCCTCCCCCACTGGAGATCAACCGAGTGGTGATGGACAATCACCATCCAAAGACAGACTAACTAAAGGTTGGGGAAAGCATGTGACACTATGTAAGTCTCCAGATATTTCTTGCCTTCTTCCTATTTACCCAGAGTCCCTTAACAGAGTCATGCAGAATTATAAAATGTGAGGGCTGGGTTCACCCTACAGAGAGTCCAGTTCAATGACTTCCAGCTAGGCTTCAGACTATTTAAGATTTTATTACCCTCCTCCCACAATATAAGAGCAACAATAGGGAGGGAGCAAGAGGACTTCCGGCAACTCCCTCTCTCCTTCTCCAGCTTTTATGTGTTTCATAGGTTTGGTTTCCATGTAGATTTTGTTTAATCAAGAGTTTCACTGTTAATACCAGTGTGAAATCTCTGAGTACAAGACTCAATGAGGTTAAGTCCCCTGTTCAGGCAGACCTGGAATGCCTGGGCATTTCCTGGGGTGGCAGCATACAGAGAGTGCTAACTACCTCCCAGGAGGTGTAAGATGATGCAGGGACCTAGTTTCCCAGACCTCTGCAGGATTTATGGAAGCTGAAGGCATATGAAGATGAGCTGCATGGGTCTGGGGTATTGACAACCTCAAGGAACACTTGTGATGTCAAACAGGGTCATAAAACTGCCTTTAAGGAAGATGGAGCCAAGAAACTGCACAAATTGCACTACATGTTTGGATGACTAGGGTGTATACATTTTTCTTCTCCCTCTTCCCACACCTAGTTTTCAGCCTTCCCCCTAACTTTTGCATAAGTATTTAAAGAGTCTAGGTTTGAAGGGGCATCAAAATTTTCACCTTCCTGTACCACTCACAGGAGGGTCCTTGGTGGCCCCAGGAACTTGGATGGTTAGTGGCAAAGCCAAAGTGGGGAGCCAAGTCTCCAGAATCCTATTCCAGCACCTCCTCTCACTATGAAACTTCCCCTTTATAAAGAAGCCAGCACAATGATGCTTATCTATAAACAAAGGACATACATAAGGAACTTGTCCTCCCACTGCCTCATTTTCTCTATTCAAATAAATCCAGAATATAGTTTCTCTTTCTTCCAGCTATAACAAGGCTTGCTGATATACTGTGCATGACCCTTTGGATAAAAGAATAATGTAAAACAAAATTGTATTAATAAGATATTGATAATATTAATCAATATGAAATGCAATAGCGTTCTCAGGTGAGAAAGTCAGGAAAGAATTCTGTAAACTCTTCTGGGATCTGCAAGACCAGATACTTTCCAATGCTTATTGGTAAATACTCAGCCTAGAAACGGTCCCCCAAAGTGCAGTAAAGCATGAAACTCTAATGTTTGTGTTACGTGGAAATTACGGCTTGGAAAACACTAGCAAATCTCTTCCATCATGAAAACAGTGAGAGATGTTAAATTTCATGTAATTATCCGGTTAGAATGGAAGCTACATCACATTCTGTGCTCCATGTGATAACTGCTTAAACAGGTCAGGGCCCTTATATTCCTAGTCTATAGGCCATGTTCTAATTGAACTTCTTAATGTGTCTGACAGATGGGAAATAGCTCATTTTGACCCTCGGTGCCCCAGTCTTTGGTTCACATAACCTAACAACATGATTATTACTTGTGTATTTTATACAAGTCTGCAATAAAGACCCCAGCTCCAAGGAAAGCAATCAAAAAAATTTTTTTAAAGATTTTATTTACTTATTTATTTGAGAGAGACACACACAGAGAGAGAGAGTGCATGCAAGTGAGCGGGAGAGGGGAGAGGGGCAGAAGGAGAGAACCTTAAGCAGACTTAGGGCTGGATCTCATGACTCTGAGATCATGACCTGAGCCAAAACCAAGAATGGATGCTTAACTGACGGAGCCACCCAGGTACCCCTCAAAATTTTGTTTTTTTGTATTTTTCCATTTGGCTATAAGAAACTTACATTGCTAGACATTCACTCACTAAACCAAGAGAACACGGTTATATTTTTTTCATTTTGCAAAGTGAGCTGCTGAGTTACATGGGGGTTGAACAACTTCTCTGAGTTTACATAAGCTATGGATAGAAATGGGAATCAAACCAGTCATCCTGATTTGCTAGGCTTTCCAAAAAGTATAGAACATTTTATTTATTTATTATTAATTAATTAATATAAATGAGAGAGACAGAGAGAGAACGCAAGAAGGAGGGAGGGAGAGGAACAGGCAGACTCCACACTGAGCATGGAGCATGATGTGGGGCTTGACCTCACAACCCCAAGATCATGACCTGAACAGAAACGAAGAATCAGACTCTTAACCGACTGAGCCACCAGGCACCCCTAGAACATTTTAAAGTTTAACTCGGACCCCATCCTAGAGCCACATATATTCTACATATCTCTCTTTTTTTCTTGTCTATCTGAAGCTATTCATTGGACATTCATTTTTCTGGGGTTGGGAGCACATTTTTCTGGGGCTTAGAAAACCAGTAAGCTAATTGAAACTGAAATGAAAGCCAAACAAATGACTACACAGCTACTGAGCCCACATGTCAGCATTAGATTCATAAATATAGCTCTAAAGACGTAGGGAGAACATCCAGCCCCCACCTCACAAGCATTCACACTTAAGAGGAAGCATAATACCAACATCTCAGGGAAAGGGGATGGAGTTGTGTTCTTTGTGGGCTCCTTTCCTCCTTGATTTCTACCTCCCCCAGGGTCACTCTCCTGTTGTCTCCTTACACGTGTTGTTGTCTTCCACCAGTCCTTCATATCCTGCTAGTTCTTGGGGTTAGGCCCTATCCCTCCTCTCATCTCCACCTACACCCTCTTCCTGGGTGGTTTCATCCATGTTCCGGGTTCAGTTACCATAAACATGCCAACAAAACCAAAAGCTGCGTCTCCATGCCTTAACAGCTCCATAAAGCTGTACCCTGGGCCCCTCAAATTGGACATATCTTAAAGTGGCACATCATATGCTCCATTCCTCACCTCTTCTGCCTACCCTTCACTCCCACACCAGACTCTGACCTATTGTAGTAAAGAGCATCATCCCTTGGTTTAATCAGCCAAAAACTGGGGGGCTACCCTTAACTCCTTCTTCTCCACCACTTGCCACATCTAATCCATTGTGAAGCCCTGCCAGTTTTACCACCTACCCATCTCTACCACCCACCCATTTTGATTCATCTCCACTGCCACCTTCCTAACCTAAGCTACTGGTCTTGTACTTGCTGCCTCCACACATGACATACATCCACTACCCCTCACCCGAGGGTGCCAAACCACTTGATAGAAGGATATGAACACCCAGAAGGTAAGAATTCTGGTCTTGGGTGCCTGGGTGGCTCAGTCAGTTAAGCGTCTGCCTTTGGCTCAGGTCATGATCCCAGAGTCCTGGGATCAAGTCCCACAATGCTCTCTCTGCTCGGTGGGGAGCCTGCTTCTCCCTCTGCCCCTCCCCCACCTCTTGTGCGTATGCACTCTCTCTTTCTGTCAAAAATAAATAAATAAAATCTTAAAAAAAAAAAAAGGAATTCTGGTCTTAGTTCTGCCTCTTACTGGCTGTGTGAACTAAGGCAGGGCACATGACCTCCCAAGGACCTACCTGCCTCCTCTGTTACATTGGGAATAAATAACAATTTGCTTTCGAAGAGGTGGGGGCTCAGCCAGGTGATCTCTAGAAAGCGCTGTTAGTATTTTTTTTTTTAAAGATTTTATTTATTTATTTGACAGAGAGAGAGATAGCTAGAGCAGGAACACAAGCAGTGGGAGTGGGAGAGGGAGAGGCAGGCTTCCTGCCGAGCAGGGAGCCCGATGTGGGACTCGATGCCAGAACCCCGGGATCATGACCTGAGCCGAAGGCAGACGCTTAACGACTGAGCCACCTAGGCACCCAAAGCGCTTTTAGTATTAAGAACAGTGATTCTATGCGAAACCTCAAATAGACTCCCACAATGAAATAGCAGCCATATACTGATCAAATCCAAACAGTATCACTAGAAATCCAGCGACAATGGCATTTTGGGAGAGACATTTTTCATACTTTATGGCCACTAAGTACCCTTTAAAGATTCTATGTTTTAGAGTTTCCCATCTTCTGATTCCCACAACTCAAAATAGATGGGACAAACTCAACTTCTCAGCCTTTTCAGGCTGGAGCTAGGCCACACTCATGTTACTCAACCCTGGTAAAACACACCTCTTCTGAGATTTAAGTTTAGAAAAAGGTCACTGAAGACAGAATGCCCATTCTGGCAAGGAGGGCAGAGAGACACTCCTCTTTTAGAGAAAGCAGTGGTAAGAGTAGAGTGTCCGCATGGCCACATCTCAGCTCAGCTGTTCCAGCACAGAGCCTCGGCCTGTGCCAGGGGCGGGAGGGTCCTTGCAAGAGGAGGCTGATGGTTTAATCTGGGCATGATTTATGGCTTCATAGCCTCCGAGCCTGGTTCTCTGACCTTCCTGGAGATTGTGTAGGCTACCTAATGTTCTTTAATAAATTACATCTTTGTTTAAACAAGCCATGAGATCGCTGTTATTTGCAGCCAAAAAGGAATGCTGCTCCTCTCCCTTCACGTCTCAGTCAGAGCATCCCTTTCTCTGGGAGGTCTTCCCCGAATCCCAGATTACATGACATGTATCATGTGCTCTTAGGGTAGACAGTACTTTTTCTTTTCTAATGGACACCATGTTTGTAGAGGTGTTTTAAATGACTCGATTGTCCTTCCTGCTCTACTGTAAGCTCTGCAAGGGCCGGGCTAGGTCTGCCTTGTTCCTTCCTGTCTCCTCAGCACCTAGCATACTGGGTAGCACATAGTAATCACTCAATACATGTTAACTTGAATCAAATTACTGACATCTAAATGATTCATGCTGTAGTTAAAGACCAATTTTCTTCATTTTTCTCTCATTAGAGGTGAAAAATAGCTGCTATCATCCTCTTTTTTTATTTTATTTTTTGCTTAAGATTAAAAGGTAACCTGGACCAATGTGGAGGTTACTAGAACTTTTGGGTATTGGGCCTGATTCATTACCAAGCCTTCTTGAGTTCTTGAAGCTGCTGATTTCTTAAAGTTTCTACTTTTAAAGACAAAGATAGGGCTTTTTAGACAAAGATGATTTGATTAGTGATAGACACTCAGTCAAATAGTAATAAGTCCACAAGGACAAAGAGAAGGACGTCCCCACAAAGAGAAGGATGTAGGAAGGTGCCAGATATGGCAGGGGAAGGGAAATCAGAGTCCAGGGTGTTTATGGGGATAGGGACCAGAAAGAGGCATCCTCCCTCCCTACGTCATGGCACATCGTCAGGCACAATAGAAGGTGAGGCTACGGTGCAAGGGGCAGTGTGCTCAATGTTTTACAAACATCTCTCTGAAAAAGAATAAAAGCATGAAAGAAAGAAAAGGAAAGAGAATGAAAGAAAGAAAAAGAAAACAAATCTGAATTTCTAGCATTTACTGATTTTTGTAATGGAAGTACACCACTATGGCTAATTCCAAGCTACCAACAGCCATCACTGAATGTGGGATGGATTGAGAAGAAATGTGCGTGACTAGCTCTGGCACATCATTGGGTAGGGGGCCAAAAACAGAAAGATTGGTCCAACTTTAGTGTGAAGAGAGGTCAATGCTCAAAATCTATCCCCCACTCCATACAAAGAATGCTGCAACTGGGCGTCCATCATCTTCCCACTACACACTTAAGACTTAGAAAGCAGAATGGGCTCAGAGATGGAACGCCACATCTTTAGAAATGAATGAAGAGGGGAGCCTGGGTGGCTCAGTCGTTAAGCGTCTGCCTTCGGCTCAGGTCATGATCCCAGGATTCTGGGATGGAGCCCTGCATCGGGCCCCCTGCTCAGCGGGAAGCCTGCTTCTCCCTCTCCCACTCCCCCTGCTTGTGTTCCCTCTCTCGCTGTGTCTTTCTGTCAAATAAATAAAATCTTAAAAAAAAAAAAAAAGAAAGAAATGAATGAAGAGCACCAGAAAGAAATTATTTAGGAATATTTATAAAGGCTTTTATTTTTTAGGATCTTTAAATGTATATATGTATCTGTATGTGTGTGTGTGTGTGTGTTGTTTTTATAAACTTTTAAGTTGCTTTAAAAGACTATTGATAGTTAAAGCAAAATAATTAAAATGCTTTCTGGGGGGTTAAAATAAAGGATAAGAACAGCATTAGCACAAAAGTCACAAGGGGAGAAATAAACCCATGCTCTTGTTAGGGTTCCCATACTGTTCACGAAGAAATAAAATACTGTTTGAAGGGAGACTTTGAAGACTTAGTGATATACATATTGTAATTTCTAGATCAACCACTAAACAAAATCAGGAAGAGTTATATAAGTCAATACTAAAACATAACCAATTCACCTAAAAGAAGCTAGGAAAGGAGAAATAGCGCAGCAAAGAACAAATGGGATAAAACAAATATCAAGATGAAAGATTTTAATCCAACCATTTTAATAATTAAATTAAATGCAAATGAATTCAACACACAATTAAAATTTTTTAAAGTGAAAACTCTAGTGTTTCTGTTGCACTAGCTACATTTCAAGTGCTCAATAGCTAAAATTCTATTGAACAGCCCTGGTCTAAAGAGTGACTAATTCTGAATGAACCAGGAGGATGGAGCGGTCCAGGAGCAGGATTCAGTCATGATAATATGTAGATTCCAGACGGTGCTAGTAAACTAGTTAGACAACTGGAATTTTCAAGGAAAATAAAAAGTTGATCAGGAAAGTAAATGCAGTCATAGTGTACTTGACTGTGTAGTGAACAGTATTGATGTGGGCAGAATTGCATCAACACTGGAAGTGATTTATTCCAAACTGGCAGATAACTATATTGGGAGGATGGGAGAGAGGAGAGGTGGTTATTGATGAAAGACAGCTAATCCTCATCTACTATAAGAAGAGACTGCTAGATGACAACTAACATTGATAAAAGAAGTATACACATATTTCTGGGAACACGGAGGTGACCAACATGGGGAGAAATTGAAGGAGTTGTTCGATGGGGAGTAGAACAGGAGGTGGGATGAGGCAGGGTAGAAAATTGCTGTGTGTCATAAGACTTCGGGGGGTATTTGATTTTTTAAAAATATATCCATATGTTAGCTGGATAAAATAAAATTCTGGTACAAAAAAATCCAGACAGAATCTCACTGTTGCTTGTCCTTTCAGTATTTGGTTATGACATTCAAGCAGCTAATGGGACCACTGCCATGCATGGAGCCTCTGTGTTATAATGGAATCTGCTTAATGTTTATTATAAATAAACTTAAATATATAAAAAGATAAATAGATAAAATATGCTATAAAGAAGGAAGAGACACATTCTGAAGGTGCAAAGGAGGATTCATCTGTAGACGAGACTGACACCAGGTCCCAAGAATGTAAGAGAAAAGAAAGCAGAAAGAGACTCTATGTGGCCCGGCGTCTAAGGTGGGAAAGTGAGCAGATGGCAGAGTTTTATCCAGAGCCTGCTTCTCTCCACCATGACAAGGTACAACTCAAGAAAGACATGTTTGCTCCCCGAACAGAATGAACCCCGAGTCTAGGGAATCTGCACTCCAGGCACCACGCAGCTGGGAAAGGTCTATCCCATTTTACATACGGGACTGCTGAGAAAACTGGCTCAGAGTTAGAGTGGCCTGCTGGGGCGACAGCTCTGCCACTTCAGGCTGTGTGATCGGAGGTGAGCACTTACTACCCTGAGTCCCAATCTCTTTGTTCAGGTGACTCTTCCAAATCCTGGAATTTGAGGCAACACCACTGAAGAGATTTAAGACCGAAAATAAAACTGAGTAAGTTGGTAATGATTACACTTTGGTCATTACTACTATATGACAATGTTTCCCAAAGGATATAGAGGTACCCAAAGTTTTATACTTTCAATATGAAAAGTTTACCCTGAGCAGAATGTCCCTCCAAGTAGAAGTGGCCTGGTGATTATATACATGCCTCCAAGCACAGAGCCAAGACTTCACATATTTCAGGACACGATCTTCTCTTTGGTGCTGACTGCCCTGTTTGCTTTGCTTCCTATCTAGTCTACTGTACGGCGAAATTGCTCCCAGTTCCACATCCTGCCACACAATCCACTCAGCAGAATGCTCCATCAGGCAGTTAACTGTCTGAATTGTCTGCTCAGATGGTGTGTTGTAGCAAAAGGCAATATTCTACCCGGATCAAGATTTGGCAGACCACCAGGAAGTTTTAAAGTTCACAGATAGGACACAGCCAATGGCTGGAAACCATTGGCTCCACCTCTCTGGCGAACGTCATCTCTGACCCCAGAACAGAATGAAGCACCGAGAGGACTGCCCCCCACCACACTGCTCTCTCTCACATCTCCGTGGGGTGTGTGTGAAGAGAAGTGTTCTACTGAAGAGGAAACTGCTCTTTAGAGAGGTTAAGCCACTGGTTGCATTTGAAGAGAACACAAAAAAGAAGAGTTTTTCTATTCCCACATCCCTGTTTCTGCCACATTCCCTCCATAACCCATGTGGTACACCTCCAGGGGTCACGTACAGTGTCTGAGGCGGTTGGGATTCCTACAAGGGAGGGAGAGCTGCCTTACTGCAGTCATCTGAAGTCTACATCCCAACAGCTGAGAAGGGGAAATGATTATTATTGGGAAACAATGTAACACAAAATATACTGGAGGTTGTGAAAGGTCACCCCATTTGTCAATAGTCATAGGAAGTGAGTCAGCAGTAGAGACGCAAATTTCAAGAGGCAAGTCATGGTGGCACCCTGAAAGTTGTCTTTCCTGCATGTGGTTTCCTGTATTGGGAGACTTGAAAGCCTTTGGAAATTAGGAACTGTATTCCCTTTCCTGCCTCATGACGCTACCATCCACGCTGTGGTCCACATCATGAATCTTAGAACCACTGCAGATTCTTACTCCATAATCACCTCTCTTTCTTCACCACCTTCATTTGGTCCATCACACAGTCCTATTGATTGGAATTCCATCTTTCTGTCTTCCCATCTTCATATAGTCATTGGGTGGCTCTCCGGTCGACTGCAATCATGGCACTGTCTCTGGGTCCCTATGAGCGGTGTTTGGGAGCACTCCTGTTCCCCAGCCCACACCAGCATCACACACGGTCATGTTGCAACTGCCCCTGCACAGACACACTCTACACCTTACAAGTAGCCTCTTGCTTTTAGTTTTCAGGTGTTCTAGAAAGTAAGGTAAAACATTTTCATGTTGTTCAGTTACCTTATTTACTTCTTCCTCTTTGTTCATGTCCTTTGCCCATTTTCAAAACTTGCACTATTTTTTTAATGTTTTACTTAGTAAGATCTATTCATATTTCAACTTTCTCTTTAGAAGCAAGTTATTTAATATTTCTTTTCTTATTTCAAGTTACTTTTAGAAGCAAAAAAATGTGAGTTAAAATAATGAAATAACTCTGCCAAAGCATTAAATCTTACCCCAAGGTTGAGTTTCCCTAGAAATTACCTACATAAAGTGAGTAAACTTTGTCTTTAGGATGTTAGCGTTGAACCATATTATCATCAATGTGAATTATTATTGTTTATAAATAACACTGAAAATGGTCAAAGCACAGGAATTTAGAAAGGAAAGTAGGAAAAAACAGTTAGCTGGCCTCACACTTCATACCCTTTTCCTTCATTCAGATCCTGGTGTTAAACTTTCCAGAGAATACCAGGTTCTCTGAAACGTTTCTTTTATACTTCCTTAATTACTGGTATTAGAATAAAACTGATACGTCACTACGATTATCACTCAAAATAGATCACCGAGGATATGAAAACCCTAATACTTATATTTTTATATGAGAGGGGAAAATAAATTTCTAGGGCTTCTATTTGTATTTTCAAAAATTTCATTAGGGAATCATTAAGGGACAAAGAATATGCTTTGGTTTATTGCAAAAAAAATTTTTTTTAACTGTTTGTAGTCTCTCTAATCTGTTTTATATAGAAACCTACGAAAGTTGCACTGCCTTTTGAATTCAAGCCCATTTCCTCAGGACAGATAAAAATAATGGTGAATTAAATATACACCACCTGGAAATACTCCAGATTCTTGATGCTCTGACTTTCCCCTTATTGCCTGTCAATTGCTTGTCAGGATCAGAGACCAACAGCTCTAGAAGGTGGGTCTGTGTGTTTTATTCGAGTTTCTGCCTGTCCCGTTAGGTTAATGCTAATCTGCATCACTTTCCATTTTCAGCCACCAACTCTATCTGTAGCTGCAGTGACATTTTTACACAAGGAAAGATGTATGCTGCCCATCTGTCATGTAAGGACATAATGTAGCTAAACCATCTACCCTGTCTCGTACCACATGGGGAGTGATGAAGACACAAAGAGCTGGGTTCAGCTTCTCTTCAGAGAATGGGCGGCTAGAGATACTTATTATACTTATTATACTTATGCTGTGCTCTCAAGAAAATGACCATCAGGTGAGCCACCATTGACAGACGGCAGAAGCATCTTGGCAAGAAGTGGATCTGCGCTTGCGGTGCCTTCAGCCTGTGTTTGCAAAGTCTGAGCTCATAAATGGTCACTGTTTGATGCTTAACTTAGTGGGTCAGGCACACCTTCCCAGGACAGAGGTCTGGGCAAGAGTCGTGGCCCGGTCACTGCCTGACTAGGGAATAGAGGGGAAATGTCTTCACTTTATCAAAGTTGGCTTACTCATCTCTAAAAACAAAAACAAAGTATTCTAAAAGTAGGGTCTCACACACCACATTTTTTCCCCAGAAAGCATGTTGCTGTACGTGGTACAGGCCCGTCTTCAGAAATTCAGCTGTGGCCAAGGAAACCGGCCCGGAGGATCAGAGCTCAGAGTTCCCATCAACCACGCTAATGCATGCAAAGAACTCTTTTCAGCATGCTCTTGTGTATGCCGACTACAGCAAACTGCCAACCTGCCTGGGGAAGTGAGTATTTGAATAGTTTTTTTTGTTTTCTAGTGGCTTCTCTTTCCAATTACAGCCTGGGCATGGAAATATTCATACAGTGGGATGTGTGCTGCAGGAGGATGACGATGATGATGATGATGATGGTGATGATTTTTGGGACCGGGTTTTTACATTAAGTAATAGTTGAAGCAGTTTGTGTCATGACTTTCTTTTAGAGGTGAAAATGCCACATAATGCAAGTTAAGGCTATGTGAGCCAATATATTTCATTGCCCAGCACCATAATCTAGTAAGCCGGAGATATTTTCAGGGAATTGCCTTAAATCCTTTTGTGGTTTAAAGTAGCTTCAGAGGGATTAGTGGCTTCGAGGTAATTGTTATTGCTAATATTTTATTTGAAATGTCCTGTTCAGCAAAGGTAATGTGACATTTTGCTCACTGGAAATGCTGTCTTTCTAGGGAAAGGGATGAGTCAAAAGGTCAGTGTCTGGGAGAGGGAGGGAGGGAGGGAGCCCATGAAACAAAGGACAAGGGCCCAAGCAGGGGGATCAGCCCAAGTTACGTGCGTCAGCACTGACTTTCTTTTGTCCTGCTCCTTGGGGAGCAGGAGTGTTAATTTTATGTGAATTGTGAGATTAATCTAGATAGACAATCAGCTCTAAAGGGAAACCTGAGCTGTATTTTTAATTTTTTTTAGTAAGTAAGGAGAATAAAACTCAAGGAGGTACCTCTTTGCGGGGCCCACCCTCTTCCACTGAGGCAGTAAATGTTGGAGCTCCTCAGGGCCATCTCAGTCTCTAGGCCAGTGGAGCCCAAATATAGAGTGCTTAAGAAATCAGTTGGGGCACTTGTTGAAAAATAAAAATTCTTTGGGATCTACTACCACCAACTCTGATTCTACAGTCTGAGATGGCTCTAAAAACATGCATTTTAACCAGACAGCTCCAACGGATTCTGATGCAGGAATTCCTTATGTCTAGAGAAACACTGCGTCATCCAGTCCTTTGCATGCCCATGATACCGTGTTTCTCAAATTTCTATCTATGGCCCACATGAAACCGTTGACTTCTCCACACTCACATCAAAATGGCAATAAAATCCCCACTTGAATGCTCCAGAAATGGTGCTATCGCCCAGCCAATTCTACAACACAAAACGTAGATGGCACCTCCCTTTCTCACAGTACGCCCACTGCTCACAGCTCTGGCACTGGTTTCAGCTCCCATCCTCACTCATCACCTCCTGTCGGGACCACAACACTGTCACTGACCAGTCTCCCTCCATCCACTCTTCAATCTGCTCCCCTCAGTGAGCCGGAGGGGCCTTCGCAAGGTATGTTTTAATGTGGCACCGCTTCCTGTGAAAACGCTTCAGTGACTTTTTATCACCTCTTGGATGAGAACCAAAGTCCTTTCTTTGGCTTGCAAAGCCCTACTTGGTGGTGAACACCTGAAACACCTCCATAGTCTGGACTCACACAATTTTCTCTTGGGCTGTGTGGTCTAGCCATACTGCACTTTCTTCTTTTCCTCAAAAGTGCCACACTCATCCCAGCACAGGGTGTTCCTTCACCTGGAACCAGCTTTTTCCTGAGGTCCTCTCCCCTTCCCTTGGCCTAGGGACCACCTACAATTCCTGTCGATGACATCCCATATTTTGCTTTGTGAACTTCTCCTAACCTAGCTCAGTTTCCCTTATGATATATCTTCAAACAATGATACACTTTGTGTAATGACAGCTTTAGTTTTGGTTTAGTTAATGCCTGCCATTCCCTAGACTGTGAGGTCCACAGAGGCAGCAGTTAGGGCCTTTGTGGCTCACTCTTGTATCCCTAGGATCTGTCACAGTGCTAGGTGTATGGAGACACTCAATAAATATTTGGTGAATGACTGAACTGTGTGAGACAACTTGTTGAAAAAACAATTTCATTTGAACTTCTTTCGATAGAGAAACCTGAGTAGACCTAGCAGAGAGAGACACTAGGGACTTCAGGCAAAGTCCTTACCAGTGGACTGGTAAGGTCATTAACTAGACAATTAAGGCAAGCAGGACGATATAATTAATGTTTAAGCACATCCATTTAGTGTATACAAACTTTGTACCCAGGCATATGATTTTAAGCTCAATTTTCCAATGATAAAGGGATATGACATTTTAAAAATAATGGTGATCCTGATTAAGAAATCCTTAGATTTTACTCAGCATTAAAAGTATTTAGAATAATGAATGCTCTTTGGTTTATTAGACAGAGTCAGAAGTTGGGTGTTATCTTCCTGGGCCATTTCCTTCAAAACAGTATTAATTCAATTTATGGTAAGGGCTCTCAGGGGCTTGCTGGCTCACTCAGCAAATCCTTTATCCCAATTTTCACACTGATTCTGAAAAGTAAGAACAGCTCCAGAAGTCTTGAAGCTGTTGGAAACTGCTGGACGTAGAGCTGAATGCACCTATTAAATGGATCAGCATTTTAGGTCAGCCAGGTTCTGTGTGTCATTGGGGCTTCTCATTTGCTAGTTACAACTCTTTCTTTATGGTGTTTTCTTCAAAGAAGGCCAGAGAGGTTTTCAAATAGAAATTACAAACTCAAGAGATGGAAGAAGCAGACAAATACAAAAAGACCACTGTGGAACACAATATGGAGGTGTCTCAAAAAATTAAAATTAGAAATACCATATGATGCATAATTGTACTGTTGGATATTTACCCAAAGAAAATGAAACACTAATTCGAAAAGGTACATGCACTCCTATGTTTACTGCAGCATTACTTACAATAGCCAAGATATGGAAGCAACCCAAGTGTCCACTGATAGATAGATGGATAAAGTAGATGTGGGGGGTGTGTGTATGTGTGTGTGTGTGTGTGTGTGTGTGTGTGTGTGTGTGTAATGGAATATTACTCATCCATAAAAAAGAATGGAATCTTGCCATTTGTAACAACATGAATGCATCCAGATAGTATAATGCTAAGTGAAATGTTAGGGAAAGACAAATACCATATGATTTCACTCATATGTGGAATTTAAGAAACAACAAATGAACAAAGAAAAAAAAGATAAAAAAAGACTTTTTTTTTTTAAAAGTAGGCTCCACATCCAATATGGGGCTTGGACTCATGACCCTGAGATTAAGAGTTGCATGCTCAACTGACAGCCAGCCAAGCACTCCAAGAAACAGACTCTTAAACAAAGAGAACGAACTGGTGGTTACCAGAGGGGAGGTGAGTGGGAGGAGATGGGAGGAGGGATGAAAAAAGTCATGAGATTGGCATCAGAATTCTCAATAGTTACACTAGAAGCTAGTAGAAAATAAAAAAATACCTTCAAATTCTAAGGGAAATGATTTCGAACCTAAAATTATCTACCCAGATGAATCACTGATCAAGAATGAAGTTAGTGGGGTGCCTGGGTGGCTTAGTAGGTTAAACATCTGCCTTCAGCTCAGGTCATGATCCCAAGGTTCTGGGATTGAGTTCTGCATGGGGCTCCCTGCTCAGTGGGGAGTCTGCTTTTCCCTCTGCCCCTCCCTGCTCTAGTGCTCACTCTCTCTCTCAAATAACTCAAAAAAATCTTTTTAAAAAAAGAATGAAGGTAGAATAAAGACATTTTTGTATGGCCTCAATTTTCCTCTCATGTATCAAATTTCTAGGAAGTCATCAACATGGTTTTGCACTAAAATGAGCAAGGAACCAAGACAGAAGAGATGAAATCTGAAAACCAGAAGACCAACGTAAGATGGAACAAAGGAAATCTCCACAGTTGCCATGGAAGGAAATTCCAGGGGAAAACTAGGCACTGGGTATAGAGGAAAACAACTGGGGGCTGGAGCAGGTCAGGAGGTGCCAGAAGCAATGTCGGCAAGATGGTGAAATTGAGAGATGGCCTGCTACCTGCTGTGTTTGAATGTTCTGGGAGAGATTTAGACTCCTGGGGAGAGTTTGGAACTGATTCAGTGGTAAATGCATAAAAAAATGAACACACACACACAGAGTTATTAATTCCCTTAAGGTTAGGGAGTTATGCAAGAAATGAAATCAAGTCCAGAAGTTTTATAGTTACGATAATGTCAATATTAAAGCTGTTCCAACCAAAACCGTGGTATAGCTCTATAGCTGGGATGGGTGAATTGGGAGATGGAAAGGGCACCTGGTTGGTGGTGAGGAGGGGAGGAGTGTGAGAGCGGTTAAGTGTGTAGATAATGTCTACAAAGGAACAGTCGAGAAGAAATACTGTAAACATGTGTCTTCATGACGGAGGTGTAAATACAGGTAGAGCTTTCACAATGACTGTCTTACAGGACATGTCATGCATGTCTTTACCCTCTGTGTGTGTGCCCATATCTTTCATGAAAAGGGAAAACTAAGTTAAAAATATAAGGAAAGCATTTTGGAAAGCAAATTGATAAGAAAGTGAAAGCATTTACTGTTGAGCAAGTGATCTTTATTCCAAAGAGGTCAAGGCTGGGTACGTGTGTACACGGCTGGAGAGCTCCTCCTCTGTGAAGTACCTGATTAGACAACTCTCCATAGACACATTTCTGTTTTGTTTTGTTTTTTTTTTTAATTTTTTTTTATTGTTATGTTAATCCCCATACATTACATCATTAGTTTTAGATATAGTGTTCCATGATTCATTGTTTGTGCATAACACCCAGTGCTCCATGCAGAACGTGCCCTCCTCAATACCCATCACCAGGCTAACCCATCCTCCCAACCCCCTCCCCTCTAGAACCCTCAGTTTGTTTTTCAGAGTCCATCGTCTCTCATGGTTCTTCTCCCCCTCCGATTTCCCCCCCTTCATTCTTCCCCTCCTGCTACATTCTTCTTCTTCTTTTTTTCTTTCTTAACATATATTGCATTATTTGTTTCAGAGGTACAGATCTGAGATTCAACAGTCCTGCACAATTCACAGCGCTTACCAGAACACATACCCTCCCCAGTGTCCATCACCCAGTCACCCCATCCCTCCCCCCCCACCCCCCACTCCAGCAACCCTCAGTTTGTTTCCTGAGATTAAGAATTCCTCATATCAGTGAGGTCATATGATACATGTCTTTCTCTGTTTGACTTATTTCGCTCAGCATAATACCCTCCAGTTCCATCCACGTCGTTGCAAATGGCAAGATCTTATTCCTTTTGATGGCTGCATAATATTCCATTGTATATATATACCACATCTTCTTTATCCATTCATCTGTTGATGGACATCTTGGCTCTTTCCACAGTTTGGCTATTGTGGACATTGTCCATAGACACATTTCTAAATAATCTTTAAGACTTAGGTGGTTTAATAATTCTATAGTCTTAATCATGGCAGAGGTACTTCATCACCAGGGAATGATGCCTAGAGCTCTAATGATAAGAAAGTAATGGATATGCTCATTGCTCAGGGCCTCCTTCTTCCATCCACCAAGAAATTGTACTGAAAGCCAGATACATGTTAAATTCTGTGCAGATTAAAAAAAAAAAGTAATAGTAGGCCTCTGTGTTGTGCTGCAGTTACCTTTGGCTAAAATCATCTCCTTGGCCATTTATCACTTTGCTCCCTAAGCCCTGGACTCAGGTGGGAAGCAGATTGAGTCATTTGTAAACCCCATTAATTACAGATACACAAGACATATCTTCTTTTATCCTTTCTCCAAAAGGCAAACGGTGATTTGTTCCCTTTTCTATGACCTACACAAAGTAATCTTCCCAAGTAATATTAACATTTAGAATACACAGTCCCTCAAATGATCACTGGACCCAATGCTTACTCATCTTAAGCACCAGATATTAATGACATTTTAAAAACATCCATACCTGGCTTCCTGAGGTCCCTCTAGAGACTCTAGGAGAACACACTGAAAGTACAGAAAACTTACTTTGTTCTTGAGGAGACTTTGTAAGAGCAATTTTTTTCAAAGATGAGAGGATTCTTGAGTATTTGTGCCATATAGATTTGTGGGTGTACTGAACTACAGTCATTTTCATTCACTATATGCTTTATTTGATGACAATTCCTATAGAAGACATTCCCCAAATACCCATGGACATAAGAGAAAAATAAACAAACTGAAATGAACAAGATATGCCCACAAACTGGCAGACAGAGGGGAATATTCTGAGCCTCTTACTCTACTTTTTCTCTTTAGTCTGGGTTCCCATCCTACTCTATATTCCATGTACTCAGGCCATTGGTTATCATTGTAAAGAAGCAAAATCAATGAGCAGAACTGACGATAGATAAATGGTCAAGTGTGGCTCCTGGCTCTTCAACTTCCATTACTTGTATCTTTCCTGGTTCTTTAAAGATCATTTTGGCTCCCCAGAGGGTTGATATCAGGAGACAGGCTTCCCAAACTCAATGTCAGACCTCTGGTTTTAGCTGCAGATACATAGAATTGACTGGGAGCAAAAAGACAGATGCCTACTAAGTGTTTAGAGGGCTCTATTGCTCAAGAAATCCCAAACCTGACTACCAACAGCTGGTGACGGCTTTTAGGTTTTCCCCAGGGCCCAGAAATGGAACCAATAAGAAACATGTTTTTTATTTGTTTGTTTTTGATGGTGTGGGTTCAACACTTCTTCCTGGGATATATGGGAGACCCATAGTTTTAGTTGCAGCAGGAGGAATTCTGCTACCATGAGAAATAGGTTAAGTTTACCCATCTCTTTCACCCATGCTCAAAATTCAAGTTCTCCGGGAGAATATCTGCTTGGCTATGATAAAAGTCACCAGCGCAGCCTCTGGCCTCTTTAGATTATATGTGGAAGATGGGCACCTGGATTTACCAACCCACCAACACCCCACACAATATCAAAGGAACAATTCTACAAAAAGTAATCCAAGGGGAGAAATCACTCAAGGACCACATATACACAAGTATACCCCTTTCCTCCCAACCTCAGACCTCTATATAACCAACAATAAAGGTGTTAGTTGATAAAAGTTTAAAGAGCCTTAAATGTTTGCAACAAACATTTATTAAGTATGAATAATTCACTTCATCTTTCCAATAACCCAATAAAGTAGAAATTACACCCCCATTTAAGATGACAAAACTGAGGCTCATACAAATTATTTTCCCCCAGTCATCCAAGTAATAAACGAAGAAGATGGAATTCAATCTCAGTGTTGTTTGACCTCACACTGACGCTGGCGCTACAATACTGGGGAAGTCCCAGACGCAAGCAGGGCAAATTAACGGGCCTGATGTTGTAGGGGTAAAATTATCACATTAATTAGCACACAGTAACTGTGAGGGCCTATAGGAAACATTTTAAAAATTGACACTAAACTTGGAAAAATGAGATCCACTTGCCACAGATCATGGGAAAAACACTGTATCAGTTTAGTGGAGACTAAAGAGAAGGTAGGTTTCTTTCCCATCTTCCATGAGGACAATCAGTAGAGCATGGTCAGAGAACTTCTGAGCTTGCTGCATGACATGAACAAAGAGGTGACCAAACTATCAAGATGCTTCAGGTTCTGGCTGCTCACCACTGACAGTTTAGGTCATGAGCAGGGAGCCCTCATGAACAGGATGAGTGCCCCTCCAGAAGACCCCCCTTCTACCGTTGGAGGATACAATTAGAAGTGGGCCCTCCACAGAACCTGGCCATGTTGGCACCACGATCTCAGACTTCAGGCCCCTGGAAGTTATTTATAAGCCACCCGATCTGTGGTATTCTGTTATAGAGCTTGACCCAAGACATACAGTATCCCTGATTCAAGTAGATTCATCATTAATTATACTGCTAAGATGAGATCTGCTGAACAGGGAGACGGGCTTCTCACCAACCCTCACTGGACTCTGTCCTCACTGATAAAACAAAGAGGTTAAACCCCATGATCTGTAAGTTTCCTTGTATCGCTAACATTTTGTGAGTTGGTGAGTACACAACTGCACTTTGCAGGGTTAGATTTGAAAACAGATAATTGTGTAGACTTAGTGGGCAGCATGTGAAGACTCAGAAGCTCTCCTGTTGGTCACTGGGCTGCAGAGTAACTTGCCCAGCTGTAAAGGGGGACATCTTTCCAGGGGATCTTCTTTTGTCCTGATGTAATTTTCTGGTTCTCATGCCCTTTCTTCCACCTTGTTTAGTTTTTATTTTAATGACTTTTGATCAGCCAAGGATAAACCAGCAGTTATCCTTGGGCACAGTACTCACCCCAGGGAGCATTTTGGAAATGTGTGGGCTTTTTCGTCTTTTAGTATAGTAAATTCTGAACATTTAAATGTTAAAACACATGAAAAAAAAAATGACATAACACATGGGTTTTCTTTTCACATACTTAAAATTTTTTCTTTGTACAACAAGGCATTTTATATATATGTGTGTGTGTGTATACATATATATTTTTAATTATGTAGACAGGTAGGTTACGTATCTGTCACTTACACTTTAGGATAGTACGGTGGACATAATAAAATATTATAAGAAGGATATGGTATGGTTGAGGATCACCATTATTAACATACCATGAGACTAACCTGGATTGCAATGGGGAGAAATTAAACAAAATGTTTTACATTTGCTTAATACTAGGCAGGTACTGTGCTTTGCTCTGTACGCTATCTCATTTATGTATGCTAGCTCATCCTTCTAAGGTAGGTGGTCTCATTACTCCCCTTTCACAGATGAAGATATTGAGGCTTAAGGAAATTTATTAACTTCTTTATTCCTTCATCAAATATTTTAGTGACTACTACATGCATTATAGGTGTTTGGGAGAGAGTTGGGGACAGAAAAGATACAATTTCTGCCCTCAAGGAACTCACACTCCAGCCGAGAGAGATAATTAAGCAAAGCAATAAGAAGGCAAGTCACAGCATGTTGGGTGTCATGACAACACATGAATGAAATGCCTTGAGAAAACTTGCCCGTAGCTAATCAGTGGTGGGGGGTCCACCTGAACACAGACATGGCTTTTTGATTGTAGTAACCACTGCACTACCATTACTAGTATCAAATTACAAGGTTATTGCCTCTGCTAAGGTTGTCTAGAAAGGTCCCTGAATGTGTGGATGAAAAACCAAGGAGAAAGAGCTGCTCAAAACAACTATTACTAGAGATTTCTTTTTTTCTTATGGCATTTCGGTGAGATGCAGGTTTTTTTCTCTCTGCCCACCTAACACTGGTACTCACAACAGTTTCTCTTCTGTGCTACATAGTAACTTCGTTTGTAGTATTACTAATACTTACTAAAATGCATTTCTAAAATGTTAAATGTTTTTCTGATTTCTTAAGTGTGATTTTCAGAAACATCCTCAGTTTTATTCTCCTGTGGGAATCTATCTGTCATACCCAACTTCTGATAAGTGCATCCACTCTATGAGGTGAGCAAAACGTGTGCTGAAAACCTGGACGTAGACCCCCTAAAGATGGAACGGAAGGGACTTTGGGCCAGACATCTGGAAAGGTGATCAGACCCATTCCATGGATAATAGAGAGGTAGGTAAAACCTTCTGTTAAAGAAAGGAAAAAAATAACCAACAGGTAAAAAGAGCTGACCTACAAGCCTAAAGGATAGTCTGTGGGAATGTGTGGGAAAAATTTAGGAAACTAAAAATATTGGAAATTTATGTTCTATCCAGCGTTAGAAAATCTAGTGACTTCTATAGTTAGATAAAGATTAAAGAGAAAGACAGGTAGGTCTTTTTAGGTCTTAAAACTTTGTTCAAGTTGTATATTCCCTTAATAAACATGATAATCACCAAATCTCATGTTTGGTTGTTTTAATCATGATTTCAACTCTCTAGAAAAAAAAAAAAAAAGAATTAACTAGAAGAGACAGCTCTTCTCTAGGGTCCTGGTGACAGCTGCTGATGAAGTCATCCTCCTTCCTGGTCCTCTTAGCTACAGATCCAGCAGGACTTTTGATACTGTGGCTATTTTCTTTAAAGAAAACAGCCTCCCCAGAGAAATAAAAGCTTTAGGAGGACATACCCTGTAAATGCCAACTTCTAACATGATGACATCTCCACCTAGGCACCATGCAGAGCTCTCGTAAATTCTTAAATTAATTTTGCTTATTGAAAACACGTCAAACATCTAGCTATCTTTTTCATTCATTCTTTTGCTTTTATGGAATGTTCTTCAAGATCCTCAGAAATAAATAATATTCTAACCCCGTGTTTATTCAAAATGGCTATGGCAAATAAAAGGTAATTTTACATATATTTCAGAGAAATCATCCTGTTATTCTTGACTATTCCTTTTATCGTTCTAGATGCTCAATATTTTGACAGAAGCCAATCTGCCATTCTTGCTTTAAGTATATCTCTTTAAAGGCACACTTCTCCCTAACTGTAATTAGCAATCTTACAAAGAACAGCATGGTTAATTTCTCAAGCTGCATAACTTGAACTGATTTCCTAAATTTGAGGGTTAACTTTAAATTGTTTCTGTAATAATTTTTTAGTATTCACCACCAAGTCAGCACTGGTCAGCTCAGACCCTGGGGAATTCAGTATCTATCTTGTAGAGTCAGTTCATCTTCTGCAACTATATTGGTGAACTTGCAAATTTATCTGTAGCATGCCTGGATGGTTATGTAGAGAAAACAGCTACTCTCTGGGGGCTAATGTCTCTTCTCCACCAATCAGAATGCAGTGCATGATTCATTAGGTTTGTTGGCTGGATTATTTAACTTAATTCAATATAAATTATTTAATTCCTGAGGCCTTCCTGGTATTCAATATGAATGAAACAATTATTCCTGGACACAATCGTCCAAATACTACCACATAGTTTTACCAAACCCCAAGACAGTCATTAAATCCCATCTATCCACTCCTTTACATAAACTACTCATGCTGAGTTTTTGAAGGTTATAACATTACTGAAATTGTTTGGATTCAATAAGGGATTATATGTTATTCTATATTTAATGAGAGAATATCCCAATTACATAGCAATGTGAGAAATCATAAGCTATTTCTAGGTAACAGTGGTGCCCGTATTTTGATAGCTTCCTTCCTTTTGTCATCTCTCTCACAGGGAAAGGAACAACTCTATTTTTTCTAAATGTAATTCTGCTGCCTCAAAGCATTCCTTTAGGCTAACCATCTCTTGACATCATGACTATCTGGTCAATGGGTAGTCAAAGTGGCACATATGGCTGGTCCATTTTCTCTCCTATTGGAATTTATGTGACATGTGTCCCTACACATGGTATGCCTTGTCTTAGATTGGGCTCTCAGGAAACAGACTCTGAGGCAGACGATTATGTGCTTCCTGCAGGAAAGTGAGGAAGTCAGGAGTGGTGGAGGATTTGCATTGCACTTGCAGCTCAGCTTGTCCTAGGGGGGCACTCTGAGGCTGAGATGACCTCTGTATCTCCATATCATCCAGTCATTGGCTCTGGGTTGCTCTCTGGGAGAGGGCATGGTCTTGTGGCCAAAAGCAATTTCGATCAAGTGATCAGCTGCTAATACTCCCCGCAGCTGGAGAAATGAGGGGCTAGTCCTAAGGAGAGATCTAGGAGCACCATCTATCCCCTAGCCCCATTCTTAGGAAATCCTGGGTGAGGAATATTGACAAAGACTGAGATAGGTAGGAACAGCACTATTTCTTTTATACAGTCTTGGTTTTTTTTTTCTCTCCATAAGGCTCAACTTAAATCTGTAAAAAATCACTACCCTTTTTCCTCCTTTCCCTTCTCTCCCTCCTTTGTCCTAAACAAGGCCAGGAATGGAATGGCATAAGGTAGACCCCAGAGAATTTCACCCCTGGAGAATAACAAACAGTGTAGCAATGTCGTGCAGATCCCGTGAGACCTAGCTGGAACCATGGGAGCTGGAGTTACAAAGGTCTGCTTAGAGACCTGTGAATAAAGGGCACTTGGAAAAAGAAAGGAAAAGGAGAGAAGCTCTTTAGGTGTAGGAGATGGAGCTTGTAAGCGACAATTTGGTTTTTTCCCTCATTACTTCTACTGAAGCAAGCTCGATGCACTCACACTGGCACTTGCCTAGCTAGCCACATTTAATCACCCTTCCGATCTTAAAGGAGGCTCCTGTCCACTCGCAGGGAGAGGCGAAAGAGTGTTATCAAGGGTCCCCCACCTTCCCCCACACAGCTTATACCTGTCCTCCTGCTTGCTTTTCCATGATCCTTTCTTTCATTCATTTCTTCATAGTCATCAATTTGTTCATTCATTTGTTGACTTCCTACTATGTGCCAGCTCTATTCTGGATAGCCTGGTTCTTGATAGATTGCCTGGAACTCTTGACACTTGTTTCGTTTCCCTTTCGGTTCTTGTCTACTCCCCTCCCTTGTACTCATAACTGGTCCTGATCTTTGCTCTCCATATAGGTGTTGGATTTGGCTGGTTCTTTTTTTTCCTGTTACCAGAAACCACTGGTATCTGCTTGACAAGGCTGGCCGGAGGTCCTCATCTCCACACCAGGCCTACTAAGTGGTTTCTCAGAACTGCTTTGGCCTTCAAGTCAAACCCAGATTTCCTTGGATCACAGATACGCAGCTGCACCACCTCTAATCCACTGCCACCAAATCCACTGGGAGCGAAAGATAAATACATCCCCAAACAAGAACGGCTATGGCAAAGGCTGAACGGAAAAACCAGATCCTGGAGGCCGAGGCCAATACCTACGAATGGGGAAAGATGAGTCACAAACCTAGGCTCATACTATCCTATAACAAATTAATCATTTGACTTTGTGGGCACCGTTATTTGCCTCTTTTTCATAATTTCTTTCCCAGGGACTAACTAAACAATTGTTCTGCTTTTTGTTTGGAAAACACTTTGATATTCTGATTTTATTCTGGTCCAATCATTCTATGTCTGTTTACTTATAGGTTTCAAGTGGTCGATTTGGTTGCATTTTTTTAAAAAGATCTTTTTTATTTTCTTGCTCAAAAATGTTGCATTTTTATTTTATGACTTGGTTCAATGTAAGTTCCTTTTCAAAGGGAATAAATCAAGAGACTGAGTGTGCTTGCTCTGCAGCTTAATACCTATTTAGACTTTTCAGTGTATCAATCTGCCTTGATGCCAACATGAAGGATGCCAGGGTAACATCAGTTGTCCTAAGGGTGATACGTGCATTAGCTCCTTTAACCCCATGACAGCCCTACGATGTGGGCACTGTTATTTCCAATTTACAGATAAGGAAACAGAGGGACAGAGAGTAACTTGCCCTCTATCACCAGGAAATCCAAGTCCAAAGTCTATGCTCTCCTCTGTTAAGATATACCACCTGGCTGGAAAGGCACTCAAAGATAATTGCAAAATCCAATTATAATGCCCATTTTGTTTTGAATGCTTTCCTGCTACTTCCTCATGCAGACTTCTCCCATGATCTCTGTGCTGTTTATTCAAGCCACTAGACCACAGCTGGTGAAAATTCACTTGCTATGCAGCTTAAACGTAGGAGCCTGCTTTTCTGTCTCACTTCTTTATTGACTTTCCATATATTTTCTATTTTCTCTCGAAGATGTATCTGGAGTCCCCTGACTACCTCTGTTAATTTTTTCTCCTTGCCATGTTTCGTTTTTCATTTAAATTTCTAACAGTGCTATCTGAGTTAGTCAAGATAGAACTTTTATGAAAGACTCAATATCAAAATTAAGTTGCACTGCAAGGTATTATGGGTAAAACTGGAAGGAAGGGCATTAAAAAATCTCCATTGCAGTTCTCTGACTGAGTCTATTTGAGGCTAATGCAATAATCTCAGCTTGATTTATGATTATATATTCTGACGTATAAAAAGCTATTTGTAAATAGTTTAATAAAAGGCTATTGCTCCAAATTCCAAATTAGCAGTGAAAGTGATTTCTATTAGAGAAGACATTTGTGGAGGATTTTGTTCTTGATGCTTAATAAAGTGAGTTCTTTTTCTCAATGCAATACACACTGTTGACTTGTAGCACAGCTCTAGGGACCCGATGTTATATTCAAAGAGTAAAAACATCTCTGCTCATTGTTTATTTACTATATTTTGGGGTACATATGGCAAAATTATTTTCCTTACAGTTCCCAGTTCAGTTCTTTCTCTTGATTATGTGTTAAAAATATGTGCATAAGGTTCCTCAGTATCTCAGTTTAACAATGTGAATCTCCAAGCTTCTTTTATTAAATGACATTTCCAGTATTTTAATGAGGGTTTGACATTTTCACATGTTACAATTTTGTTTTATTTTTTATATTCATTGAAGTGACTTTCATGCTGCCTTTGTCTGTCGATTTACAATTTCTAAAGGCACTTGGAGACAACTTTTCAGAAAGAAGAAGTACATCAGAAAATCATTCAGGATTCTCAGTGTTAGTATTCAGAGGAGTGCAGTTTTAAAAAATGACTTGCAAGCTTTAAGTTGTTGGATTTTTGTTCTGAGCAACATCCAAGGCTAGGTGCTTTGAGAATGGCAAAAGCCACACATGATTTAAACCAGGGCTTGCAAATTCGAACAAGCAGAGGACCTGATGGGTGACACATCCCAGGGCAGGCCAAGGGGACTGTGGAGAACCGGAGCAGTCGTGCCCCCCTCAAAGAGGGCACCTGCACATTTGCCTTTGCTGATGGTCGCTGTGAGGGAAAGTCGAGGGTCGTCAGATTTTTCAGTATTCTAACGGAACCTGGGACTCTGGATGTTCAAGTGAAAGATTCTGACTATCCACTTTGGCTATTTCTGGTCCAGCTTGTCTAGTACCCAATTAGACACATGCATTATGTACACAGTGAATGACCAGTGCTCCACACAGTCAAGAAGGAAAGGTGTGGTTGGAGATTGCTTTCAAATGATTCAGAAAACCATAACCTCATTCCGGGACTCTTTAACTGCCTACTCACAGCCGAGCACTGGGTGCCAACGAGGTGCCATTCTGAGGAGGCAAAAGTGACCAAGCTGCACCCTCATTTCTTAAAGAACCCACAGTCTAGCAGGAGGTCTAAGACACTACAGACATAACTAAATGGAACGTGAAGTCAGATAAATTCCCAAAGGCGCGTTCAAATGAAGTTCAAAGAATGGAGCAGTCACATGTGTTTGGTGAGACCAGGGCCAGGTTCATGGCTTTTCAGATGAGCCTTGATAGTGAAGAAAGGATTGTGGTGAATACAGGCAGGAGGACATTCCAGGGGGAGGAAACAAGAGAGTCGAGATATGGGGGCAGAGAAACAGGAGCATGATGATGCTCAGAAAGCAGCAAGTCTCCACTGGAAAGGCAGGGGGCGGGCCCTCCACAAGAAGGCAAGCAAGGCAGGTATGAGAGTATGTTACAGAGGACGGGCCAGGGGAGTCCATACAAGGATTTTAGTAAACAAAGACTAGCTGTCAAGGCTTTTTGATGTGGAGAGTACTGTATCTCATATTTTTTAGGGATGAAAAGTTAAAAAAAAACAAGATGGCAAAACAGGAGAGAGAAGACTGGAAGTCAGGACTTCAATGTATAAATTTGGAGGGGACAACAGACATTTAGTCCATAACAAATGAGCATGTGAAGAAGTTTGTTCCTTTTTTGTAAAGCTACTGCAGTAATACTGGAGTAATATTCTAATGCCTTAGTGTACCAATGATGAAAGTGAATTTAACTGCAGGATGAGAGCAGTGTGATGGAATGTTAATGCAGCCTGTGGCATGCATTATATATTATAGAGAAAACCAGGCACTTTGTGCTTCCTTCTATAATAAGACTGACAAGGTCGCCAATGAAGTCACAACTCTCTACCCAGTTTCTAGCCAAGAATCTAGCTAATAAGTAGGTGCTCAAAAAATGCTGGTAGAATGAATGAAGAATGTTACTAGATAGTGTTCCATTAAAAAAAAAGCCAGGTATTCCGAGCCCTAGCCAACCCTTTCATCAACCCTGAGTTTCTTACCACCGCACACACCTTTTGGCTTTGGACTTAAAGAGCCAACAGTGGAGAGATTATATGGAGAGATTAAAGAAGCAGAAGGGAGTTCTCCATAATAGTTGGAACAGAGAGTGGACTTACTTACATCTTACTGGAGCTTAGGTTTTAAAGGCAGGATGCAAAGAAAACATGTCACACAGTGCAAATCATCCTTGAAAATTCTTCAGGAAGGAACTGCATTGGAGATGTATAAAACATGCCTCTTCTTCTCCCTGCATTGAACAAGCCCACTGCTTTTCTTCTGTTCAGCATGGGTTGAAGGTGGTTTGAATTGAAGGGTTATATTACATGAAAAAGATATTTTTGATTGCCAGAATGAACTCCATCTGGTGATACGCTGTCACTATGAAAAGCACCCTAGGACTGAGATGACCCAAGGATGGCAATTTTCTATCTCCTCTCTCAGTCCCATGTTAGGATATATGACCATTGAGTAGAGTGATGGAAGGAAATCTGATCCTGTCTGTCATGCCCACCCCTCTCAAATCTCATTTGACCCAGCACATGGGGCATTCATTTCCATCAAGTTACAATACATGTATGATTTCTCTCCACCCAGAAGTGGGGGAGGTGAATTGTATCTGGCCAAAGCACAGGAGCTTGCTGCTTGTGCTCATCCAAGTAAGGATCACCTATTGCCAGGGTGATGCTCACACAGACTCATAAGGAGGTGAGCCAGGCAGCTGTGGATCAAGGCCCTGCCATGGCCACTCTGGTCAGAGCAATGTCAGGATAGGGACGATTGGTATTCAGTCATGGGGAAAGTAGAATTATGTCCACCTATTTTGATTTCAGGGGTTTTCAAGGGACCCTGGGCATCACCCTGTGATGAAGGCATAGTGGAGGGAATTTTGTCTTTGAAGAAAAGAAAACAACGGTTTCCTTTCACCAATATCATCTATCTATCTATCTATCTATCTATCTATCTATCTATCTATCTATCATCTATCATCTTTCCTAGCTTTATTGAAGTATAATCAACAAATAAAAGTTGTATGTATCATACCTAAGGGATACAACATGGTCTATGTATATACATTGTAAAATGATTACTACAATCAAGTTATTATCCATGACCACAGAGTTACCTTTTCTGGTGGTAAAATCAGTTGAGATCTACTCTCCTAGCAACTTTCAAGTATACAATACAGTATTACTAACTATAGTCACCATGCTGTGCATTAGGTCTCTAGGATTTACTCATCCTGCATAACTGGAACTTTCTGCTTTTTGACTAATATCTTTCCATAGCCCCCAACCCCCAACCTGGCAATGACCATTCTACCCTCTACCTCTATGAGTTGTTGGACTTCTTTAGATTCTACATGTGAGATCATGCAGTATCTGTCTGTCTGTGTCTGGCTTATTTCACTTAGCATAATGTGCTCCAGTTTTATCTAGGTTGTTACAAACGGCAGAATATCCTTTTTTAAGGCTGAATAGTATGCCCTTATATGTATGTGTTTATGTGTATATATATATATATATATATACACATTTTCTTTGTTGATTCATCCATCAACAAATATTTAGGATACTTCCATATCTTGTTGACATCATCTCTTTGTGGTTGTGAGATCTCTGGCAAAGTACTTGACCAATTACTATGTGGATAATAAGACATAACAGAGATATGGTGAGGCTTAAATAAGAAAATGTATATAAGGCATTTAGCTCTCGGCTTGGGACATGCTAAGCAACCAGGATGGGACAATTTTTCTAGTTGCTTCTTAACCATGTGAGCACACCCCAACACAATCGTCTCTTCCTTGTTTCTTCCCTGCATTTATGAGATGGGGATGGGAGTATGATAAACAAACAACAACAAATAGAAAGCCACCATGGCTAACACTACTTAGGTGCCATACAATCAGAATTAATTAATGGACTGGCCAAGAGTGGGTAATCGGAGTATAGGGCCCTGGACTGTGGGTCAAGAGACGTGGCCTCTAGTTCTGGGTGTGCCTTGGCCAAGTCCTCTCTCTTCTCTGTTCCCTTAACAGAGATCCTTTCCAGTTCTAAGATAATAACACTCTATAGCATATCTTTCCTCAAAAACTTTCAATGATGCTCTCATGTCTTCCAGATTAAACTCACTTCTTTGGCTGGCCTCAAAGGTTCACCACAAAGTAGCTCCAGTGTTCCTCTGTAGTATTTTTCCTTCTCTCACCTGAGAAAACCCAACACGATCGTCTCTTCCTTGTTTGTTCCCTGCATTTTCACCTCTTTTCCTTTGTTCTTTTCTCTGACTACAACCTCTGCCCCTCTTCACCTGTGAATGTTCTTCTCACCTTTCACTGCATGCCATGCAATATCATTCCTGTGAAGCAACTCTGTATTTCCTCCAGATGACTAGGCTGTATTCTTCTGTGGGGTCCCCGTCACTGCTCTTGAGGTAGCAGCTGGCAATGGGGTAATGCGGGACAGGAAGCTCCCTGTCACCTTTAACAACATATCTGACCTTTGCTGACAGTTCTACCATTACAGGGGTGTCAAATTTGCAGAGAAATGTACAGACTTGGCTGGTAATTGATGGAAAGACCCTTTAAATGATGCTTTCGCAGAGCTCTGGAAGTGCTGCTATTCACAGTGAGGTTCTGGAAACAGTGAGGCATAGATGACATTTCTTTTAAGCAATATGCAAAGATTCCCCCAGAGGAAAGAGATTAGAAGACAACATTAATTATTCTCAAGACTGTGAGTCCTGATTTTCACTAATTACTTAAATTTGCCACCTGCCTATTCTGACTGGTGACATTCCACTGGTAGGAACCTGGACTGCAGAGAGAAAAATCTTCCTTCTGAACAGGCCTGCTGGGTCTCTCCGACATGTTGAACGTGCAAGAAGCAGAGCAACAACTCAACCACCCTAGGGAGGAAGTCTGGGTCTAGGACCCTCAGCCACCATTTCTCACCAATGGAAGAATTCAGGAAATTCATCTTACCATGAAGCATACTGGTTAAAAGCATGGACCCTGGAGCCACACTTCCTAGGATCTAATCCCAGCCCCTACCCTCCCAGCTGGCTGGCTTCATGGCCTTGGGCAAATCACCTAGCCTCGCAGTGTTCAGGGCTTTGGCTAGATTTGAAGACTGTTGGATAAAAAGCCTACCTCTGCCCTTCCTCCCTGAGTTCCCTGGGGATATTGTCGGCTTGCCCTGGCAGGACCAGAGCTGGACTGGTTCTAGAAATACCTGTTCCAGAGGCTCCCTAGAGTTCTACCTTTTCCTCAAGGTTTTCAACCCTCTTCTCAGCAGGCTCTTTTCCTAGATGACCTCCAGGAATCCTCCCATCCTGTGCTCTGTGGTCTTACAATTTCTTTGGGTAGGGATGGGCAAAATGGGTCAGATGAAGAAATTACTGGTGAAGCATAGGCAGCTACAATATACAGCCTCCCTCCTGTGTTCTGATAGCACATATTGTATGAACTTTTCCACTCATTCAGCTAGTATTTATTAAGCGTCTACATGGAACAATGGGCTAGTCAGATTAACAAATGTCTGTGAAATCCAAAGCAGCGCAAATGATACCCCTCTAAAACATACATAATTCACCCACCTTATATTTATTAGGCATGAAACAATCCTGGTATTTGCTCTTATCCAGTTTATGGCCCATTGGAGTCTCAAATACAATATAATACAATGAACACTAAAATGGGAGAAATACAAGGAGAATTTAGGGAAAAAAAGAAACCCAGCTAATCCAGAATCAGGGCTCTTAGAAGAAGTGATCTCTAAAGAAGACCTATGGTCTTCTCAATGTGAGACAGGAGTCCATCAAAATCCTAAAGGAGAACACAGGCAGCAACCTCTTCGACCTCAGCCGCAGCAACTTCTTCCTAGAAACATCGCCAAAGGCAAGGGAAGCAAGGGCAAAAATGAACTATTGGGACTTCATCAAGATAAAAAGCTTTTGCA